>NC_092330.1:20350818-20653848 GCF_036785885.1 Coffea arabica
TTAGAAGAATTCTATTCATGGTATAACAGGCTGTGTTTATGGCTTCAGCCCAAAAATATTTTGGTAAATTGCATTCACTAAGTATGGTTCTAGCAGCCTCTTGGAGAGTTCTATTTTTTCTTTCTACAACTCCATTCTGTTGAGGAACTCTAGCAATAGAGAATTCATGGGTAATACCATTGTGATCACAAAATTCTGGAAAACCACAGAATTTAAATTCTGTCCCATTATCACTTCTAATTCTGACAATTTTCAAGCCAAGCAGATTTTGTACTTTAGCAAATAATGAGGTAAAATTCTTAAAGGCATCATCTTTATGAGCAAGGAATATTACCCAAGTATATCGAGAGTAGTCATCAACAATCACAAAACAATATCTCTTACCACCAAGGCTTGCAGTCTGTGTAGGGCCAAATAGATCAAGGTGCAGAAGTTCAAGTGGTTTTGAAGTGGAAACACATTTCTTAGGTTTAAAAGAGACCTTGACTTGTTTTCCAAATTGGCATGCATCACAGATTCTGTCTTTTTCAAATCTGATTTTTGGAAGACCTCTAACAAGTTCCTTTTTAGAAATTTCTTTCAGCAAGTCCATATTGAAGTGACACAACCTTCTATGCCATAGCCATGGGTCCTCATTTGCTACTTTGAGACATTTGAGATATGAGGAATCAAAATTTTCAAGATACACAACATAGACATCATTAACTCTTTTTCCTTTGAAAATAATGTTGAACTTTGAGTCAAATATAAGACATTCAAGCTTTTTGAATAATACAAACAGATTCTTATCACACAATTGGCTAACACTTAACAGATTGTAGCTCAAATTATCAACAAGAAGAACATTGTGGATAAAAGTTTGATCATTCTTACCAACATTGCCAATGCCAACAGTTTTGGCTTTGTTATCATCTCCAAAAGTTACCTTTCCACTTGCTTTTTGCTTGAGTTTAATAAATTGTGATGCATCACCAGTCATATGTCTTGAACATCCACTATCAATGAACCATTTTGATCCTTTAGCACTGTAATCCTGGTTCACCTACACACAAACCCACAAGATAATACTTGGTACCCTTTACATGTTGGGTCCTTGAGAGTTAGTCTTATGTTTGACTATCCACATGCATCTCATCCCATTCCTCATATTTTTCTTAACATGACAGTTGCTGTACATGTGGCCAGATTGATAACAAAAGTTGCATATTGACATAGGATTAATCAAATGAACAGGTTTGATGAATCTGACTTGCCTTCTTCTGTGGATAGCAAACTCATTTGTATTTTGGTTCAATCTTATTCGATGAGTATTAACATAAGGTACAGTGTCAATTTTTTGAAGATGATTCTGTTTCACATGATGTAACAATTTACATAAATCATCCATCCTTTTTCTCAGGCTGCATTGCTCACTCTTGAGTAAGTCACAGTAATTTTTCTTTTTGTAAAGTTCAGCAAGCACATCAGTTTCAGTCCTTTTCAGGTTATCATTTTCATGCTTAAGGCATTTGTTTTGTCGAAAAAGATTTGCATTGTCTTGTATTAGAAAGCTGATTTTTTGCTTCAGTTCTTTGTTTTTAGCATAGGATTCTTTCAAGTTGTCATGCATTTTTTCTAGAAAAGAATTGACATCATCATCAGATTCACTATCACTATTGATTTGAGAGTTGCATTGTGTTACCTCTTCATCTCCAATGGCCATGAAAGCTACTTGAGCAGATTCCTCTTCTTCTTCAACTTCGCCTTCTGAGTTGCAATCATTCCAGGTAATCTGGAAATTGTTGAACTTTGGTTTTCGTTCAATCTTGTTTTCCTTCTTTTTCTTCATTGGACACTCATTTGCATAGTGTCCAGGTTGGCCACATTCAAAACATTTATCATTCTGCTTCTTGTTGAACTCTAGTTTCCCTCTATTCCTGAAGTCATTGGTCTGATTCTGGAAGGAGTTGTTGGATCCGCCTTTCCTGAATCTTCTCTTATTGAGAAATCTTTTGAAGCCTCTTGTGATGAGTGCAATGTCACTATCATCACCATCCAAGTCATTTTCATCCAGTGAGGCTGTTTCATCTTCATCTTGTGAAGTTTTCAGAGCAATACTCTTCCTTCCTTTTGTGTCTTCTTCTTCCTGCAACTTAGATTTAAGTTTCAGTTCGTAGGAGGTTAGAGAGTTAATCAGAGATTCAATGGATAAGGAATTTAAATCCTTAGCTTCCTCTATAGCAGTCACTTTGCTTTCCCAATCCTTTGATAGAGCATTCAGAATTTTTCTGTTCTTTTCACCTAGAGAGTATTCCTTCTCGAGTACCTCTAAATCCTTGATCAGATCATTGAATCTACAATACATTTTGTCGATGTTCTCATGAGGCTCCATCTTAAAAGATTCATACTTGGTGACCAGAATGGACTTTTTCTGTTCTCTTACGTTGTCACTGCCCTCATGAATTTCTCTTAACTTATCCCACATTTCTTTGGCAGATTTACACCCTTTTACTCTGATTGACTCATTTGAGTCTAAGGCACTGTAAAGAACATTCATGGCTTTGGCATTCAATGTGAGATTGGTTCTGTCTTGAGCATTCATCTCAGCTCTCGTTTTTGGCCGCAACAAACCTGTTTCTGCATCAAGAAAATTAGCATCATACGGTCCTTCATTCACAATAAACCACAGCTCAATATCAATGGATTGCAAGAAGATAATCATTCTTTCTTTCCAGCTAACATAATTGGAACCAGTAAACATGGGAGGCCTAGTAACAGATTGCCCATCAACAAACATAGCATGACTGGTTGTCATCTTACTCCAAGCCGCTTGAGCTTAATCTCTGGGAGACCAAGCTCTGATACCAATTGTAAGGATCGAAGACAACCTAAGAGGGGGGTGAATTAGGTTTTCAAAAAACCTGCTAGTAAATATTCAACCTTTTTCTTTTTGACAGACAGCCCTTCTTTTTCAAAATGCTTCTCAATGAACAAGATAGTATAGTAGAACAGGTATTAGTGAGATGAGGAGAAGAGCAGTTTATATAGAAAAGCAGTAAATGAGAGTAAAGAACCAAACCAAGCTTCAAACACAACTGATGTTTGAACACCTCTATTATATATCAAGTTACTTCAAGCTGAATAGACTTGCAACCAATTTTATGTGTACAAGGAAGGGATCACTTCCTTCTTGCCCCAAAACACACTTGGTCAAGCAAGGAAGTTTTACAAACACTCGCAAACCCTCTCTATGCTACACTATTGAAGAAGCTATGTCACACTTGAAAAACAGCTACACGAAGATTGCACATGCAAGGAATACAAATGTTTCTTTTGAGTATTCTAACACTAGAATCACTCACAATCTGATGTAGGCTTGATGTACAAAGTTGTTTTGAGGTGATTGACTTTGTTCCTTTTATAGGAGACCAGAGAATTCCTCAATTAATGCTGTCAACGGGCAGAAGGCAGCTGAAGAGTCAACTAGCCGTTGGTGCTGTCGGACGTCCGATGGTTGGATTTTATGCGTCCGAACGAGATCAATGAGTTCTGGAAGTTTTCTTGAAATCCTTCGGCCGGCCGATGCGTTCAGAGTGTTGTGTCCGAAAAGCAGCAATACTTGTCGGACGTCCGATACACAGATGTTTGAGCGTCCGATCATGATTAATAGTCATCGAACCTCTGGCTTGTCTTATTCGGACGTCCGAGTCTGAGTTCTTTACTCGTCCGAAGATGCTCAAAGGATATCGGACGTCCGATACTTTCCTTTTGTGCGTCCGACATCATCCTCAGCAATCTTCATACTTTTTGATCTCCTTTTTCTGCTTTAAAGCCTCAGACCTGTTTGGTTCATTTCTGAAAAGGATTTCTACAAGAGGTATTAGAAATATCCATTTGTTTTGTAATCATCAAAAGATATGAGTTGAGATAAACAAATATAAACTTAAAGCAAATAAATAAAAGGAAATACATAAAAGCATATAAACACATATGAGCACATAAGAGCATATAATTGAAATTTAAAGGGTAATAGGGGTTCCTCTCTTTTGAAGTAATAACTAAATGAGGGAAGATTGACCTATTTATGCTCAAGAATCAATTAAAGGATTAAAACACCAATTTAATTGAAAATACTTTAAAAGAGAATTAAAAAATATACTAAATTCATTGTATCATGCCAAAAAAAATGTAAATGAAGTTAAAATGCCTAAAATTTGCAAATTAAATGCATTGAAGTGATGCATAATTAGAAAATAAAGAAAGGAAACAATTATAGTTGAGAAATCAAAAGCCCGTTAGGGATTACATTTCAAAAATTAGAAAGTTTTTGGGGTCAAAACATAATTTTTGAAAAAGATTAGGTGAAAAATTAAATAAAAAGAGTTTAGGGGCCAAAATATAATTAAAATAAGGACCTAAAAGAAAGAAATCTAATTGTTTTTTGCCACATTAGAATTATCCAAAACTTTGGAGGCCAAATCACAAAATCAAATTTCTGATTTAAGGAAATACAAAGAAAAACGAATTTTGAGCCATTTTAAGTGTTTGGACCACACTACTTTGGCACAAAATTAAAAAAAAATTGCGCATTGTCTTGTGTAAAACAAACGAGTCCAGTTAAATGTCTATGTGGGCTAAAAGTAACAAATGTTTCAAATTTTATTCCCAAAATCCAAGCCCAATAGAAAAATAAAACACAAGCCCATTTTTTATTCCCTTTCCTCTTTTTTCGTTTTTTTTTTCCTTTTCTTCTTCTTTTCTTTTTTCCTTCTTCATTTTTTCCTCACTTTTGGCCAGCTGAAGTTTTAACCAATGTTTTAAAATTCAGACCATTAATTGAACCTGTGAAGTGATCGGTTCAACCCCGGTTCAATAAGTTTAAAAATATATACACACACATACAAATACTCTTGTGCACTAAATAAGATATTCTATACATATCATTTGATAAAAAATTAAATATTTCCAAACACATAAATTTTTAAAATTTAAATTCAAACAAATAAATTCATATCAATTGTGCTTGCTAAAAAATAGCTTGAATCCTACATAAGCCACCACCATATTCTAAAATTAAACAAAAGTCATTGAAACTTCTGAAATTAAATAAAATCCAATAGAACTATAAATGCTAAAATTACAATTAACATAAGAGCAATATTATAGTTATCCAACTTACATGTCCAATTTCAAAATATTAGAATTAATAAAGAATAATAAAAAAAACTCATATAAGCATAGAAAACAGTCAAAAAGTCCAAACAAATCCAATTTCTGAGGCTTCCACCATCTTCTTCGTCATTGTGGGGCAGCAGAGCCTCAAAAACAGCCATCTTGACAAGTTTTCATCATCATCCAGGACCATTATATGAACCACCGACAAGTGACAAAAGTATAAAATTCATATTAGTTTCATCACACCAACTAGTCCAAATCTTCAGTTTATATAATTTCAATCAAATTTTGTGAAAAATAAAAGAACTGCGGTTAATGGTTCGATCGGGTATGAACAGGGTGAATAGTAGTTTTGAGCAATTCTTGTGTCAAGCCAACATAAGCTATGAACTGGACCGAACACATGGATGGCTTGCAATTTGGCCGGTCGAACCTATCGATCCAGTCCAACTTTGAAAACATTGGCTTTGGCAACCAGCGTTGGGCCATTGTTTGTGATTTTTCCATTCACCAAAATTCGCCGCTCCACTCCATTTTCTACGTAGATCGCGTTTCTGACCTTGATTTTTTACAAAAAAAAATGCACCAAAAGTAGCAAAAAGGCAAATTATAGTCAGGTTTCCTTCTTTTTTAGTCACCAAAATCATCACCAAAATTCATGAAACATATAGCAAAATAAACCTCTCCGATTCTATAGCACAACTACAAACTCAATTTAACATGAAATGGCAAGAAATATGATTAATTAAGACAAAAAATAGCCTTTAACTTAGTATACCCATTTTGTTGCTCTTGAGACCCAAAAATTAGAAAAGTTTGGTAAAAAAGATTTCCAGGCCGTGAACTAGCTATAGCCGTCTATTTTTGACAAAATATAAACATGAAATTGGCTTCTTTATTTTTGAGGTAATTTTTTCAAACACATGGAATGTAGACACAAGACCCATTTTTCTTTCTTCAATCTTGTTTATGACGTATCCCAACATTTGAAAAATGCAACAACAACCAACTCATTTCATAAAAAACCAAAATATTCAAACATTAATCATCAAAGCTAAAGAAGAGAAAGGAAAGACCGAACAAGCTTATGAAAAAGAACATAACAATCAACCAAGCTTTTTCCAATTTTCCAGGAATTATATTGTTGGAGTCAAAATTGAAAATAAGAGAAGAAGCTCACAATGATTTTGGGATGAAGCTTCAGTGATGGTAGGATTCTCTAGTAGAAACTTTTCCTCCTTTCCTTTATTGCCTTATCCTCTTCTACTATTAGCTTGTGTGTGTGATTGGTGAGTAAGATATTGATAGAGGAAGACAGCTGAGAATGAGTGAGGGAGTGGTTGTGTGTGTGTGTGTGTGTGTTGTGTGTGAGAAAGCTTGTGTTTGTGTATGTGTTAAAATTGTGAGAAAGAGAGTAAGGGAACCATAAAAGAAATTGAGGAGTTGTTTGTTAGGTTGTGTTGGCGACGATTGTGTTTTCTTTCTTTGTCAAGAAAATCAATAAAAGGTATGGGAGATAGAATGTTTTGTTGTGGATGCCCTCAATTTTCAAAATCTCTTTCCGACTAGAATAATAGACGCCATTTTGAGCAAAAACCAAAAAAAAATGGAAAAAATGGAAAATAAACCTCACAAGACATTAGACCTCCATTGGGCATTAGATTTGCTAAATTTTTTTCCGTACCCACATACTCATGTCCAACTTTTTATAAGTGTCCCAATATCCTAATTTTAGATGATTGATGAACTAGACACTTAGACATGTACCTGAATTCGTACCCAAGTCCGAGTAACATAGAAAATTATTTGAAATATTATTTAAAATAATTACTGTAACATTTTTATGATGTAATGTATTTGAGATAAAAAGATGACTAGAAAAATAAAAAAGGTGTGTTGAAAATTATGTTTGTAATATAAGCAAATATTCTTTTTAGCCAACTAATGGTTATCAAAACACACTCATAGACTTTACTAGTCAACTAGAGAGACCGCTTGAGGATAGTCATCTATATCAAGAAAAGGCTGCAATAACATCTTGAGGAAACACATGAAGTCCTAGAGTTATAGATCGTCCATACATTTGCAGTATCGTGTACGTCTAAAGAAATTAAAATGGTTTGAAAAGCAATAGCTGTTGGTATGATGATTACCCCGTTGTTTATTATCATTAATCTTAGCAATTTAGCAACAGCAATTGGAGTTCCCGGATGCAGTTGAGTATCATCAATCTTCTTGTCTAACTTCTGCTTTCAGTATCTGTTGGCCTCATTTTTCAACCCATGTATGCTTTGAACTCTTTTTATTGATTGTGAATAGAAACGATTTCTTGGGCGGAGTTGAGGATGAAAACCAAGAAAATAAATTATTTTAGTTACTGGGCAATTTGATCGCTTGATGTCCACAATAATACAAAGGGAAAATCGTTCAAAACATCCCTCACATTTTGTAAAATAACTTTTTCATCCCTCATTTTTAAAAGTGTAATTTTACGTCTCTTACAAATTCACATTAGTCAGATTTGGTCCCTACTTAGATTTCTGATTAGTTTTTGGTCGAAATTCATCACATGCCTTGCATGTGATCATTTTTTAGGGGTAAAATTATCAAATCAAATTTTACATAATCCGATTTATAGTCTTTTACATTTCACAAAATGAATTGTTTCATCTCTCACATTTTACAAAATGAATTTTTTTCATCCTTCATTGACCATGTGTACAAATAATTTTTTTTAATCTATGTATATATCTATTTGATTTCATCTGAACAATACGAATAACATTTAATATATCACTATTTGATTTCACCAAAACAGACTAATTGTAGTTGTACACATGCTATTCAATAAATATGTACATGGGTTTAAATCTAACAATTTTGTTTTAAATCCATATAAATATTTTTTATTTGATTTCACTATGTGAATCTATTCAATATTTGTAGCCTTTCCTCTTTTGGTAATAATTCATTGATTGAGTTGTGTAATAAGACCATCTAATTAATCGGTCCTAATTCAAATTCTGTAGTCATGCTAATAAATTGCAGTTTAAATTTGAAATTTCTACTTGCTACCTTTAAGATTAACAGTTAAATTTCTTGCCTTGAAATTATCTTAAAATTTGAAAGTGTCAATCACTTACTTCTTTTTATCATACTTCTCTTTTGTTTATTTTTCTGTCCAAATTTAATTTGATATAAATACTTGATAATGTTTAGGATTAAATATCTTCTTTATTTTCAATTTTCAAGTAAAAAATTAACACGAATGAAAAACTAACAATTTTTTTAAACCTCTGTATATATCTATTTAATTTCACCAGAACAGTACTTTCAGACAAAATCAAATAGAAATATATTATATGTTATTCGTATTGTTAAGGTAAAATCAAATAGATATGTACATGATTTAAAAAAAAAAAAGTTATTCATACACATGACTGATGATGAATGAAAAAAATTCATTTTGTAAAATGTGAAAAACGAAAAAATTCATTTTGTGAAATGTAAGGGGCGAAAAAATTTATTTTGTTAAATGTGAGAGGGCTATGGATCAGAATATGTAAATTTTGATTTGACAATTTTGCCCTTCAAAAATAATCACGTGCAAGGCATGTGGTGAATTCCGATAAAAAAAAACTAGTCGAAAACCTAAGTAGAGAGTAAATTTGACCAATGTGAATTGATAAGAGACATAAAATTACACTTTTAATAGTGAGGGACAAAAAAAGCCATTTTGAAAAATGTGAGAGACGTTTTAAATAATTTTTCCTAATACAAATCTAACCTAGTTTGGTGCTTCTTATTAATATTAGTCCGTTCTTAATCATGATGTCTAGATATATGAAGTTAGATGTATTAGTTACCAATTTAAAATAGAGTCTACTGGGAATTTTAGAAAAATACACTTTGAAATGGAAAATTTTGAAGTTCCTTTTATCTTTTAGCTTTTGTTGATTTTGAGAGAGTAATTGTAAATTAATGCAATGGGGGGAGTACCACTGAACTAGTATAAAATGGTTTGTAATTGGCACATGAATAGTTGGCAGTCAAAAGGATTTAGGAATGGATTTCTCCAAAATAATTCAATTTAACAAATGTTAAATGATGTCATCCAAGTTAATTTTTCAATACATTTTTCTTTTTTTTCTTGAAAATTTGTTCTTTCTCAAAAACTACAGGAGTGTGTCCAGAAGCCACACTCCACAGGCTCCAATTCCAAGGGAAGACAAACACAATAGGAGAAAGTAGAATACTAGTAACTTTATTCTTGGCAACTATTTCACCCAAGCAGGTGTAATATGAAAATCTTGATCGCCTGTACTTGAACAATTATTATCCAGCATGTTTTGGTACAATTAATTTAAATTTCCTTGTTATTATTGTACTTATGTTAGTTCAACAAGATTTGGGGCTTGGCATTTACTACTCTCGAACTCTATAGGATTTCCAGCTTTTGAGTTTCCTAGGCTCTTTCTCAAGTTCATGCGAATATTATGGTGTTTTCCTACGTTATACCAAAGTTTTTTCCTTGCTTCTAACGCAAAGAAGAAACCTTTGTGGTAGCAAAGTTCAATCTCTGTACTTACCCAGAAAAAAAAAAGGTTCAATCTCTATACCACAACAGTGACAAATGCTCACCATTATTATATCGGAAGGAAAAAACAGAGAACATACTTTCAATTTACGGCTAATTAACGTCAGAACATTGGGAGCAGATCAGAATACGTACTCACATATTACAAGGAGAATGTTGAAAAGCAAAAAGGAAAAAATCCAACTCCTAGACTTAGATTGCAAAAGTCCTTTCAACTAACACGCATAGTGATTGAAAAGTAGGGAGCAATAAATATACAGCTTGAGATATTTTCCTATTTTGTATATTTATGTTATTTCACATCAACACTTGGACTTTGGGTTGAGTATCATTGTTCTTACAATGACAATTTTTTAAAAAGGTTATTGTTGAGTTTGTCTTTTTATCCCACATCGGAAGTTTTAAAAAAAAAAAAAGTCTCTTCTGTAACAGCCCCACTTTCCCCTAAGGCGAACCAAAGGGGTTACCGGACTGCCTGCCCAACTCTCGCCAGAACTACGGATCAGATTAGAGCTATCCGCTTCAATCCGGAACTTACAAACTCGCGTAAACACATCAAAATGGTAAAATAACCCAAAATAAAAAAAATGAAATCCGGAGCCGGCCAGGAATAGTAACCGACCCGTCAGAACCCAACCGAAATAGCTAACAAACATTCACATCTGAACTTTAGCGTTTACAAATCAAAATGACATACAAAAGCTTTCAAAAGTTAATACATATACACGGTTTGCCAAATCAAAAGAAAAAACGCCCCAAAAGTACACTTAGGGTTTTAATACATGAGCTATACAAAAGATATGTTCATCTAGCTCAATTTGGCAGCCATTTGTCAAATCCAGACCAAAAGGGTTTATTTTCCTGTAAGGAAAACAAAAGGAACGGAAAGGGGTGAGCTTGCGCTCAATGAGGTACCAAACAAATAGCATTAAAATCATGGCATTTCACATTTAACAAATCAGATACACATGTCAGATGTAAAGCACAGAAGCCAATGATTCAAATCAGAAGGATACGGGTGGCTCTCAGGAGCCAAATTTCCAGCGCAGTACTTGATCCAAACCGGTTGACTCTCCGTCAACGTATATAGAACCAAAACGTCCGTAGACCCCTCTTTACACCGAATTCCGTCCACCAAACACCCCTTTACCGGGCCCGCTCACCGTAACCGAACAGAAATGGTAATACTCGAGTATACCGGAATCAAGGGTCTCAATACCCAAAAATCCCCGAACAGACTACCGTGGTTCGTTATCTAATCGTCCAGGCCCTTGCCGGCCCGACTCGAATAACTTAGTCACAGGATTGAGCTCATAGGTCATAGAAATCCGAACAGATGCAGACACAGATAACAGATTCAAATTTTACATAGTAAATTGGCATATGAACAGACTAGAGAACGAGTGTGATAAAGTACACCCTCGTCTCGAACAAATAAACAGATTGCAGAGCAGAAATCAAGTTAAACAGCAATGGAGGGGAGTGGTACACTCACCGGCTCAACTTCAAAAGTTTTCACTTCAGATTGGCCTTAATCGCCAAGAAACCCTAAAATAATCAAAATAAACCAATTGAAGGTTTTACTTCCGGAATCGAGTAAACAGAATGCACATGTGAGGCTCGACTACACGTCGTACGCCTTGCCAAATAAATACTAATGCAAGAATGCAAAAACATGATTCCCTTGGAAATGAAAAGGTAGCATGAAGACCTAGGCGCAAACAACCCAAAAGCCTTTCATTCTACCAAAAGGCAAACCCAACTTAAAGGAACCAAACGGCCTAGAAAATCGGGCAGCACTTCCCCTAAATTTCTTACTTTTCCAGCCATTATGGCTTCTTTCTATCCTCAAATCAGTCCCAACATCTCACACAAAATTCATCTCATTTCCCAAAAGCCGTTCACTAGGCTCAAAGTGGTACAAGTACAAAAGTTAACTAGGAAACAACTGAAATGAAAGCAAGCCCTAAAAGAGACTCGATAACGAGTCATATAGCAATGCTAAACACAACCCCAATAGGGTTTCATATGCATAAATGAGCATAATAGCAAACCAGAAATTAGAAAATGGCCTTAGTCTTGGCCCCAAATAGAAAACTGTTTTGCCCTTATTATGCGGTAATGGTGTAAAATTCTCTACGGTTATCGGATGGGGGTGTAAGACCCACCGTTTCGAAGCTATGAAACAGGGCTACAACAATGTAGAAGGTCACTCAACGCAGTTCCTAGTTTAACTAGTTCGAAAATGCCAAATACTATACCAGAATTACCAAAACAGGTTTGCAAAACACAGAAAACTGTAATCGGTATATCTCAGTCCATACAAGTCCAAATTCCGAAATTCCAAAGGCATAAGTTAGCTAAGACATCCAGCTACATTTCATCAGAAGACACCAACAACCAAATCCAAACCAATTCCAGTCAAAACAGACAATTACTATCGCAGATCGCACATTCTGTTCACCCAGAACAGCAACAGTAAAACCGGCATAACTCACTCTACACTACTCCAAATGCCCTGAAATTTTCCAGGCACTTCAAACTCATCAATACCTACAACTTTCATGTTTTGAGCAAAGTCCAATTCGGCCTCTATCTATGACCTAAAATTTCGGACAGAATGTTCAACCAAGAACCCTAGTTTTCCAGAAATTCTTCCAAATCCAAAATTGATTGTAATTTTCTATCATATGCACCAACTAGAGCCAAAGCCCCTTATTACCAACCATCAAAAACAACCACACCATCAAGATCATATGAAACCAGAAAAATCATCAATAAATGAAAAACTTCATGAAATCACTTCAAACCAAGATAAAAACCAGAAATTTCTGCACTCTAACCACTAATAAACCTAACATAAGCATCAATAGGTGTAGTATGGTGTTCAAGCATCACTTACCAAGAAATCAAGAGAGAGGAGGATGTTGGACACTTTAAACCTTCAAACAAGCTTCACTAATACACTTACTGGCACTAGAAGAAAGATTTTTATGGAGTAGAAACTAGTTTAAGTAATTTTCTTGGAAGATTTGAGCTATATGGAGGCTAGAATTTGGAAGAGTTTTCCTTCTTTTGAGCTTCAAGGTGGCCGGCCAAGACGGAAGGGAGAAGAGTGAATTTTTTTGTAAATTTTGAGATATTTAACTCAAGTGGTAAAAGTCAAAAAAAATTGTCAAAAGGTGAATAGTGTTTCTTAAGTCACAACCAACCATATTGTGACACTTGTCACACTCATTAATGCATTCTTATCTTTCTTTTTCCCTCTCACATCAATCACTTCACACATTCTACTTATCTCTTAACACCCGATAAATTTCACACAGTATCCGAAACTTAACCTTATTGGCCGAATTTTTCCGAACTATTCGCACTAGTGGGTCCCACGTCCGATATACGTTCTTAATTTCTCAAAATCTATTCGATACTAGAAAAATCATCTAAAAACTATATTTACTCGTAAAAATAATCTAGAAAATTTTTCGGATACAGAAAGTGTAGAAAACAAGCCATTGAATATAAGAAAGCCTAGAAAAATTATAAAACCTAACAAATGGAAAAGTTACGGGTTCTCACACTCTCTCCCCCTTAAAGAAATTTCGCCCTCGAAATTTTCTTATCAACGGAATCTATCAAATCTAAAGTACCCAACGGACCATACCTTCTCCATCCTCAGACGAGTCAGGGACCTGATGCTGCTCTAGAGAATATACTCGAGCTTGTGCCTTCGATCCCGTCCCTTCTCCTTTCGTCTGTCCAGGGTTGCTCTTGGCGGGTTGCTGAGAATTGGGCTTGGTCAGTGGTAGGGTCCCTCTCCGCTCGCGCAGGCGAGCTGGACAGTTAGCAATCCGATGTTCAGCGCTTCCACAGCGCAAGCATTTTCCTTCCTTCTTCCAGCAATTTGTTTCCGTATGACTTGGCCCTCCGCAATATCCACAGGGACCTCAAGTAGCAGTGACCGATCCTCCCGATGAGACACCACTAGCCACCCCCGGTTGTCGTACTCCCCCATTTCCTTTTCCACTCTTAGGGGGTGTGCTCTTATCTTCCTGTTCCGAGCTGCTCCCAGGAAAGCCCCTTTTCTTGGTTTGGAAGTTTCTAACTTGTAACCTCGCATCTTCAACCCGTTGAGCTTTCTCCACAGCGTCACTAACGGTACTAAGTTGAGCTACAGCCAAATCCTTTTGAATCTCAACATTTAGCCCCTGAATAAAACGCCTTATCCGTCTTTGTTCGGTTATGATCAGTTCAGGCGCAAACTTAGACAACCGAGTGAATTGACTCTCATACTCGGCTACGGTTTGTGTTCCCTGGCGAAACCGAATGAATTCATCTTCCTTCTTTTCTTGGATGAGAGGAGGGAAAAACTTGGCATTAAATTCTCTCATAAAGTTCGCCCACGTCCTCGGGGTTTGTTCTCTTTCCCATTTCATTCGAATGACATTCCACCAGGAACGGGCGGCTCCCTCTAGTTGAAAGACAGCAAATGTCACCTGTCTCTCCTCGGTATAATGTAAGGCAGCGAAAATATCGATCATCTTCTCCAGCCACTTCTCAGCTACGTCAGGATCAGGGCCTCCAAGAAATTTGGGTGGGGAGAACTTCTGAAATCTCTCAAGGGCTCTATCCTCGCCCTCCATGTGATTACCAGGATTCCCAGGGTTAGGGTTAGGGTTTTGACCTTGTTGGTGCACCACTTGGGCTAGCAAAACAGTCATTTGCTGCATGGCAGCAGCTATTTGGACATTGGGGTCAATCCTAAGTTCAGGGTTTGGTCCAGATGAGGTTTCCCCAGTACCCCTTTCAGGTGTAGGTTGCCTATTTGCACGCCCACGGCCCCGTCCACTCCGTGTACCTTCCATGAGTTTTACTTGGTCTAGGCAATAATACTAAACCAAAATAAGCACGATGCATGTAAGTAACACTCAAAACTTTTATGATAACACACATTTATACATTACAAACAAGATCAAAACATGTATATACAAGCCGGTCAAAATTAAGCCACACACATACATACAGCCAGTTAAGTCAGGTACAAACATAGACGATCCACCGAGGAATGGCCTTTCTAGTTCATCAAATCCTTTCTAACCTAGGCCCTCATATCTTTCGTATTCGGGCGCAAGAATCCCATCTAAGATAATTCACAACTCGAGCCGGCCGGTCCCAAGAGTAAACCATCTTTATTAAGGATTCCTACCCGACATACATACCTAGCTTCCTCGAGTCCCATGATAAAGATCTTTACACTTATGACATGCACGGTTCATAGCTTATGCCCCAACGAGCACTAAGACATAATCACGAAGTCAGGACCATAACACCACTGGCCCAGTCTCACTCCGCGCAGAGACCACGCGAAGTGGCTCTGATACCACTTGTAACAGCCCCACTTTCCCCTAAGGCGAACCAAAGGGGTTACCGGACTGCCTGCCCAACTCTCGCCAGGACTACGGATCAGATTAGAGCTATCCGCTTCAATCCGGAACTTACAAACTCGCGTAAACACATCAAAATGGTAAAATAACCCAAAATAAAAAAAATGAAATCCGGAGCCGGCCAGGAATAGTAACCGACCCGTCAGAACCCAACCGAAATAGCTAACAAACATTCACATCTGAACTTTAGCGTTTACAAATCAAAATGACATACAAAAGCTTTCAAAAGTTAATACATATACACGGTTTGCCAAATCAAAAGAGAAAACGCCCCAAAAGTACACTTAGGGTTTTAATACATGAGCTATACAAAAGATATGTTCATCTAGCTCAATTTGGCAGCCATTTGTCAAATCCAGACCAAAAGGGTTTATTTTCCTGTAAGGAAAACAAAAGGAACGGAAAGGGGTGAGCTTGCGCTCAATGAGGTACCAAACAAATAGCATTAAAATCATGGCATTTCACATTTAACAAATCAGATACACATGTCAGATGTAAAGTACAGAAGCCAATGATTCAAATCAGAAGGATACGGGTGGCTCTCAGGAGCCAAATTTCCAGCGCAGTACTTGATCCAAACCGGTTGACTCTCCGTCAACGTATATAGAACCAAAACGTCCGTAGACCCCTCTTTACACCGAATTCCGTCCACCAAACACCCCTTTACCGGGCCCGCTCACCGTAACCGAACAGAAATGGTAATACTCGAGTATACCGGAATCAAGGGTCTCAATACCCAAAAATCCCCGAACAGACTACCGTGGTTCGTTATCTAATCGTCCAGGCCCTTGCCGGCCCGACTCGAATAACTTAGCCACAGGATTGAGCTCATAGGTCATAGAAATCCGAACAGATGCAGACACAGATAACAGATTCAAATTTTACATAGTAAATTGGCATATGAACAGACTAGAGAACGAGTGTGATAAAGTACACCCTCGTCTCGAACAAATAAACAGATTGCAGAGCAGAAATCAAGTTAAACAGCAATGGAGGGGAGTGGTACACTCACCGGCTCAACTTCAAAAGTTTTCACTTCAGATTGGCCTTAATCGCCAAGAAACCCTAAAATAATCAAAATAAACCAATTGAAGGTTTTACTTCCGGAATCGAGTAAACAGAATGCACATGTGAGGCTCGACTACACGTCGTACGCCTTGCCAAATAAATACTAATGCAAGAATGCAAAAACATGATTCCCTTGGAAATGAAAAGGTAGCATGAAGACCTAGGCGCAAACAACCCAAAAGCCTTTCATTCTACCAAAAGGCAAACCCAACTTAAAGGAACCAAACGGCCTAGAAAATCGGGCAGCACTTCCCCTAAATTTCTTACTTTTCCAGCCATTAAGGCTTCTTTCTATCCTCAAATCAGTCCCAACATCTCACACAAAATTCATCTCATTTCCCAAAAGCCGTTCACTAGGCTCAAAGTGGTACAAGTACAAAAGTTAACTAGGAAACAACCGAAATGAAAGCAAGCCCTAAAAGAGACTCGATAACGAGTCATATAGCAATGCTAAACACAACCCCAATAGGGTTTCATATGCATAAATGAGCATAATAGCAAACCAGAAATTAGAAAATGGCCTTAGTCTTGGCCCCAAATAGAAAACTGTTTTGCCCTTATTATGCGGTAATGGTGTAAAATTCTCTACGGTTATCGGATGGGGGTGTAAGACCCACCGTTTCGAAGCTATGAAACAGGGCT
This sequence comes from Coffea arabica, assembly GCF_036785885.1. NCBI lineage: Eukaryota > Viridiplantae > Streptophyta > Magnoliopsida > Gentianales > Rubiaceae > Coffea > Coffea arabica. Next base: position 20,367,721 of record NC_092330.1, read on the forward strand.
ACAACAATGTAGAAGGTCACTCAACGCAGTTCCTAGTTTAACTAGTTCGAAAATGCCAAATACTATACCAGAATTACCAAAACAGGTTTGCAAAACACAGAAAACTGTAATCGGTATATCTCAGTCCATACAAGTCCAAATTCCGAAATTCCAAAGGCATAAGTTAGCTAAGACATCCAGCTACATTTCATCAGAAGACACCAACAACCAAATCCAAACCAATTCCAGTCAAAACAGACAATTACTATCGCAGATCGCACATTCTGTTCACCCAGAACAGCAACAGTAAAACCGGCATAACTCACTCTACACTACTCCAAATGCCCTGAAATTTTCCAGGCACTTCAAACTCATCAATACCTACAACTTTCATGTTTTGAGCAAAGTCCAATTCGGCCTCTATCTATGACCTAAAATTTCGGACAGAATGTTCAACCAAGAACCCTAGTTTTCCAGAAATTCTTCCAAATCCAAAATTGATTGCAATTTTCTATCATATGCACCTACTAGAGCCAAAGCCCCTTATTACCAACCATCAAAAACAACCACACCATCAAGATCATATGAAACCAGAAAAATCATCAATAAATGAAAAACTTCATGAAATCACTTCAAACCAAGATAAAAACCAGAAATTTCTGCACTCTAACCACTAATAAGCCTAACATAAGCATCAATAGGTGTAGTATGGTGTTCAAGCATCACTTACCAAGAAATCAAGAGAGAGGAGGATGTTGGACACCTTAAACCTTCAAACAAGCTTCACTAATACACTTACTAGCACTAGAAGAAATATTTTTATGGAGTAGAAACTAGTTTAAGTAATTTTCTTGGAAGATTTGAGCTATATGGAGGCTAGAATTTGGAAGAGTTTTCCTTCTTTTGAGCTTCAAGGTGGCCGGCCAAGAGGGAAGGGAGAAGAGTGAATTTTTTTGTAATTTTTGAGATATTTAACTCAAGTGGTAAATAATTTATTTTCTTGGTTTTCATCCTCAACTCCGCCCAAGAAATCGTTTCTATTCACAATCAATAAAAAGAGTTCAAAGCATACATGGGTTGAAAAATGAGGCCAACAGATACTGAAAGCAGAAGTTAGACAAGAAGATTGATGATACTCAACTGCATCCGGGAACTCCAATTGCTGTTGCTAAATTGCTAAGATTAATGATAATAAACAACGGGGTAATCATCATACCAACAGCTATTGCTTTTCAAACCATTTTAATTTCTTTAGACGTACACGATACTGCAAATGTATGGACGATCTATAACTCTAGGACTTCATGTGTTTCCTCAAGATGTTATTGCAGCCTTTTCTTGATATAGATGACTATCCTCAAGCGGTCTCTCTAGTTGACTAGTAAAGTCTATGAGTGTGTTTTGATAACCATTAGTTGGCTAAAAAGAATATTTGCTTATATTACAAACATAATTTTCAACACACCTTTTTTATTTTTCTAGTCATCTTTTTATCTCAAATACATTACATCATAAAAATGTTACAGTAATTATTTTAAATAATATTTCAAATAATTTTCTATGTTACTCGGACTTGGGTACGAATTCAGGTACATGTCTAAGTGTCTAGTTCATCAATCATCTAAAATTAGGATATTGGGACACTTATAAAAAGTTGGACATGAGTATGTGGGTACGGAAAAAAATTTAGCAAATCTAATGCCCAATGGAGGTCTAATGTCTTGTGAGGTTTATTTTCCATTTTTTCCATTTTTTTTTGGTTTTTGCTCAAAATGGCGTCTATTATTCTAGTCGGAAAGAGATTTTGAAAATTGAGGGCATCCACAACAAAACATTCTATCTCCCATACCTTTTATTGATTTTCTTGACAAAGAAAGAAAACACAATCGTCGCCAACACAACCTAACAAACAACTCCTCAATTTCTTTTATGGTTCCCTTACTCTCTTTCTCACAATTTTAACACATACACAAACACAAGCTTTCTCACACACAACACACACACACACACACACAACCACTCCCTCACTCATTCTCAGCTGTCTTCCTCTATCAATATCTTACTCACCAATCACACACACAAGCTAATAGTAGAAGAGGATAAGGCAATAAAGGAAAGGAGGAAAAGTTTCTACTAGAGAATCCTACCATCACTGAAGCTTCATCCCAAAATCATTGTGAGCTTCTTCTCTTATTTTCAATTTTGACTCCAACAATATAATTCCTGGAAAATTGGAAAAAGCTTGGTTGATTGTTATGTTCTTTTTCATAAGCTTGTTCGGTCTTTCCTTTCTCTTCTTTAGCTTTGATGATTAATGTTTGAATATTTTGGTTTTTTATGAAATGAGTTGGTTGTTGTTGCATTTTTCAAATGTTGGGATACGTCATAAACAAGATTGAAGAAAGAAAAATGGGTCTTGTGTCTACATTCCATGTGTTTGAAAAAATTACCTCAAAAATAAAGAAGCCAATTTCATGTTTATATTTTGTCAAAAATAGACGGCTATAGCTAGTTCACGGCCTGGAAATCTTTTTTACCAAACTTTTCTAATTTTTGGGTCTCAAGAGCAACAAAATGGGTATACTAAGTTAAAGGCTATTTTTTGTCTTAATTAATCATATTTCTTGCCATTTCATGTTAAATTGAGTTTGTAGTTGTGCTATAGAATCGGAGAGGTTTATTTTGCTATATGTTTCATGAATTTTGGTGATGATTTTGGTGACTAAAAAAGAAGGAAACCTGACTATAATTTGCCTTTTTGCTACTTTTGGTGCATTTTTTTTTGTAAAAAATCAAGGTCAGAAACGCGATCTACGTAGAAAATGGAGTGGAGCGGCGAATTTTGGTGAATGGAAAAATCACAAACAATGGCCCAACGCTGGTTGCCAAAGCCAATGTTTTCAAAGTTGGACTGGATCGATAGGTTCGACCGGCCAAATTGCAAGCCATCCATGTGTTCGGTCCAGTTCATAGCTTATGTTGGCTTGACACAAGAATTGCTCAAAACTACTATTCACCCTGTTCATACCCGATCGAACCATTAACCGCAGTTCTTTTATTTTTCACAAAATTTGATTGAAATTATATAAACTGAAGATTTGGACTAGTTGGTGTGATGAAACTAATATGAATTTTATACTTTTGTCACTTGTCGGTGGTTCATATAATGGTCCTGGATGATGATGAAAACTTGTCAAGATGGCTGTTTTTGAGGCTCTGCTGCCCCACAATGACGAAGAAGATGGTGGAAGCCTCAGAAATTGGATTTGTTTGGACTTTTTGACTGTTTTCTATGCTTATATGAGTTTTTTTTATTATTCTTTATTAATTCTAATATTTTGAAATTGGACATGTAAGTTGGATAACTATAATATTGCTCTTATGTTAATTGTAATTTTAGCATTTATAGTTCTATTGGATTTTATTTAATTTCAGAAGTTTCAATGACTTTTGTTTAATTTTAGAATATGGTGGTGGCTTATGTAGGATTCAAGCTATTTTTTAGCAAGCACAATTGATATGAATTTATTTGTTTGAATTTAAATTTTAAAAATTTATGTGTTTGGAAATATTTAATTTTTTATCAAATGATATGTATAGAATATCTTATTTAGTGCACAAGAGTATTTGTATGTGTGTGTATATATTTTTAAACTTATTGAACCGGGGTTGAACCGATCACTTCACAGGTTCAATTAATGGTCTGAATTTTAAAACATTGGTTAAAACTTCAGCTGGCCAAAAGTGAGGAAAAAATGAAGAAGGAAAAAAGAAAAGAAGAAGAAAAGGAAAAAAAAAACGAAAAAAGAGGAAAGGGAATAAAAAATGGGCTTGTGTTTTATTTTTCTATTGGGCTTGGATTTTGGGAATAAAATTTGAAACATTTGTTACTTTTAGCCCACATAGACATTTAACTGGACTCGTTTGTTTTACACAAGACAATGCGCAATTTTTTTTTAATTTTGTGCCAAAGTAGTGTGGTCCAAATGTTTATCTCAACTCATATCTTTTGATGATTACAAAACAAATGGATATTTCTAATACCTCTTGTAGAAATCCTTTTCAGAAATGAACCAAACAGGTCTGAGGCTTTAAAGCAGAAAAAGGAGATCAAAAAGTATGAAGATTGCTGAGGATGATGTCGGACGCACAAAAGGAAAGTATCGGACGTCCGATATCCTTTGAGCATCTTCGGACGAGTAAAGAACTCAGACTCGGACGTCCGAATAAGACAAGCCAGAGGTTCGATGACTATTAATCATGATCGGACGCTCAAACATCTGTGTATCGGACGTCCGACAAGTATTGCTGCTTTTCGGACACAACACTCTGAACGCATCGGCCGGCCGAAGGATTTCAAGAAAACTTCCAGAACTCATTGATCTCGTTCGGACGCATAAAATCCAACCATCGGACGTCCGACAGCACCAACGGCTAGTTGACTCTTCAGCTGCCTTCTGCCCGTTGACAGCATTAATTGAGGAATTCTCTGGTCTCCTATAAAAGGAACAAAGTCAATCACCTCAAAACAACTTTGTACATCAAGCCTACATCAGATTGTGAGTGATTCTAGTGTTAGAATACTCAAAAGAAACATTTGTATTCCTTGCATGTGCAATCTTCGTGTAGCTGTTTTTCAAGTGTGACATAGCTTCTTCAATAGTGTAGCATAGAGAGGGTTTGCGAGTGTTTGTAAAACTTCCTTGCTTGACCAAGTGTGTTTTGGGGCAAGAAGGAAGTGATCCCTTCCTTGTACACATAAAATTGGTTGCAAGTCTATTCAGCTTGAAGTAACTTGATATATAATAGAGGTGTTCAAACATCAGTTGTGTTTGAAGCTTGGTTTGGTTCTTTACTCTCATTTACTGCTTTTCTATATAAACTGCTCTTCTCCTCATCTCACTAATACCTGTTCTACTATACTATCTTGTTCATTGAGAAGCATTTTGAAAAAGAAGGGCTGTCTGTCAAAAAGAAAAAGGTTGAATATTTACTAGCAGGTTTTTTGAAAACCTAATTCACCCCCCTCTTAGGTTGTCTTCGATCCTTACAATTGGTATCAGAGCTTGGTCTCCCAGAGATTAAGCTCAAGCGGCTTGGAGTAAGATGACAACCAGTCATGCTATGTTTGTTGATGGGCAATCTGTTACTAGGCCTCCCATGTTTACTGGTTCCAATTATGTTAGCTGGAAAGAAAGAATGATTATCTTCTTGCAATCCATTGATATTGAGCTGTGGTTTATTGTGAATGAAGGACCGTATGATGCTAATTTTCTTGATGCAGAAACAGGTTTGTTGCGGCCAAAAACGAGAGCTGAGATGAATGCTCAAGACAGAACCAATCTCACATTGAATGCCAAAGCCATGAATGTTCTTTACAGTGCCTTAGACTCAAATGAGTCAATCAGAGTAAAAGGGTGTAAATCTGCCAAAGAAATGTGGGATAAGTTAAGAGAAATTCATGAGGGCAGTGACAACGTAAGAGAACAGAAAAAGTCCATTCTGGTCACCAAGTATGAATCTTTTAAGATGGAGCCTCATGAGAACATCGACAAAATGTATTGTAGATTCAATGATCTGATCAAGGATTTAGAGGTACTCGAGAAGGAATACTCTCTAGGTGAAAAGAACAGAAAAATTCTGAATGCTCTATCAAAGGATTGGGAAAGCAAAGTGACTGCTATAGAGGAAGCTAAGGATTTAAATTCCTTATCCATTGAATCTCTGATTAACTCTCTAACCTCCTACGAACTGAAACTTAAATCTAAGTTGCAGGAAGAAGAAGACACAAAAGGAAGGAAGAGTATTGCTCTGAAAACTTCACAAGATGAAGATGAAACAGCCTCACTGGATGAAAATGACTTGGATGGTGATGATAGTGACATTGCACTCATCACAAGAGGCTTCAAAAGATTTCTCAATAAGAGAAGATTCAGGAAAGGCGGATCCAACAACTCCTTCCAGAATCAGACCAATGACTTCAGGAATAGAGGGAAACTAGAGTTCAACAAGAAGCAGAATGATAAATGTTTTGAATGTGGCCAACCTGGACACTATGCAAATGAGTGTCCAATGAAGAAAAAGAAGGAAAACAAGATTGAACGAAAACCAAAGTTCAACAATTTCCAGATTACCTGGAATGATTGCAACTCAGAAGGCGAAGTTGAAGAAGAAGAGGAATCTGCTCAAGTAGCTTTCATGGCCATTGGAGATGAAGAGGTAACACAATGCAACTCTCAAATCAATAGTGATAGTGAATCTGATGATGATGTCAATTCTTTTCTAGAAAAAATGCATGACAACTTGAAAGAATCCTATGCTAAAAACAAAGAACTGAAGCAAAAAATCAGCTTTCTAATACAAGACAATGCAAATCTTTTTCGACAAAACAAATGCCTTAAGCATGAAAATGATAACCTGAAAAGGACTGAAACTGATGTGCTTGCTGAACTTTACAAAAAGAAAAATTACTGTGACTTACTCAAGAGTGAGCAATGCAGCCTGAGAAAAAGGATGGATGATTTATGTAAATTGTTACATCATGTGAAACAGAATCATCTTCAAAAAATTGACACTGTACCTTATGTTAATACTCATCGAATAAGATTGAACCAAAATACAAATGAGTTTGCTATCCACAGAAGAAGGCAAGTCAGATTCATCAAACCTGTTCATTTGATTAATCCTATGTCAATATGCAACTTTTGTTATCAATCTGGCCACATGTACAGCAACTGTCATGTTAAGAAAAATATGAGGAATGGGATGAGATGCATGTGGATAGTCAAACATAAGACTAACTCTCAAGGACCCAACATGTAAAGGGTACCAAGTATTATCTTGTGGGTTTGTGTGTAGGTGAACCAGGATTACAGTGCTAAAGGATCAAAATGGTTCATTGATAGTGGATGTTCAAGACATATGACTGGTGATGCATCACAATTTATTAAACTCAAGCAAAAAGCAAGTGGAAAGGTAACTTTTGGAGATGATAACAAAGCCAAAACTGTTGGCATTGGCAATGTTGGTAAGAATGATCAAACTTTTATCCACAATGTTCTTCTTGTTGATAATTTGAGCTACAATCTGTTAAGTGTTAGCCAATTGTGTGATAAGAATCTGTTTGTATTATTCAAAAAGCTTGAATGTCTTATATTTGACTCAAAGTTCAACATTATTTTCAAAGGAAAAAGAGTTAATGATGTCTATGTTGTGTATCTTGAAAATTTTGATTCCTCATATCTCAAATGTCTCAAAGTAGCAAATGAGGACCCATGGCTATGGCATAGAAGGTTGTGTCACTTCAATATGGACTTGCTGAAAGAAATTTCTAAAAAGGAACTTGTTAGAGGTCTTCCAAAAATCAGATTTGAAAAAGACAGAATCTGTGATGCATGCCAATTTGGAAAACAAGTCAAGGTCTCTTTTAAACCTAAGAAATGTGTTTCCACTTCAAAACCACTTGAACTTCTGCACCTTGATCTATTTGGCCCTACACAGACTGCAAGCCTTGGTGGTAAGAGATATTGTTTTGTGATTGTTGATGACTACTCTCGATATACTTGGGTAATATTCCTTGCTCATAAAGATGATGCCTTTAAGAATTTTACCTCATTATTTGCTAAAGTACAAAATCTGCTTGGCTTGAAAATTGTCAGAATTAGAAGTGATAATGGGACAGAATTTAAATTCTGTGGTTTTCCAGAATTTTGTGATCACAATGGTATTACCCATGAATTCTCTATTGCTAGAGTTCCTCAACAGAATGGAGTTGTAGAAAGAAAAAATAGAACTCTCCAAGAGGCTGCTAGAACCATACTTAGTGAATGCAATTTACCAAAATATTTTTGGGCTGAAGCCATAAACACAGCCTGTTATACCATGAATAGAATTCTTCTAAGACGAATTTTGAACAAAACTTCCTATGAGCTCATGTATGATAAAAAGCCAGTAGTCAGCTACTTCAAAGTATTTGGTTGTAAATGTTTCATTTTGAATATCAAGGAACATCTTGGAAAGTTTGACAAGAAATCTGATGAAGGAATTTTCTTGGGATATTGTGAAAACAAAAGAGGTTTCAGAGTTTATAATCGTAGAACATTGATTATAGAGGAGGCTATACACATTACTTTTGATGAATCAAACGGTGACATTTCTATGAGTTGTGGTGAAGATGATGACACAGGTGTTCAAGAAGGACTAAAGAAACTAGCAATCAATGACCATGACTCTGCTTCACCAGAAACTGATTCAAAGGATAATGATGCTCAGATCAGTCCAGCTGAAGAAGTGAATAATAGAGATACCACTACTCCTAATGATCTTCCAAGAGCCTGGAAATTTGCTCATAATCATCCCAGGGAGCTCATAATTGGTGATCCTTCTGAAAAGGTCAGGACTCGTTCCTCTAGACACCTGGTAGATAATCTTGCTTTTGTATCACATATTGAACCAAAAAATGTTGTTGATGCTTTGAATGATGAGCACTGGATTTTAGCTATGGAAGAAGAGTTAATCCAATTTGAAAGAAACAAAGTCTGGACTCTGGTTGCCAGACCACAAGGCCATCCTATCATTGGCACAAAATGGGTGTTTAGAAACAAATTGAATGATAAAGGGGAGATTGTTAGAAATAAGGCTAGACTGGTGGCCAAAGGATACACTCAAGAAGAGGGAATAGACTTTGATGAGTCTTTTGCACCAGTAGCCAGGCTGGAATCCATAAGAATGTTTTTAGCATTTGCATGTTTCAAGAATTTTAAATTATTTCAAATGGATGTTAAGAGTGCTTTCTTAAATGGGTTTATAGATCAAGAAGTCTATGTTGACCAACCACCTGGTTTTGAAAATGTATCTTATCCAAATCACGTGTTTAAACTCTCAAAAGCTTTATATGGATTAAAGCAAGCTCCTAGAGCATGGTATGAACGTCTGAGTGGATTTCTGATTGAAAATGGTTTTAAAAGAGGCATTGTAGACACTACACTTTTTACAAAACAAAGCTCACAAGATCTTTTGATAGTGCAAATATATGTGGATGATATCATATTTGGTGCCACTAATGAAAATCTGTGCAAGGATTTTTCCATCGTCATGCAAAAAGAGTTTGAAATGAGCATGATGGGAGAACTGAATTTCTTCCTTGGACTCCAAGTGATTCAAACCCATGATGGAACATTTATAAATCAAACAAAATACACCATGGAGTTGCTGAAAAGATTCAGAATGGAGGATTCAAAGCCTGTTGGGACACCTATGTGCACCTCTACCAAACTAGACAAAGATGAGGAAGGTATTAAAGTTGAGGAGAAGAAGTACAGAGGTATGATTGGAAGTTTACTTTATTTAACTGCTAGTAGGCCTGACATCATGTTTGCTGTGTGTTTATGTGCTCGATTTCAATCCTGTCCAAAGGAATCACACTTGAATGCAGTAAAAAGAATCTTGAGATATCTTAAAGGAACCTTAAATTTTGGCTTGTGGTATCCAAAATGTTATGAACTTCCTTTGTGTGGATTCTCTGATGCTGATTTTGGAGGTTGTAAAATAGATAGAAAAAGTACTACTGGTATATGCAACTTTCTTGGAAATTGCTTGGTCTCTTGGTTTAGTAAAAAACAAAATATTATCTCACTGTCCACTACTGAAGCTGAGTATGTTGCTGCTGGTGCTTGTTGTGCTCAATTGTTGTGGATGAAAAACACACTAAATGATTTCGGTTTAGTGTATGAATGTGTACCCATGTACTGTGACAACACCAGTGCAATTAATCTAACAAAAAATCCCATTCAACACTCTAGGACTAAGCACATTGATATTAAGCATCATTTCATTTGCGATCTTGTCTCAAAGGGGATAATCCGTGTTGAGTTTGTTTGTTCTAGAGAACAGATCGCTGATATACTCACAAAAGCTCTTCCGCTAGATCAATTTGTGTCTTTAAGGACTAAATTGGGTGTTACAGAAAAAATGTTCTGAGTCCTATTTCCAGTCAATCCTTATCGGATGTCCGATGAATTGGAACGGACGTCCGACAGTGTTCTTCATCCAAGGTCCAGAAAATCCCTGGCTCGGACGGTTGTGTCGGACGCATCACTTCGTTCGGACGTCCGACACTCAAAAATTGAGTCCTATAAGACAGTTATCCACTCTTCTCAATTCATTTTCCTTCATAAGTCTCGGACGCGACCTTTCAGTTTCTCTAAATTTTGAAATTCAAATTCCTCTCTCCTCAAACCAAGTTTCGAGAAATTGACTCAACCAACTCCATTACACCTCTCCTGCTTATTAATCATTCATAAAAGGCATTCCTAACACCCAACTACCCCAAAATTCCTAATTTACATTCGAAACCCTAAAATCATATAACCCTCTCCTTGCGGCTTCTCAGTATTCATCAGTTGGTTCTTACTGCACTATTTCTTTGTACACCACACTCCTTATCCAAAAACATATCCACATTGCATCATGGTCAGAATGAGAGGAGGATCTTGTAGTGTCGGACGATCCTTTAGGCTTAGGGATGAAGATATTGAAATTTTGGAACCACCTCCTGTGGCACCCAAAAAGAAGACTGTAACCCGTAGTGGTAAGGTGAAGCAGACTGCCCAAAGAAAACTGAATATCCAAACTGCTGAATCATCTGATGATCAGTTGGATGGGCAGAACTCTGAAGAGAACATTGTTGGTAGAAATGAGGAACCAGAACAGGCTGACCAGGGAGATAAAACTGTCACAAGATCCTCTGCCAAAAGAAAGAGGTCCGCTAAGAGGAAGAGCACTCCTCAATCCAAGAAAAAACAGTCTGCTGATCCCACTGATGATCAGCAGAATGAAGAGAACACTACTGGGAGTAAGAAGACTCCTGAACCTTTCACCAGGAAGTCTCCAAGGACTAGATCTGAGGCTCAAAATGTGGAAGCATCTGCCACACAAACTTCAAGAAAGAAACGCTCTGGAAAGGATCCTGTGTCTCAACCAGATGAAGAACCCACTCCTCTTCCGAAATTCATTGATGATGAAGCCAGAGACAGATTTGAGTTGGTCTCTCAAAAAGGTTTTATCACCCAAAGGCTTATCATTCCCTATGAATTCCGTAAACTTGATCTTGAATCTGTTGTCAAACTGTTTGAATTCCAGAAATGGACCCATATTCTGACCATTCCTAATGTCTTTTACCCTGACATGCTATATCAATTCTTTGCTAATCTTAGAAAGGGTAAATCACACACTGAACTCATCTCTAGGGTCAATTCTGTCGACATCATGTTAACTCCTGACATTGTGAACTCCATTTTGAAAACCAGCATTGAACCCAGTTTCAAAGGAAAAATTGCAAATTTTTTTTCATATGAGGAATTTCCTTCTGCCTATCATCACTTTTACAGTGCTAAACTCATGACTTATTTTCAATCCAAATTCAACACCCCTGCTGAGGCAAGATTGGATGATCTCAGTCCTCAGAATCTAATCATCTTCACTATCATCTCGAATCTGTTGGTGCCAACTGATGGCCATAGAACAGATGCAAATAAAATGGAACTCTATCTTTTCTACTGTTTTGTTGAAAAAATCCGCATTGACTTTGGATTTGTAATGTGCAAATTTCTGCTCAAAATCAGCACTGATAGTCGTAGGAAGCTTTCCTATGGCAGATTTCTGACCCCCATTTTTGCTCATTTTGACATACCCTTTTCTGGCAAATCTCCAAAAGAAAGTGCATCTTCAGTTTTCTCCAAAACTTATTTTGAAAGAAAGAATCTAAAATTTTTTGAGGGTCATTGGTGCTACAAAGAGACTGTAGCCGAGTCTAGAAGAAAAAATTTGCATGAAACTCCTGTCACTCCTAGAACTCCCCGTGATCAGTCAGGGTATATATCTCCTTTCACCATTCATCCCAGAAAGTCTGCCAGTAAGTCCTTCTCTTCCAATTCTGAGGTCATCTCCCTGCTTGAAGACCTCAAACAGCATGTTATGCTTCTTGAAGATGGTCTCATGATGACCATAACCTCTGCCCAACAATCCTCCTTTCTTGAAAAAAGGAATCTTCTTGTGCCCCCTATACCTGAAACAAATGAAACTGCTCATCAGAAAGAACCAAGAACTGAGCCCACAAGGCCAACCACTGGTGATGAGACTACTCCAGCTTCTAGTTCTCAGCCCAAGGATAAAGGCAAGGCTCCAGTAACTGAGGAAGCATCTGAAGATAGTGATGAAGAAACTGAGGAAGAAGAGGATCCTGCACAGTATCGTCTGGCCAGGAGAAGGCCTAGATCATCTAAAATCACCATCTAGGCACTACTAGGTCACTGCACCTTTATCTAGGATTATAGTTCATCTTTTTGCATTGCACTTTTGTATCAAGTGCTGAACACCTGGTCTGTAATATCTAGCAATATTTTATGTTTCTAAATTAAGTGTTTTGTTATGAATGTTTTGAATATGTGTTATAGTTGGTTATGTGTTTATGGTTGAATGTTTCTAATTGATTCCAAATTGTGCTGAATATTGTTACTGTGTATACTGATATTGCTTCTGATGGAATGATATTGCTTCTGATATTGCTTCTAATATTGCTTCTGTATACTGTGTGATGACAAAAAGGGGGAGATGGTATATGATTGAAATTGGATTTGGTTTAACACTGGTGGTGTAGAGCAACTAGTTAGGGGGAGTCAGTCTCAGGGGGAATTGTGTTAAATTTAATTATGCACCTCGTTAGGAGGAGTCAGTCTCAAGGGGAATTGTGTTAAATTTAATTATGCACCTCGTTAGGAGGAATCAGTCTCAGGGGGAGTTGTGTTAAATTTAATTATGCACCTCGTTAGGGGGAGTCAGTCTCAGGGGGAGTTGCTACAATTTTTGCTCTATCCAATTGTTTTGTCATCATCAAAAAGGGGGAGATTGTTTATCTCAACTCATATCTTTTGATGATTACAAAACAAATGGATATTTCTAATACCTCTTGTAGAAATCCTTTTCAGAAATGAACCAAACAGGTCTGAGGCTTTAAAGCAGAAAAAGGAGATCAAAAAGTATGAAGATTGCTGAGGATGATGTCGGACGCACAAAAGGAAAGTATCGGACGTCCGATATCCTTTGAGCATCTTCGGACGAGTAAAGAACTCAGACTCGGACGTCCGAAGAAGACAAGCCAGAGGTTCGATGACTATTAATCATGATCGGACGCTCAAACATCTGTGTATCGGACGTCCGACAAGTATTGCTGCTTTTCGGACACAACACTCTGAACGCATCGGCCGGCCGAAGGATTTCAAGAAAACTTCCAGAACTCATTGATCTCGTTCGGACGCATAAAATCCAACCATCGGACGTCCGACAGCACCAACGGCTAGTTGACTCTTCAGCTGCCTTCTGCCCGTTGACAGCATTAATTGAGGAATTCTCTGGTCTCCTATAAAAGGAACAAAGTCAATCACCTCAAAACAACTTTGTACATCAAGCCTACATCAGATTGTGAGTGATTCTAGTGCTAGAATACTCAAAAGAAACATTTGTATTCCTTGCATGTGCAATCTTCGTGTAGCTGTTTTTCAAGTGTGACATAGCTTCTTCAATAGTGTAGCATAGAGAGGGTTTGCGAGTGTTTGTAAAACTTCCTTGCTTGACCAAGTGTGTTTTGGGGCAAGAAGGAAGTGATCCCTTCCTTGTACACATAAGATTGGTTGCAAGTCTATTCAGCTTGAAGTAACTTGGTATATAATAGAGGTGTTCAAACATCAGTTGTGTTTGAAGCTTGGTTTGGTTCTTTACTCTCATTTACTGCTTTTCTATATAAACTGCTCTTCTCCTCATCTCACTAATACCTGTTCTACTATACTATCTTGTTCATTGAGAAGCATTTTGAAAAAGAAGGGCTGTCTGTCAAAAAGAAAAAGGTTGAATATTTACTAGCAGGTTTTTTGAAAACCTAATTCACCCCCCCTCTTAGATTGTCTTCGATCCTTACAATATTCATCTTCTATGTTTCTTTAATTTAAGATTTATAGTTATTTGGAGGGTATTCAAATACTAAAGATGTAATAGGTAGGTTACATTTTTCTTTTCTTAAAAATTGTAGTTAGACATACAGATATAATAGATAGGTTAAATAAGTTTATTTTCCTATATTTCACCATTTTAAATTGTAGCTAAGTTCCCTAATAATAGATAAGGTCATGGTGTGTTTATGTGGCTTATATGCATAGATACTTACATGCTTTACTTGCTTTGTTTAGCATTTTGCATCTAGATATTATACTTATATGCTATATGCTTTATGTGCTTGTATGTGTTTATTTGTTTTAATTATATTTTATATATTTTATTATTATAAATAATGAATGCATGACATTGTCACACTAGTCCACAACTAGTTGTGGCTTTTCTTATTTTCTTACTAGTCCAATGTTAATAAGGCCGTGTAGAAATGGGTCAGTCCAGTACTAGACTCATAAGTCCTATCCTGCGCTAGATCCATGTATTAAGTGTCCATTTCCTTGTTTAGTTTAGAAGAGTCACTCTTCGAATATAAAAAATAGGTGAATAAGACCTTTTTAGATTTAGCACACTATTATCCCTCTATAAGAAGAAAAATTGTATCATGAATTTTCGTCTCCCATAGCCGTTATATTGCATTCCCGTCTCTTCAATCACGTATATTTATATATAAGCATTATAATTTTTATTTTTTTGAGTCTTTTTGCACACTCGTGGCCCCTTCAAAGGATTATTCTTGGGCCTCACAATGAATATAATTGGTACCAATTAGACCTTGAAGGGACATTTCATCCCTCCTAATATCCCTCTTAGATTTAGGTTTGCATTTATATTGAAGCATCCAAATGTGAAAATTTTGAATCTTAGATTAGGAAAATTTTGACTAAATCTCGCAACTAACTTAAGATAGGTTGAAAGAGTGTTTTAGATTTGAGCCAATTGAATCTTTATCTTCCTTATTTTTCAACTACAACTCCCGAGGTTTTCATCTTGTTTTTCCAAGACCTGGAGTTTTCTAAAAAAGGGGTTTTATTATTTTATTTTATTTTTCTAAAACCTTTTTTCGTGACTTGGTACAACTAAATTCAATACCAAGTAGTGATTCTCTTTTTTCTAAAACCCTTTTTCAGACTTTGTTTTCAGGTCCGAACTATCACATTTTCAAAAGTCTCATTAACAAAAATGGGGTGCAACAAGGTTTGTGACCGTTTGTTATGACTGGTAATGTCTGTCGAAAATCGCTTCCAAAAACATCAATTTTACCACCAAACACGGTATGTTTATTCATGATGTCTTTGAGTGCCTCATCAAACTTTTTTTTAGGTGTTTGTTTTGCCATGCTTGCCTCATCCTATATAATTAATTTTGCATATTTTATTAATTGAGCTATACTAGTTTGTTTTCCAATGTTGCAACTAGTCGATGCATCATCTTTTCTGGAGTTTTGAATGTTGAATGTATGGTTTTGCCTCCCGGAAAGATTGAAACCGCAAAACCAAATATAGTTGTTGCAAGAGTAATCTATCCTCTTAGCAGCTCACGGAGGGGAGGGAAATACAATACATACCCTGTTTTGATCGCCATCTCGGTCATATCATAAAAGTCCTTTTGATTCCATATATCGAGCACTAGTCCTTTGCATAAAAATCACTTTTATTATTTCACTTTAAAAATATATATTTGCCCCGTTAGATCCAAACTAGCTTATACTAGATATACACCATGAGATATCTCATATGGTGCTTTGCTATTTTGCAATGCCAACTTTATCCCTTTTAATTTACCCTAAAATAATGGAACTAATAAAGCCCAAGTAAGAAAAAGAGATATTTGGCATTGGTAGTTTTTTTTTTTTTTTTTATAAATAACTATCCACTAGTATGCCACCAAAACACCTTCTTGTATCTTGCAGTAATTGTGACCTCTCGAGAGAATCAATGACTGCATCGAAGATGTGGTGCATGGATGAGTATTTGGCTCTCTGTCTTATCATGCTTGCAATTGCGGCAACAACACGAATGTCACCTCCTCCATTCTTACTAAGTGAAGTGGGGTATGAAAAGCTATACTAAATACGATGGATTATCATCTTTGGAGGATGGGTTTTCAGAACCAGAAGGAGAACAAGAAGTGAAAACATGCATGGACCTCTTTCTCTTAACATAGTTGCCAAAACTAAGATTGTGGAAATCATCATCATAAACAAGCAGGGTAGTTGTCGTGGGGGAGCCACTGCTCCTATATTCAAAGCCTCCAATGCCTTGTTATTAATTAAGGTAGAATGAGTTCCCTTAGAAAGTTGTTTTGAGTTCTTAGCAAGTTATTTGGAGATCAGGATACGAGTAAAAGATTGTGAGGTCGAAGTAGTAGTAATTAGTAACTGAGGAAAGAATGAATGAAAAGGTTTTTTCGAGGGGGGATTTTGAGTGTATATATGAGGGAGTTTAAATTTAGTTAACCAAATCAATAAATGGAATAAGGTTATATAGTAACAATAGTGAATGCTGAAATGAGGAGTAGGAAGTTGCGTGAGCAAAAGCAATAGTGAATGCTGATGGGGATGTGCGAGTGTATAGACAAGTGTCGGTGCCTATTTGCATAGGAAAGTATGAGGATGAGGTGATCTGTGACGTCGTTCCCATGCAAGCCACTCACATTATTTTGGGACGACCATGGCAATACGATAAGGATGTATTCTTTGAAGGTTGAACTAATAAGTATTCTTTTACCCATGATGGTAGGAAGATTACTTTAACCCCTTTATCCCCCAGCCAAGTTTGTGAAGATCTAGAGAAGTTGAGGACAGAGAGTGAGCATGAAGATGCAAGGAAAAAGGAAAATCGAGTTGCTAGCCATGAGAGAAAGCAAAATCTCTTGATGCGCTTTACACCTGAGGGTGATGCTTTGCGCCCCTCACCTCTAACATTTGCTTTGTTTAGTGTCCACTCTTTTGTGCAGGTTGAGCAAGGGGCAAAAGTCTTGGTCCTGCAGTGTTCTATGCCTTCTTTCATTGGAGCTAAAAACCAAAGTGCTGTTAGCCCGCGCCGCCAATTCTTGCGTTCCCACGATTTGAGGACAAATCTTTTTAAGAGTAGGGGAATGATACGAATCTTAGGAGCGGCCCAAAAGCTATTATGTGGTCCATTGACGGGTCGTTGGGGTCCAATGAAGAGAGCCAAAGCCAAGCATTCAAAGTTCAAGGATTTCGTGTGCAACGCGCCGGACTGATTTAGTTGTTTTAGCAGTTTCCGTAATTTCCAATTATTTCCTATTTTTATTGCTTCCAATTGGGTCTTGTAAGCCTACTAAGGCATATCTAGTATGTTAAGGAATTAGTTATGTTTTGGTTAAGTCTTTCAATTCAATTAGGAAACTTACCTCTTTCACGTAGTTTTAGGTTAAGTTGTTTTGTAAGCCTATGAAAGGCTGCTCAATTCCATAGAGAAGGGACTTTTGGGATTTTCAGAAATTAAGAGAGTTTCTCTAGCTTCTTGTGAGCACCCTTGAGCACCTTTAGAGGATCTAAAGTGTTCGTCGACTTTATCAATCAGGGAACACGCCTGATTGTGGTGTCTTCTACCGTTCGAAACTATCTCGCGCTGCCCTTGATAGTCTAGGACTCCGCTTACCCCAAACTCGTTACCTTGGTCTTCGGCTTGTGGTTCGAATTCTGGCGTCCTCGGATCCGGGTTCGTATCAGTTGGCATCAGAGCATAGGTTAAGGTATCAAGTTATATCCCTTTTATTTTGTTCTTGTCGTATTTGTTTAGAGTTTATTATTAGGGTTTTTTTCTTAAATTCTTTTGTGTTGTCGGTCTGCCGCAGTTTGTGCTGCTAGTTGTCAGTTAATCGTGCCTTTGTGTTTGGGTTTGGAAAAAAAAAAAACTCAGAATCACTGTTCACGGCACTGTAGCGTCGTCACTGTTCACGGTACTGTAGCCGTACTGTTCACACGGTACTGTAGGAGCTACTGTTCATCCGTTTCTTTCTTTTAATTACAAGAAAAAAAAATTTTGTGAATTTTTGAGTCCTTGAAATCACCAAAAAAAAAAAAAAAAGGGAGCCTAGCTGCACTTGCGTGAATTATTGGTAGTTGATTGCTCATCTAAGGTCATTCTAAATTTTCTCAAGGTGGATGATCAAGAGCTTTGAGAAAATTGGTGAGAATTACTGGCGCGTCCCAATTTGAGTGACATACACGAGTGTGAGAGAAAATTGTGAATGAGTGAAGTGAGGTTCTTTGTTTGTCATTGATCTCCCGCAGCTTTAAAACATGTCAAACGAAGGTGAATCCCAACCTTTTGATTTAAGACTTCAAATGGAGGATATGATGGAAGAATTCGGGCCCATGCTTAGAAGCTCCATTGAACCATTGCACGAACGGATGGAACAATTGGAGTCATCCAAAAATCGAGCTAGTTCGAGCAGAGGAAGGTCGAGGCAAGTTGAGTCGGATGCGTCTAATAGTGAGGATGGCGAGTTTGATCTACAACCAAGGGTTGCCCGAGGAAGGAGAAACGGCGGGAATGAATCCATCAAGGGAGTTAAGCTCAACATCCCATCATTCCAGGGTAAGTCCTATCCTGAGACATACCTCGAATGGGAGCGCAAAATTGAGCTTGTGTTTGAGTGCAATAACTATTCAGAGCAGCAAAAGGTGAAGCTTGCCGCCGTTGAATGGATTATGCATCCGCAAGGTGGGATCAACTTCGAACTAGTAGGAGGAAAAATGGCGAGCGAGCAGTAGAAACATGGGGAGAACTTAAAGGAATCATGAGGAGACGATTTGTCCCAAACTACTATCATAGGGAGTTACACCAACAGCTACAAACTCTCACTCAGGGCGACAAGAGTGTGGAGGACTATTTCAAAGACATTGAGATGCTCATGATGAGAGCCGATGTGAATGAGGATGCTGAAACCACTATGGCACGATTCTTCAATGGCCTAAAATCCGATATTGCTGAGATAGTTGAACTCCAACATTACATGGATATGAGTGAAATGTTGGATAAGGCTGTGAAAGTTGAAAGGCGAATCAAGAGGAGGGGTACCACTAGATCTTCGTCCCATGTAACTCCTTCAAGTTGGAGCACCAATCCCGGATCTAAAGAGGAGAAGCCTGCAAACTCAACTCCTCCACTCAAGCCTAAGGGGACACAGTTGGATCGGGTACAAGTAAAGGAGTGCCAACCCCATTCAATGGTGTTTCTAACTCGCGCAATCGGGATCGAAAATGCTTCAAGTGCCAGGGGTATGGTCATATACAATCCCAATGCCCTAATCAACGCATTATAGTTATAAGGGACAATGGTGAAGTAGCCACAGATGATGAGTCTGATTATGCAGGGATGCCGCTTTTGACGGGTGATGGGGACTCGGAGGAGGAGATTGCACTGCTACCTGGGAATGTAGGATGTTTGGTCGCTCGTAGGGCGTTAACCATGCTTGCTAAGGAGGACGAGGGGTCTCAACAGGAGAACATATTTTACACCCGTTGCAAAGTTAAGGATAGGATTTGCAGCTTAATTATAGATGGGGGAAGTTGCACCAATGTTGCAAGTTTACTCATGGTAGAAAATTTGGCTCTCCCAACCAGGAAACATCCACGCCCTTATCGATTGCAATGGTTGACAGCTGATGGGGATGTGCGAGTGTATAGACAAGTGTCGGTGCCTATTTGCATAGGAAAGTATGAGGATGAGGTGATCTGTGACGTCGTTCCCATGCAAGCCACTCACATTATTTTGGGACGACCATGGCAATACGATAAGGATGTATTCTTTGAAGGTTGAACTAATAAGTATTCTTTTACCCATGATGGTAGGAAGATTACTTTAACCCCTTTATCCCCCAGCCAAGTTTGTGAAGATCTAGAGAAGTTGAGGACAGAGAGTGAGCATGAAGATGCAAGGAAAAAGGAAAATCGAGTTGCTAGCCATGAGAGAAAGCAAAATCTCTTGATGCGCTTTACACCTGAGGGTGATGCTTTGCGCCCCTCACCTCTAACATTTGCTTTGTTTAGTGTCCACTCTTTTGTGCAGGTTGAGCAAGGGGCAAAAGTCTTGGTCCTGCAGTGTTCTATGCCTTCTTTCATTGGAGCTAAAAACCAAAGTGCTGTTAGCCCGCGCCGCCAATTCTTGCGTTCCCACGATTTGAGGACAAATCTTTTTAAGAGTAGGGGAATGATACGAATCTTAGGAGCGGCCCAAAAGCTATTATGTGGTCCATTGACGGGTCGTTGGGGTCCAATGAAGAGAGCCAAAGCCAAGCATTCAAAGTTCAAGGATTTCGTGTGCAACGCGCCGGACTGATTTAGTTGTTTTAGCAGTTTCCGTAATTTCCAATTATTTCCTATTTTTATTGCTTCCAATTGGGTCTTGTAAGCCTACTAAGGCATATCTAGTATGTTAAGGAATTAGTTATGTTTTGGTTAAGTCTTTCAATTCAATTAGGAAACTTACCTCTTTCGCGTAGTTGTAGGTTAAGTTGTTTTGTAAGCCTATAAAAGGCTGCTCAATTCCATAGAGAAGGGACTTTTGGGATTTTCAGAAATTAAGAGAGTTTCTCTAGCTTCTTGTGAGCACCCTTGAGCACCTTTAGAGGATCTAAAGTGTTCGTCGACTTTATCAATCAGGGAACACGCCTGATTGTGGTGTCTTCTACCGTTCGAAACTATCTCGCGCTGCCCTTGATAGTCTAGGACTCCGCTTACCCCAAACTTGTTACCTTGGTCTTGGGCTTGTGGTTCGAATTCTGGCGTCCTCGGATCCGGGTTCGTATCAAATACAAAAAAGATAAAACAACTTGAGAGAACAATAAAAATGAAAGGAATTGCAAACCAAACTCAAAAATTTCTTCTAAACTTGGAGTTGAATCCACTAGTAGCATCTTGAATTGTTAGTATAAATAGAGATAAAAAATAAAAATAAACAAAGATATATATAAATTAAAATAAATGATGATAATAATAATAATGAAATAACAATCAAGATAATAATATTAAAAATTGAAATAAGTATGATTATGAATAATTATTTCCAAATTAGGAAACTTTATAAACGAAGAGGAACTTTCCAAATTAGGAAATTTTTCGAAAATAGAAACTTCTATTTTAGGAAACTTTCCCACACTTTCCCATACTTCCATCTTAGGGTTACTCAGAATCTTATATATATATAAGAAATATTAACTAATTAGGTCACTTATATATTTTAAAGGCACGAAACAAGTTTAAGAAATCCTAAAATAATCTCACTCGAGTAGTCAGTCAAAAGTAGGTGGTGTCTGTCCCTCTGAATTTTCAAATATTAAGTGTCAAAATTTTCTTAAATGCAAGTTCTATTTTGTTAGATGTAAATCGATCTAGTAATCTATTTGAAATATTTTGATATGATATAAATTGCATTATGAGTGGCATGTTTTATGAAATGAAAGAAAGGTGCATGTGACATATGAAATGAATTTATGATAAGAAAAATTCTTAACAGTCATGGAATAGACGGTAGGGACTATAGTCCTGATATGTTATGGGATGTTAGTTATGGGAGTCGGTATAGAGTCCGAACAATTGACTTATATTATGTGATTAAGTGGTAATCATGAAACCTTTTGGTCACCCTCTTAAAATGGGTTTAATCTCTAGGCTAAATACTCAGAAATAAGATATTACATGTACTTGTTATGACCTAATATCAAATGTTTTCGCTTTTATTACTTCTTATATATGATTATGGATAGTGTGGACTACAATTTGCCATTGCCACTCATTAATATTGTACATTAATAGTTTAATTTTGTTTGAATAATCTTGCATGCGATGTGTGTGAAAATGCTTTGATATATGTAATGCTGTAATTACATGGTCCAATAGAGGAGTAGTTGTTGCCTACTAAGTGAATATCACTTAACTCATTTTTCACCACTTTTGCGGATTTTGAAAATTATGAATTAGTCCATGTTGAAGACCTCGAAGATAATTTTTACTAGATCCTTAGTGGATAAGAGATAGCAGTATAGTAGTACTTGGTTGTTTTGTAATAGTGGATATCTTCATTAGATATGGAGTATATGGACTCCTTAGTTAATTATGGGATGTTTCTAGTTTGGGATTGGTACTGCACTATACTAAGTTTCATTAATGCTATTTTATTTTAGTTATTTTTTTAGTTTTATGTTGTATTGTATTTCAAAAGCGAGACTTGAGGAATGCAGCAGATGTCTCGTGACTGTGTACAAGTTAAGAGCATGACAATTATTATTATTATTGTTGTTGTCTTCGTCGTTGTTGTTGTTGCTGTTTTGAAAAAGCCACGTGAAGATGTTCACGTTATGACATGCTTTCATGCCACTCAATTCTCAATTATAAATACATGTGTATTAAACCCTGCCCCTGTTTACCAATATATAGATATGCACGTGACGCTATGTGACCAACTTTCATAAATATATAGTAGATATATTTGAGAATCTTCAAGGTCCACAAGAAAAACATTGGACACGTTGGTTTAGCAACGTGTGCTCAGTGGATTGGGCAACTCCAAGAAGATAGACTTTTTTAGCTTACAACTTGAGAGATGTAGGACGTACCTTTATATTTGTCTTAAATTGCTATTATTCAATGAACTCGCAAATTATCTTAGTTTGATTTGAGCAGGTGAGCTCTTTGGATATTTTAGTTTGTCTAAAGATGAAATTAGATAGCGCACATTAAGTTTGATGAGTGTCTAATAACGAAGTTTTGACTTCATTTAATTATATATGTTACCTTTATTTTTTAGTGAGACTTAAGGATGCAGCAAGTGTCCCCTGACTTACACGTGTGGGTTAAAGTACGACACCTCAACTGTAGGATTCAAACAAATAATAAATCATCAACCTAGAGGAACAATCAAATAAAGAACAATAGTGAGGCAAAGGAAGTTTTCTATTAATCAAACGAAACTCAGGCCAGAATACAAAACAATGAAGCCGCCACTTAAGAGGATGGACGAGAGGCTATGAAGTACTAGATCTCTTGCTGGCTGACTTCTAGTACTAGTACTCTGGGGCTAATCTAATCAGTTGGGATCCTCTATGTCACTATTCGGTGTCTTGATGCTTGCTTTACCATTTCTACATCAACCAGGGAAAAAAGGGCTGCAAAGATTGAGATGAGCAAAATGGGCCGCATAAGGCTACCATGTGAGGACTCGCAAAATTTACTTATTTAATCTCCTATTTCTAGCTTATTTAATTATTTATTTGGCCTTTTGCTCCGAATATTATTTTCTAAGTTCTTGAGATCTAATTACATGAAAATATAGTTTCATTATATTTTTAAAATAACTTGTTTCAAAAATTAATTTTCGGAAGCTCGTTTTGTAAAAATAGTGAACACGTCTTTGGAAATCTTGATCGATTGAGAGTACAATAGGTTTGAAATATTGGAGACATGTACAATGGACCTAAAATAGGCATTTTAATGTTTAAATACTCAAGTGATGGTTAGTAGTACGGACGTTATAAGAATTTCTCGGAGGTTTCGCGTTATAGCGATAAAATTGACGGTACACGTTTCCACACGCGTGACTTTATTTGAGGGACTTTAGACCCTTATTTCGGGATAATTAAGAGTGAATATTATCTACATGAATATAAGTGCATTAGAGGTTTAGTGCACTAGTGAACCAAACGCGCGAGAAATCGAGCCGAAACGCACCCAAACGCACCCTAGTGAGAGTTGACTTTGGGGATGATTTTTGCACCACACATTGTGTCTTCCTTAAGAAGCTAAATTTAGACCAAACACTCCCTCTCCTAGTCTCTCTCTTGGCCGGATTCTCTGCAGCAAAAACACAACACAAAGTTGCCATTTTCATCCTCAATTCTTGCACAAAAACTTCATGGATTCACACCAAATTTGAACTACACTTAGCTTGTCACGTGGAGAGATCATCTAGCTAGAAAAAGGAGGAGTTTCTCACGGTTTCTTGGAGCATCTTGAGGACCGAAATTTCTGGTTTAAAGCAACAAGGAGGTATAACCTCATCCTACACCTTAAGCTTGGTTTATGATGGTAGAAATGCATCCTTAAGCTATTGCATGTGTATGGGTATCTTGATATTGTTGGAAAAATGTGAAAGTGGGCTCTATGGATTCCCACACTTGGGTTGTTGCTGATTTGATGATTGATGGTGGATATATTGTTGGTTTAGTGGTTAAAATGATGGATTAATGGTGTGTAATTGACAGAAATTTCATTGGGTGCAAGAGGCAAAAGTTTCCGATTTTACCCCTGCCTTGTCCGACCACTTTTGTGCAAAATTTTGAAGTTCTAATGGCTTGATTATGTTGTTTACATGTTATTGTGAGTGTGTACAAAATTTCATTGAAAAATAACATGATTTGGTTGGTCAAATGAGTTGATTTCGAAAGTTAGCAAATCTGGAAAATGATTCCCGTATTGACCAGGCAGTCATTTTGTATCGGCTATAACTCTTTACTCCGATGTCGAAATCAAGTGCCGTTTGCGGCATTGGAAACTAGACATTCCCAGATTTCCATTGGTACTAAATTCGCGTTCTGGTTCCACTTGAGTGAGCCACACCATTCGTTTGAAAATCACTGCCCTGTTTCGTTGCTCTCCAGGAGACAGGACAGAAATTTCTTCTTGATGCTCAAAAACGAGCTGTTTGTGGATAGAATTTGGAAATGGTTTCTTCTGAGAAAATTCAGCTTTATGAGAGAGCTTTCTAACGCCATCAACCACGCTCAATTCCAAGTTGAATTGAGTGAGTTGTGGCCATATTTCGAAACTGATGCAGTGAGTAAAAATCCTCTTTTGACTAGTTAAATGGCCTAGCTTGATTTGGGACTTGTTGTTTTGGAAAATTTGATGTCCAACATCTACCAAACTTTATATTAGATGTTTCTTGGACTTTGTTTTACAAATAAACCAGATTTGGGTTGGTTGCTTTGGACAAAATGTTTAAAAAGGAAAGAAGAGCTAGAAGACAGTTTTACCTTGGGAAATTTCCTGAACTTTGATGGTTTAGTTAACTACCTTCCCGTGTGTATTTTCAAATGAAATTTGATAGAAGAGTAATCCTCATATGGAGGTTTAATTGTACAAAATTTGGTAATATTCTAAGACCATTTTGATATGCAAATGATGTCACAAAATTCGCTCATTGAATCTGGAAAACTTTTGTTTTCTCTTAGCCGAATGGCCAAATCTGATTTGGAGAGTTTTATTTCGAAAATTTGGATGTCAATGGTCTTTAAATTGCTCAGTGAATGTTTATGAACTCCTGGTTTCAATAATGGAGAGATTTGGAACTGATTTCATGGTACAAAAAGTTTGTAAACAAAAGAAAAGTGAGAAGGTAGTTTAGCCTTGAAACTCTTCATAAACTTTGGTTGTTTTAATGACTACCTTACCGTGTGAGTTTTTGTATGAAACTTGGTAGAAATGTTGTTCACATATGGAAGATTTAGTGTACCAAGTTTTATGTATTTCCACTGCCAACTTGATGACCAAATGATATTTCAAATCTAGTTTTAAACCTGGAAAATAGCCCAACAGTCTTAACTTTTTCAGCAACTTGGAGGTACTATATCTTGGTGCTCGAAACTCCGTTTCTCGTTCCGCTTGTTTTGTTATACTCTTGGATTGCAACACTAATTGATTTCCAAATTTCAAAGGTTAGTTCAAAACAAGTGAATTTTGCCGAATTTCTAAAGTTGGCCAAAAACCAACTTAAATCTGTCTTGGTAATTCAAGTTACCAACTTTGAGCCAAAATTTGAGTGCCTTTCACTTACATTCGTGGAAAAGTGTCTTCTAAGAACTTTTAGTACTTTGAAAGAGGATTCCAACAGTACCAAGTTTTCCAATTTTGGACTTGTGGAGAGTGAAATATGATTTTTCAAATATTACTTGTTAAATCTGGAATTTTTTAACTTAAAGGAAACTAAAGGTTTCAAACCCTCCATTTTCCTTCAATATCATTTGATCGTTTTACATTTGATTTTAAAGATGGAAATCAGATTTGTCTTGTATTTTAAAACCCACTTTTGAACCTCGAGTTACACGAACTCTTAGACTTGCCTCTGCGTTAATTTCTTAGATTGTACTAGTGTACAATTTTCCTCGATAATTAGAATGATTTTGAGTGGTAGTTGATTATTGTTGCTCAGGCACTCGAGGGAATCTCCCAGAGGAACTCGGAGCGGACACCTAAAACGCTTGTTTGAGAACTACTCGCTTGTTTTGACTAGGTGAGTGTTCCATATAGGAATACGTAATTGGAATAAGTCTATGACATGCTTAACCCATGGTCATTAAGTATTTACCACACTCATGCATATTTGAATAATGTATACTTGAATTGCTCGACATGAAACACCTGAAGTATGTATATTTGAACTATTGATATGAAATGCTTAAAGAGCATACTTATGTGATTACTTGAAATACTAGATATGAAATGTTTGGAGAGCATATTTACATGATGTGTTTAAATGATTAATTATGCTATGGAAGCATAAGTCGGTTGGAGTGAATCTCCTCGACTCTTACGTGGTGAAAGTGAAAAACGGCCAATGGCGGCCTATTGAAATGACATATGTCTACCAATTAACCGTAATTACTACCGTTAACCGTTTACCGTTTACCGTTTACCGTGTTTACTTACCGTTTTCTAATCTATGTGGTTACTTGCCTACTTGATTATCTGCTTACGTGATCACCAACTTACTTGATTACTTGACCACCTGATTACTTGATTATCATAAATTATATGCTCATATGAAGTGGGCCACGGTTTTAAGGCGAGTGTGTACTTTATCTCACTCGACCTCCAAACATGATAAATTTTTACTTTTGTCGAATTACTTTGTTACCTGTGCATGTTGTAAGCTATAAGCTGAACTTGGGCCCCGCCTCGGTTACTGACCTACTCGAGCCAGGACTGGGCTCGGTCGGGTAGGTTGGAACCCTGGACAACCGTTTCGGTATACTCGAGTATTACCACTGGAGGGATAAGGCGATGGCCAGACCGTACCGTGGGGATCGGAAGTCATAAGGTGCAGATGACCGACAGAGTTCCACTGGAACACCGTATCCTACCGTATATGTTTACCTTGTATCATGATAATTGTTTCATGCTAAAATGTCAACATGAAATCCTGAACTATGCCTGTGATATGCTCCATACCTGTTACCTGACCAATGTACTTATATCATGATACCTGTCTCATGATAAATGTCTCATACCATGATAAATATCTCAAATTACTCGTACAATGATTATCACCTCATGATAACACGCCATTGTGTAACATTGAACCATGCATATGATATGCCCAACTTACTTGATTTATTTGAACTGTTAGAGTGTCTTGGAACCTCACTGGGCTGTGTAGCTCATCCCACGTTGTGGTTTTCTTTTACAGGGTTCGAGACCAAGGGTGCTCGTGAGTAGTACTAGATTGTTTTCTTTTGAAAACTTTAAGTTATATTATAACGGATGGCTATTGTACCCTTTTCCGTTGGGTTGTATTTAAGCTTGGAAGCTGCATAATTGTAAGTGTGAGATATTTGGAGTACTTTAATTATGTATTGAAGTTACTTAAAGTATTTCGAGCTTTTGAATGATGGATTGTAGTGAGTCCTGGCGAGAGCTGGGCAGGCGTCCCGCGGATACCCTTTGGTTCGCCTTAGGGAGAAGTGGGGGCGCTACAATTGGTATCAGAGCTTAGGCTTCAGATTTTGTAGTGTATCCTAGGCTTAAATGTTTAGGATGCCGGACTGTGGGACTGTTCTGAAAGTTAAATGATTGCTTGTAGTGATGAAATTTAGAGCCACTTCACGTGGTCTCTACAAAGGAGCAAGATAGGGCCAAGTGGTGTTTGGTCCTTACTATGTGATTAAGTAAAGACTTAAGTGCCCTTCTAGAAATGTAAGTTGTGAATCATGAATGTTATAGGTTGTAAAACCTTTATCTTGATAATTGGAGAGAATTTGATATGTATGTTGGGTAGGAATCTTGAATGTGGTGATTTACTCTTGGGACCGGCCGGCTCGAGTTGTGAATTACCTTATTTCGGATTCTTGTGCCCGAGTACTTGAGAGTGGAAAGCAACCATAAGGACTTGATATCTCCATTTGTGGGGAATAAGAATGAATCGATATTTCATGTGAATGGTTACAGGAAACCAATAATTGTTTGGTTAAGATGGTACAATAATTAAGAGTGGAAGATGGAAAATATCGTAACCCAAAAGATCCTTGTGTTTGGATTGAAATCGAGCATGTTAGGGAACGAGAATCGTCTAGTTCCAATTAATCTAGTGAATCTCTACTGGTGATCTTTCATAGTGAGACGATGGGAGTAGAACTTAAGAGTTTGCGCCTTGGAGATGAATGTACTTGTGATAATCACTTGTTTATTTTTGTTATTGACTTTGACTTGGCATGAACTTTACTTGGCCATAATTTGTGTTATGATTTAATGAACTCTAGTTTGTGTTTACTTGCATAGTGATAATGTTATTTGTGAAAGTGTCTTCATCCTCTTTAAATGTTGCTACTGGTATATGAGTGTAGTTCAATTTTAACTAAGTGTGAGGGTTATGCATGTGCGTATAGATTAGTTGTGGACATGGAAACTAGAGGACAACGAAAGGGACGTCAACCTAGACAACCCCGAAATGAAAGAGTAGCTAATGGGTCCGACATCGATCAAAACGTTGAGCTAAGTGCTGGGAGAGGAAATGACCAGATAGGACAAGTTTTAACTCGCATGACGGATATCCTAGAGCTCTTGGTAGCTCAACAAGGTCAAGGTGTTGGACAAGGAAACCAACGTGGAAACCAAGAGATAGGGGAGGATCGAGCTTTAGAGCGGTTTCAGAAATTTTTCCCGCCCAAGTTTGCTGGAGGACCTGATCCAGAGGTGGCTGAGAATTGGTTAGAGAATATAAGAAATATATTCGATGCCTTGGATTACACAGAGGAGAGACAAGTCACATTTGCTGTATTTCAACTTGAAGGAGCAGCCCGAGCATGGTGGAATGTTATAAGAAACAAGTGGGAAAGAGATCAAACTCCGAGAATTTGGATAAACTTCGTGCGTGAATTTAATGAGAAATTTCTTCCTCCACTTGTCCAAGAAAAGAGAGAAGATGATTTTATAAAGCTTCGTCAAGGAACTTTAAGCGTAGCTGAGTATGAAACACGCTTTACGAAGTTATCTACATATGCCCCAGAATTGGTGGCTACTGAACGGAAGAGAATAAGACGGTTTATCCAAGGATTAGATTTGGAAATCCAAGATACCCTTGCCGCAGCACAGGTTGAAACATTTAGTGACGCTCTTGAAAAAGCGCAAAGGGTAGAAAGTACAAAATCTCAACTGAGAGCTTTTCAAGCAAGGAAAAGAGATGCATCTGATAGTACACCAGGAGGAAATGAACCACCACCCAAAGTTAGAAAAGGAGTGGATGGAGTAGGACTATCACTTCCTGCACCACTCATGATAAAAGAACCAAAAGGAACTATGTCACGAGGGACTTCAGTAGGACAAACACGACCAAAGAAAACCTCGCAAGTAAGTCAGGTCGCAACACCTCGTCCGACTTGTGGATATTGTGGAAGGACGAATCACACTGAAGAAAACTGTTGGCTAAAGGGACAAAAGTGTATGGGGTGTGGAAGTACCAACCATAAAGTTCATGACTGTCCAAGGAGGTATCCGCGAGAAACTACTGCTCAACAAGGAAATGGAACTGTTCCTCGACAAGTCAATGGAAGGAGAAACCGACCAGTGACATCTGAAAGAACGCATGACATGAACACACCACGCGGTTCAGAGTTGTCCGAGATTACAGAAGGTATGAATTTCGAGGACGAAATTCTTTTAAGGAGGGGAGGTTGTGAGGACTCGCAAAATTTACTTATTTAATCTCCTATTTCTAGCTTATTTAATTATTTATTTGGCCTTTTGCTCCGAATATTATTTTCTAAGTTCTTGAGATCTAATTACATGAAAATATAGTTTCATTATATTTTTAAAATGACTTGTTTCAAAAATTAATTTTCGGAAGCTCGTTTTGTAAAAATAGTGAACACGTCTTTGGAAATCTTGATCGATTGAGAGTACAATAGGTTTGAAATATTGGAGACATGTACAATGGACCTAAAATAGGCATTTTAATGTTTAAATACTCAAGTGATGGTTAGTAGTACGGACGTTATAAGAATTTCTCGGAGGTTTCGCGTTATAGCGATAAAATTGACGGTACACGTTTCCACACGCGTGACTTTATTTGAGGGACTTTAGACCCTTATTTCGGGATAATTAAGAGTGAATATTATCTACATGAATATAAGTGCATTAGAGGTTTAGTGCACTAGTGAACCAAACGCGCGAGAAATCGAGCCGAAACGCGCCCAAACGCACCCAAACGCACCCTAGTGAGAGTTGACTTTGGGGATGATTTTTGCACCACACATTGTGTCTTCCTTAAGAAGCTAAATTTAGACCAAACACTCTCTCTCCTAGTCTCTCTCTTGGCCGAATTCTCTGCAGCAAAAACACAACACAAAGTTGCCATTTTCATCCTCAATTCTTGCACAAAAACTTCATGGATTCACACCAAATTTGAACTACACTTAGCTTGTCACGTGGAGAGATCATCTAGCTAGAAAAAGGAGGAGTTTCTCACGGTTTCTTGGAGCATCTTGAGGACCGAAATTTCTGGTTTAAAGCAACAAGGAGGTATAACCTCATCCTACACCTTAAGCTTGGTTTATGATGGTAGAAATGCATCCTTAAGCTATTGCATGTGTATGGGTATCTTGATATTGTTGGAAAAATGTGAAAGTGGGCTCTATGGATTCCCACACTTGGGTTGTTGCTGATTTGATGATTGATGGTGGATATATTGTTGGTTTAGTGGTTAAAATGATGGATTAATGGTGTGTAATTGACAGAAATTTCATTGGGTGCAAGAGGCAAAAGTTTCCGATTTTACCCCTGCCTTGTCCGACCACTTTTGTGCAAAATTTTGAAGTTCTAATGGCTTGATTATGTTGTTTACATGTTATTGTGAGTGTGTACAAAATTTCATTGAAAAATAACATGATTTGGTTGGTCAAATGAATTGATTTCGAAAGTTAGCAAATCTGGAAAATGATTCCCGTATTGACCAGGCAGTCATTTTGTATCGGCTATAACTCTTTACTCCGATGTCGAAATCAAGTGCCGTTTGCGGCATTGGAAACTAGACATTCCCAGCTTTCCATTGGTACTAAATTCGCGTTCTGGTTCCACTTGAGTGAGCCACACCATTCGTTTGAAAATCACTGCCCTGTTTCGTTGCTCTCCAGGAGACAGGACAGAAATTTCTTCTTGATGCTCAAAAACGAGCTGTTTGTGGATAGAATTTGGAAATGGTTTCTTCTGAGAAAATTCAGCTTTATGAGAGAGCTTTCTAACGCCATCAACTACGCTCAATTCCAAGTTGAATTGAGTGAGTTGTGGCCATATTTCGAAACTGATGCAGTGAGTAAAAATCCTCTTTTGACTAGTTAAATGGCCTAGCTTGATTTGGGACTTGTTGTTTTGGAAAATTTGATGTCCAACATCTACCAAACTTTATATTAGATGTTTCTTGGACTTTGTTTTACAAATAAACCAGATTTGGGTTGGTTGCTTTGGACAAAATATTTAAAAAGGAAAGAAGAGCTAGAAGACAGTTTTACCTTGGGAAATTTCCTGAACTTTGATGGTTTAGTTAACTACCTTCCCGTGTGAATTTTCAAATGAAATTTGGTAGAAGAGTAATCCTCATATGGAGGTTTAATTGTACAAAATTTGGTAATATTCTAAGACCATTTTGATATGCAAATGATGTCACAAAATTCGCTCATCGAATCTGGAAAACTTTTGTTTTCTCTTAGCCGAATGGCCAAATCTGATTTGGAGAGTTTTATTTCGAAAATTTGGATGTCAATGGTCTTTAAATTGCTCAGTGAATGTTTATGAACTCCTGGTTTCAATAATGGAGAGATTTGGAACTGATTTCATGGTACAAAAAGTTTGTAAACAAAAGAAAAGTGAGAAGGTAGTTTAGCCTTGAAACTCTTCATAAACTTTGGTTGTTTTAATGACTACCTTACCGTGTGAGTTTTTGTATGAAACTTGGTAGAAATGTTGTTCACATATGGAAGATTTAGTGTACCAAGTTTTATGTATTTCCACTGCCAACTTGATGACCAAATGATATTTCAAATCTAGTTTTAAACCTGGAAAATAGCCCAACAGTCTTAACTTTTTCAGCAACTTGGAGGTACTATATCTTGGTGCTCGAAACTCCGTTTCTCGTTCCGCTTGTTTTGTTATACTCTTGGATTGCAACACTAATTGATTTCCAAATTTCAAAGGTTAGTTCAAAACAAGTGAATTTTGCCGAATTTCTAAAGTTGACCAAAAACCAACTTAAATCTGTCTTGGTAATTCAAGTTACCAACTTTGAGCCAAAATTTGAGTGCCTTTCACTTACATTCGTGGAAAAGTGTCTTCTAAGAACTTTTAGTACTTTGAAAGAGGATTCCAACAGTACCAAGTTTTCCAATTTTGGACTTGTGGAGAGTGAAATATGATTTTTCAAATATTACTTGTTAAATCTGGAATTTTCTAACTTAAAGGAAACTAAGGGTTTCAAACCCTCCATTTTCCTTCAATATCATTTGATCGTTTTACATTTGATTTCAAAGATGGAAATCAGATTTGTCTTGTATTTTAAAACCCACTTTTGAACCTCGAGTTACACGAACTCTTAGACTCGTCTCTGCGTTAATTTCTTAGATTGTACTAGTGTACAATTTTCCTCGATAATTAGAATGATTTTGAGTGGTAGTTGATTATTGTTGCTCAGGCACTCGAGGGAATCTCCCAGAGGAACTCGGAGCGGACACCTAAAACGCTTGTTTGAGAACTACTCGCTTGTTTTGACTAGGTGAGTGTTCCATATAGGAATACGTAATTGGAATAAGTCTATGACATGCTTAACCCATGGTCATTAAGTATTTACCACACTCATGCATATTTGAATAATATATACTTGAATTGCTCGACATGAAACACCTGAAGTATGTATATTTGAACTATTGATATGAAATGCTTAAAGAGCATACTTATGTGATTACTTGAAATACTAGATATGAAATGTTTGGAGAGCATATTTACATGATGTGTTTAAATGATTAATTATGCTATGGAAGCATAAGTCGGTTGGAGTGAATCTCCTCGACTCTTACGTGGTGAAAGTGAAAAACGGCCAATGGCGGCCTATTGAAATGACATATGTCTACCAATTAACTGTAATTACTACCATTAACCGTTTACCGTTTACCGTTAACCGTGTTTACTTACTGTTTTCTAATCTATGTGGTTACTTGCCTACTTGATTATCTGCTTACGTGATCACCAACTTACTTGATTACTTGACCACCTGATTACTTGATTATCATAAATTATATGCTCATATGAAGTGGGCCACGGTTTTAAGGCGAGTGTGTACTTTATCTCACTCGACCTCCAAACATGATAAATTTTTACTTTTGTCGAATTACTTTGTTACCTGTGCATGTTGTAAGCTATAAGCTGAACTTGGGCCCCGCCTCGGTTACTGACCTACTCGAGCCAGGACTGGGCTCGGTCGGGTAGGTTGGAACCCTGGACAACCGTTTCGGTATACTCGAGTATTACCACTGGAGGGATAAGGCGATGGCCAGACCGTACCGTGGGGATCGGAAGTCATAAGGTGCAGATGACCGACAGAGTTCCACTGGAACACCGTATCCTACCGTATATGTTTACCTTGTATCATGATAATTGTTTCATGCTAAAATGTCAACATGAAATCCTGAACTATGCCTGTGATATGCTCCATACCTGTTACCTGACCAATGTACTTATATCATGATACCTGTCTCATGATAAATGTCTCATACCATGATAAATGTCTCAAATTACTCGTACAATGATTATCACCTCATGATAATACGCCATTGTGTAACATTGAACCATGCATATGATATGCCCAACTTACTTGATTTATTTGAACTGTTAGAGTGTCTTGGAACCTCACTGGGCTGTGTAGCTCATCCCACGTTGTGGTTTTCTTTTACAGGGTTCGAGACCAAGGGTGCTCGTGAGTAGTACTAGATTGTTTTCTTTTGAAAACTTTAAGTTATATTATAACGGATGGCTATTGTACCCTTTTCCGTTGGGTTGTATTTAAGCTTGGAAGCTGCATAATTGTAAGTGTGAGATATTTGGAGTACTTTAATTATGTATTGAAGTTACTTAAAGTATTTCGAGCTTTTGAATGATGGATTGTAGTGAGTCCTGGCGAGAGCTGGGCAGGCGTCCCGCGGATACCCTTTGGTTCGCCTTAGGGAGAAGTGGGGGCGCTACATACCAGCTCGAAATCATTCTTGTAGATGAGTAGTCTAAATTGGAAAAAATTGGTTTCATTAGTTACATGAAGCTGAAAAAAAATTTCAAGAACTTACAAGTCCTTGTCTCCTGGATTAAGCTTTTCACATTCCAATGAATGAAGTGGTAAGATGGGATGTACCAATAGTATCAAAGTTTAAGATGTTTATCATTATTGATAAATCCGCACAAAAACTTGTCTTTCAAGGACTTCAGGCTGTAAGGATGTTTATCATTATTGATAATTCCTCAGAGAAACTTGTCTTTCAAGGACTTCAAACTGTATCAAATCAAGCATCAGGAAAAATTGGGAATACCAATTAGGGGAAAAAACGATTTCTCTCTCTAAATATTTCCTTTGCCTTTTGTCTAACTCTTTGTGTCTCGCAGGCAACTTCTTCCTCCTCGTGGGTGGGAGGCCAGCCATGATCTTCTGCTCTCTAATTTCTTTCTCGTTTTGTTCAAATAATAATCTCATTTAGGTTTTTCCTAGTGCAAGTATTCTCTCTTTTTGGATTTCCAAGTTAGAGCTTCATCTCTCATATGGTTTTTCTAGTGGGACTTTTGTACTCTCCTAAAATTTCCTTGTGACAGTTTTTCTTATTTTTTGTTATATTTTCTGTTGGATTTGAGATTTCTTATATTTGTTTTATCAGATCTAGAAATTCTCAAATCTACGACATCAAATCTAGCTTTCTTCTAGGCCATATTTTTATTACATCAGATTTGACAGTTCAAGATATGTAAAGAATGGAATTGCAGTGATTCATATGATTGGAAGACATTTTCAAGTTTCATGGTACAATCTTTTGATTTTTCAGATTTATTTTTAATTTTTTTAGATTTATAATTTACAGATTTGTTATTTCTATTGCATGTTAATTTGACGTACTTTTCACCATCCATGTAGATTTATGAAAATGAATTATGAATTTCTTTTACAAAAAAAAAGCTATTGAATAGGCATAATTGGATTTAATCACATCCGTAGTTTATCATAATAGATTTTTTGAATATCATAGAGCAAAAATTAAGGGAAAAAGCAACAAATTAGGATGAAAATCTATATATAATAAATGTGAAATTTCAAACCAAACCAAGTTTTGATTGTATGTGATTAAACTCAATACTTTAACAAGCCAAGTCAAGATTTTCGTGAATATATATGTAATTTCAAAGCAAACTTGATCAATGCCTTTCAAAGAATTATCAAATACATGCCAAGTCCAAACATATTTTTTTTTAATTTTCAAATCAATTCTAAACATACCTCTATACAGTTCGTTGAAACTTGTTTTCAGCCCTATTCATGAGGACACAAAAGTTAAAAAAGAAAAGGTGAATGTGATACTCTATCCCGTATTGAAAAAGTAAAGTGTTATAAACCAATAATTAAATAGAATCTAAACACTCAAATCCAACTTATAACTATTTCATTTGTTTTTCATCTGATGGGTTTTCAGAAATAACTATTTCATTTGTTTTTGATGTAGAGGGTTGATCTATAGGTTGATGTTTTATTAATGATATTCTTGCTTCGATCTCTAAGTCTTTTTTTTAATTCTAATATCTAATTTTGTAATTGTTTTACTTTTTTTATTATTAATTTCTACTTGAAGATCTTTTGTAGTTTCTTTTCTTATGTTCTTCATTTTTGGGTATTTATCTATTAATTTTGAAATACTAAAAGGTTCTATTATTTTTGGCAATTTATATTCTTGTAAAATTAGATCTTTTAGTCTTTCTAAATATTCTTTTTTAGTCTTAGGGTCATCTATTTTTTCTATAATATCTAGTAAAAATTCTTTATCTTTCTTTTTTGTAATGGCACTTATATATTTTGAGAAGCTTGAACAATTGCAATTTTCTTGTTCTTCTGAACTAGATAAATCATTATAATAGTCATCTTCTGTATTTTGTTCTTTTTCATTTATCAATAATGCTATTAACTTATTTTTTTATTTCATCTTCCAATATATATTTTTTTCTAAATTTTCTTTTATATTTCTTTTTATTATAATATTGTTCATTATTAATTATTTTTCTAAATTTTTTACCCCTTTTATCTTTCTTTTTATTTCTTGACGATGGAGATTTTATTCTTGTAATACCAAAGGCTTCACAGAATGATCCTACTTCTTTTCTTTTTTATTCATATTTTATTTGAAGTTTTAATTCAAAGCATAAAACTAATCCTTCTTTTTGACAAAAGCAAATAATTGTCCAAAAGAAATATTTTCAAATGAAATTATTTCAGTTCTCATTTCTTTTTGTAAATTATTCATAATTCGTTGGGAAAATAAATTTCGTAATCCAGTTATAAATCTTTCTTTCCAAAATGAAGCATTACAATCTGGTCATCTTAATACATTAGTTAAAAACATATTTTTATACCATCTAAAATCTGATAGAGTTGGACATCTTAAATTTGTTAAAAATGCTTTATTAGCATTTAATTCTTCTCTGGATTCCTACAAAATACGTGGCTAATGCTACTATTAAAAATTCTGTTGCATCTGATTAGGCTTGAATATTTCCTTCAGTGTCTTCAACTTCTATTGTATGATCAAAGATTGCAAGTTTTTCTTGGAGACTTAGGGCATTATCCCACCAATTTTTTAATTGTCATGTGAATCCAGGCACTAATAGAGTTGCTACATTTCTTTCTTGAATATTTCTCTCATTTTCATTTTCTTCGTCATCAAAATCTTCTTATAAGTATTTATAATTAATTTTAAATTTAGCTTTATTTATAACATTTATTTCTCCTTTCATTTGTGAATGTGTTGGTGAATACTCAAACTAATTTTGATGTATTACCTTTGGTACTAGGGTTTTAAATCTAAATGTTGAATTACTTTCAATAGGGGGTACTAATTCAGTAAAATCGGAACAAGATTGTCTAGTTGGTATCCATGAATAATTTGAAGAGGTTGAAGGTCTTTTTCTGAATGAATTGAATTTTATAAACACTCTCCCATCCGATTTTTCTACTATATGTTCTGCTTCTATTCTTTCTAAATTTCTTGGGACTTGAGGATTTTGTATTTGAAATTCAATAGGTACTGTGATTTCATTGCATTTTAATCTTTTAGGTGTATATATTGTTGGTCTATCTGCTTCTACTTGAAGCATTACAGTTTCATCTTTTTATGTGGGAGTCATTATAAATTTTGGGTTTAATTGTGATGATAATGGTCTACAATACATCCTATAAATTATAGCAAAACTTTTTCTATGTTTTTCAAATTCATCTCCTTGTAAATGAATGTCTAATACCATAGAATTCAAAACATGTGGGTCAATCATATCTATTGAAAATCCAGGAGCACAATTAAAATATATTGGTCCATAACATACATTTGTTTGAATCATTGCTAATAATGAAGTTTTGTATTTTTTAAGTCTTTTATCTCTTAGTGGTAAATAAATTGGAGCATGTACCCCTAGATGAACTAATGGTTTTACTGCTGCTTGATTTAATCGAAAATGAAGATATCGATACCCTTTACTCAAATATTTTTGAATTGTGGCAGGATTTATCAATGGTGTTGTTTGAAATTCTTTTTGGATTGATGTGGTTTCTTTATGAGTTTTGACTGATAACGCTATTTTGAAAACTAAACTTCCATTCTGTATAAATTTTCTATTTTTTCTTCTGGAATTGTCCAGTATGAATTATTTATTGGCATGTGATATTCATTACTTTGTGACAGTCCCACCTCCCCCTAGGGTGTACCCAAGGGTTTGGCAGACCGCCTATCCAACTCTCGCCAGGACTCAGTCACAATTCATGAAATTTACAAATGATAACCTCAAAATAAAAGCGACATTAAGTACAACATTCAATATATACACTCATGGGCCTCCAATGTCCACACAATCTATAATACAACCAATGAGTCAAGCTTGCAAAAAAATCAAACCAAACAAGCTGGCTAGACATCTATGAAGTGCTCACGTGAGCGACTGACGAACTTAGATGAAATCTAGACCTTCCTCAATTCAACCTCTCATGTTCTCATCCCTGTAAGGAAAACAAAATTGCATGGAATGAACTAAAAATCCAATGAGATTCCAAGAAAACAGGCAGGTAATATATAGCCAAGACCATACACCGGATATCAAGAAACAAGTCAAAACTCAAATAGATCATGACCCAGTATATAGTTAAACAAATTGCCAGATAGATTATGCAAAAGTGTACAGTAAAGAACACATTCATGGCAAAGGATATAGATTGCTCTTAGGAGCAAGTTCCACTGCAGTTTGATCAAGGTTTGTTGACTCTCCGTCAATCACGAATTTTAATATCCATAGATCACCACTTTACACTAACTTTCGTCCACCAAACATACCTCTTACTGGGCCCGAACGTCAAAGAAGTACTCGAAGTTTGTCGATCTCCTCGACCAAACCCTTGCCGGCTCGATTTGACCAACTAGCCTTGGGTTGGACTTATAGTCCCAGATATTCAGAAATTTAGGATCTGGTTTACAGCCCCAAGTATTCAGTATTCAGGAATGGAGTCGTTGGCTGTTATCCAACGCTCACACAGTAATAATTAGAGACGTTAGTTGACTTGACGCTCCGTATTCAGTAATATCAGTGTTCAAGTGATGAATTCCAGTCAAGAGTAAACAGATTAGGAACTTGTCCTTTACTCAAGATTGCCCAACTTACTCGACCGCCCTGAAGCTAGTCTAAAACAAGAGGTCTAACGAGGGCTCAGTTCAGCCGTTGCCGACCTACATTCACACATACGCATGAGTAACCCTAGATTGCACTTACCCGACGTCTCGGATAAGGTCCAAGGCCTAGTTCAACCACTACAAGAGAAATGTAACTGGTCTACTATTCAACCGCCACAAGAGAAATGCTACCGGTCTACAGTTCAATTGCTACAAGAGGAATGTAGCCGGTCTACAATCACGCATATAAATATGCAAGTCCACACACAGGATCAATTGATTCAAGTTGATGGAGGTCGAGTGCAAATAAGGACACACTCGCCTAACCATGATCAAGTC
This sequence comes from Coffea arabica, assembly GCF_036785885.1. NCBI lineage: Eukaryota > Viridiplantae > Streptophyta > Magnoliopsida > Gentianales > Rubiaceae > Coffea > Coffea arabica. Next base: position 20,407,216 of record NC_092330.1, read on the forward strand.
ACAAGTAATGTCCAGTAATTCACATTCTCAAGTATTCCAAGTATTTCAAGTCAATATACAGGTCATATGCACATCAAGTTACTTGTTCAATCATGAATGAGATATCAAGTATTTAATCAAGTTAGGTCAATTGAGTGTACATAAGAGCACACTCGCCTAAATAGGTTCAAGCCATAAATAAGCCTAGCATATCATGTTTCAAGCATTTCAAGTATTTCAAGTCCAAACAGTTGAAAATCGGGTGGGTGCGAAAACCTGATCAAACAAGAAAACTGAAGGAAAACTGTAGAAATCAGATATTTTGGCAGCAAATCCGGCCACAAATCCGGCCAGATATTGGCTGGATTCAAGGCCGGATTGACAGGGAGAACTTAAAAATTTTTTATGCTCACTGCCTCAAATTCGACCGACAATGCGGTCGGAAATCCAGCCAGAAAGTGGCTGGATTCTGGCCGCATTTCAGTTATAACAAACGACCAATACATATTTTAACAAAAAATCAAAAGTTTAGTAGAGTTAGGTCAAGTACAATAAAGTATATGCTTGCCTATGAGATGATAAATCAAGTACCTAGCAATTTCTAGCAACAGTGAGCATGTAACATGCAGTTGGAACACTCACCAATGAATTGCGACCCTTCACTTTAAACTTGGTTTGTCCTCTTGAACTCTCTCGAGTCCTGTGGTCATATACTATATTAAAAGACTAGCAACACAAAACCAATATACATGAAGAAATTAAGGTTTCAAAACTTCATTTTCTTTCATTTAAACCTCAATTCCACCCATAAACCCAACTCAAAATAGTTTACCAACTCCAATCTTAAAGTTGGAAATGAAAGTAAGAATAGTTCTAGAAAAATAGAATTTTTCTAGTTTTGCGTGATACTTTTTAAAAATCATATCTCAAGCTTCTTAAGTCCAAAATTTATAAAATTTATACTGTCAGAAAATAGACTCAAAGGGTTACAATTTCCCAGAAGACACATTTGTAAGATTCTATCTACAAGTTAGTCAAATTCCAACCTCAAGTTGCTGTTTCATCCAGTCGAAAGACAGAACAGGTGTGGAAATTCAGTCAAATTTGGAAAATCACAGATATTCATAGGAATTGAGAAAAATTCTAAAATTTTCACAGTACAAATTACCATGAATCTAGTTTCAAACACAACAAACAGAACTCAATTCTGACTTTTCTACACCAAGATATAACAGATTTCCCCAAGACTGCTCAAGGTTTATTGCGGAAAATTTTCAGCAGCACTTTCTTTGTGTTTACCAAATTTTTCAGCCATTTTCAAGGCTTCATTCTCACCACAAAACAGTCTCAAATCAAGCATATACATACCAAGCCAACAACTCACTAAGTCAAGCATCTATATAGCATATAACCCTCACCTGCTTGAGCTAGAAAATTAAACCCTAAACTGAAATTCATAATCATAAGCTGGAATTTTCTATAAGTAAGCCAAAATAACTTATAAAAGCTAGAAAATTCACATGGCAATGCAACCGAATCATAGCCAAACTCAAACCATCATACCAAGGCTGAAATTTTTCACCAAAAGCTGAAATTTGCCAACCACCACTTAAACCATGAAATTTTCCAAGTAAACTACCAAAAGCAAGCCTTAAATCTACTCATATGCAAGTAATGAAAGAGTAGATGGTTTCTTGATGTAGTTACCTCAATACTCTAAGAAGAAATGGAAACCAAGAGCTTCTCTCTCCAAAATCTCTCCACCAAAGCCCTTAATCCTTCCTAAAGGTCAACTTTTATGGAGTAGATTGCAAGTTTATGGTGAAAACTCAAGGATTCAAGCTTGATTTGGAGGTTGAAGATGAAGTTTTCTTTCCCCTTTTTTTCCCTCAATGATTCAGCCAAAGCTAGGAGGAAACGGAAAGAAGTTTTGGTCAAATTTTGTTTTTATTGAAGAGGTAAGAAAGTCTTTGGTCATGGTAAAAAATCCAAGAATTTTGTGACATGTGTTTAGCCAAGATTAATCCTCGTCTTGTCTTCTAATCACTAAAATATCTAGTCAATCTCTAACTATCTCTTAACAGCTTATAAAATAATATTCCTTTGTACAAAACTCTTTTTAATCTTCAAAATTTTATCACACGCACTGCATTAGTGGGTCCTACGTCCATAATGCAATTCAAACTTAATATGAACTAACTTATGCAAAGAAAATGATTTAAAACTTGATTCACTTGTAAAAATAGCGAGGAAATTAAGGCGATGATTTAAAGTAAAGAGAATGTATTCAGAGAAATAAAATAAAATATAAAATACTTTTTCGGGTCCTCACACACTTTGTACTATATTTGAATGTTTTGAGTTAGAACCTATCCTTAAATGTCTAAAAAATGCAGCCATCTTTTTATTGTCTAAGACTCATATGGTCTTATTCTATTGTAATGGGAACAATCGAACCTATGCATGGAACACCCTAATATCTCATGGCCTTACCAACTAGCTTATAAGTTTCAAAATCTTACCATCACTAGGATAGATAATTATTTATAATGTCTTATAAATAATAAGATGTATGCATGTCATAAACATTAATAGATAGAAACTAAATCAAAACAAGAAAATTATAGGTATGGCTCTAATACCAGAACCATTACCAGGAAATTTAATAAACTAGTTAAAAGAATTTAATAAATGAAATTAATAATGATATGCTTAATTGAAATTGGAAATTTGGAAGTTTTAATAGAAATGTTGGAAGCTTTATCAATTTGTGAAAGCTTTGATCTTGATTTGAAACCAAACACAATTTACACCAGTTGCTGGAATAAAAAGATTTACAAGAGAGGGGAAATTTTTAAGAGAAGGGCAAATTTTAAAACAAGTAAGATAGAACTCTTTTCTAAAACTCGATGCCCTTTATCTCATTTTGATGATTATTTATAGTTATTAGAATATTACATTTGAATTTCATTTGGCAGATACTTTCATTTTAGGTGCATTTGAATCTTCATGCCGACACTCTTATCTTCATTTGATCGGTTCTTTAGAGATTACATCTTATCTTCTTTTGAAGCTGGCCGACACCTTTTGTTTAAGTATCATTTAGGTCTTGTTCGCATGGCCTACCAAATGAATCAAAAGTGGAATCCGATAATTCTAACATCTAAAGAATGGATATTAATTTCTTGTGTCTATCAGATGAGATATGTAAAGAATGGAGTTTCAGCGATTCATATGATTGGAAGACATTTTGAAGTTTCATGGTACAATCTTTTAATTTTTCAGATTTATTTTTACTTTTTTCAAATTTATAGTTTACAGATCTGTTATTTCTATTGCATGTTAATTTGACGGATCTTTCACCATCAGTGTAGATTTATGAAAATGAATTATGAATTTCTTTTACAAAAAAAGCTATTTTTAATCACATGATATTAAAGTTGTATTTTGTAGAAGTTTTAGATACAAAGGTATGTACATAATATGAAAGGGGCAATATTTTTTTTGATTTCTGAATAAGAATTTTTAACATTTTCTAATGATTTTTGAATGGCTAATGAGTTTACTATGATACCCATCCCATATAAAATATATAAAGTGCTATAGATCGATACTTAACAAGAGTCTAAGCACTCAAGTCCAACTTAGGATAGCCATTCTGGACTGACGATGACAGAGTGCAAATAATTGGACTTAGCTATTGAGACTCTAGTCATATTTTGGCCTGGCGTGCCCGGGGCATTATATTATGATAATAGAGCAAATCTCATGTAGTCTATGCATGGAGTGAGACTAGACCAGTAGTACTGGACCAGATCACATAAGGGAGTGAAAGAAGTAAGTACTATGTGGGACTAAATGCTGTGTTGACCTAAGGGCGGGAGCCATCTCTAGAATCCATATTAACTATCTTTAAAATCTAACATAACTGAGTAGACAGTCCGAATTATGCTTCGTGAGTAGAGTTGAAAATCGAACCAAGCAACTTAGCACTCGACTTGAACTCAGATCGAACCAAATTTGTTCAAGATTATTTATTTAGGTATCAATCCAAGTCTGAACATGATTTGAAACTTGAAAATATTAACAAACCAATCATGATTTTCACATTGTCTGACTCGATATGTTCAGGAATATATAAGGGAAGTAAATTTTATAAAAATATACTTATAGTTTCCTTCCTTAACTTCACTTCTTTCCTTCACGTATATTGCTTATTTTATAAAAGAGCAAGTATATAATACTCTCGTCAATAGCCATAATTGATTTTAATCATATCCCTAATTCATTATAATAGATTTCTTGAATAGGCATAATTGACTTTATTCACATCCCTAGTTCATCGTAATAGATTTTTTGAATATCATAGAGCAAAAATTAAGGGAAAAAGCAACAAATCAGGATGAAAATCTATATATAATACAATTTAAAATTTCAAACCAAGCCAAGTTTTGATTGTATGTGATTAAACTCAATACTTTACCAAGTCAAGTCAAGATTTTCGTGACTATATATCTAAAATTTCAAACCAAACTTGATCAATGTCTTTCAAAAAATTATCAAATACAAGCCAAGTTCAAACTTTTTTTTTTAATTTTTAAATCAATTCTGAACATACAGTTCGTTGAAACTTGTTTTCAGCCCTATTCGCGAGGACACAAAAGTTAAAAAAGAAAAGGTGAATGTGATACTCTATCCCATATAGAAAAATTAAAGTGTTATAAACCAATTGTTAAATAGAATATAAACACTCAAATCCGACTTTGTTTATCTATTTTGGACTAGTGAGGATGGTGCTCATATAATTGGACTTGATTGCTGAGACTCTGCCGGGGCGTGACATTTACTGCCTATTAGTACAGTCCAGGAAAATAGGCATTGGTTTACTGATAATTGAAGGCAGGATGCAATTGTCGTTTTTTGAGGAGTGACTGTAGGCATCAATGGGCTCAGAGAAGTATAAGTTTATTGGACTACACTGCTTCCAAGGGTGGAAAGATATAATACTCCAGAAAAAAAAATCATGTTGCTATTTGTATGTATACCTAAGTACTCGACAGGTTCGTACTGAAAGATATGAATTGTATTTTTCGTTATTGGGTAGCCTGAATAATAAACTAAACGTTAGGAGTCAAGAGTTAATTTTTTATTTTTATTGTATAGTTAACAGCATAAGTGATAGAAACCTAATTTTGTCTTTATTGTTTTGCCCTCAAAGATAGTAAAAAAATAAATAAATAAAAAGGATTCTCAAAGACCTTAAAGTAGGTTTCAAGGAGAATGAGATTTAGACTCTGTTTGATAATCCAATTCAGTATTTAAATTTAATAAATTCAAACCTTAATATGTTTAGACGTATTTGATAATTAAATTAAAATAAAACATCTGAAATAATTGGTAATCTTAAAGCTGAAGTTGATTCCAAAGTGCAGGTGACGTTGATTCAGTTGAAGTCCTTAGCCAGTTGGCCTTTATGTAAGGGTTATTATTACTTTACCCCCTTAACATTTGGTGCTACTATTAATTTTCTCCTTAACGATATCTTTTAGTCATTTTATCCCTAAGACTAATGGTCAAACTTAACAGAGTTTGTTAATTAAAGTGAAAAGACATGTTTAACCCTTCAAATTATTATCACTTTACCCCCATAAAATATAGTCTCACTATCAATTTATCCCATAGATTTATTTTTTAGGCAATTTATCCTACCATGAAACCAACTTAACAAGTTAAAAAACTTTAAAAGAAAATACCCTCCTCTTTGCATAATAAAAAATTTAAAGTGACTCTTCTCCTTTTTAGTATTAAGAAAAAAGTCAAAGATTTAATTTCTTTCTTCTTGGCAATTTTATTAATATTGAAAAAAAGAAAGATGCAGAGGGGGAGGTGTGAGAACTCGAGAAAATTGTGCGTATGCCTTAAATTTATTTTATGTATTTATTTTGTTATTAGAAAAATTACATATAATATACAAATGATTCAATTAAGTGTATAATTGATTTCTTATAAAATTGAAAATAAAAAATATGCTAGAATAGTGAAGAAGGATTCTTATAGGGATATATAAATTAGAACAAATAAAGTTAGGAGTCAAAGCACGAAATAATAAAACTACAACCCTTAGTAAGCAAATAAGTTAAAGCCAAAAGACCAATTTAACCTTAAAGACTAAACAAATGACCATGCAACCAAAAAAAAAAAAAAAGAAAATAAGCTTCTGGACAACCGAGTGGGACTTGGGCAAATTAATTGCCAAAGCATTGGGCGGTGACTAACATCTGCTAAGTCAGCTGCCAAAGAGAAATCAGCTGCCAACATTTGCTAAGTCCAAGCGGTGACCGAGAGGAAACAAGTAGAAGCTATGTTCCAATATATTTGGGCGGTGGCTGAGAGGAAAATAAAACTTCAATTCCTTTTCATTCCAACCCAATACCGAGAGTAAAACTGAGAGAGTGGGAGAGAAAGCTTGGCTAGCTTCATCACCAACTAACCAAAAACAAGAAAGAGTACCACGAGGAAAGCAGGAGAAGCTCGAGCTAGGACCTTCAGGAACCAAATTAGGGAGAGCTAGAGCAGCCTGTTGTTATCGGGCTTCAGAGAGAAAAAGGGTAAGAACCTGCCATAATCTCCTGCTTATTCGGTATAAATGGAATAATATACGAGCTGCATGTGAATTTAGCAAAGAAAATGAGCTTTTAGCAAAGGTGAGATTCTGTTTTGAAGGCAATGAAGTTATCGGACAGAAATGGAGGGAATTGAGAGCTGTTGTTTGAATTTCAACCTATAAATGATGGAAATTTTATGTGATAACTGTTAGGGTGGTTATCTAAATTTAGCCTTTGTTGAAAACCATCACCTATTAAACCCAAAATCTATATGGCGATTATTAAGAAATAAATTAACAGGAAAATAGCGGAAGCATATCTGAATCCATATTGACAAACTAGATACTTGAATCCTTAGAGAATTTGGGGTGGCTTTCCAGGTCAACAGGTATTTACCAATCCTTTGAGAGAGGCCTTTAGTTTCTCTCTGGTATCTTTCCTGACGATGGGATATCAGGGAAGAGTTATTTTGTGGTATTAGGAAATACGACAACTAGAATGATCCCTGTGACTTGGGGACCATAACTCTATTTATAGGTAACATTCCTGTTACCCTTTGGAGCTCTATTTCAACCCATCATAGAAATAGGAGCCCTTAAGTCTCTATACATTAAAGGCCCACACCCTATTAGATACGTTAAACCCAAACTATATTTGATCACTTTAATTGGGTTTAACCTTAATTGACAGTTTACAATACATAATTATTCACATATAAGTCCAATGTTGGATTAAGGATCCAACAATCTCCCACTTGGACTATATGTGTAACCTTATAATTATGTTTCGCAATTAATCGTATGAGTTCAACTTTACTGTCATTATCACAATGTATCTGTAACCAATTCGGTCCATCAATCATACCAACATAGGATCAAAGCGGCCTTTGTTACAATTTCGTAACTCGACCCATCAATGGTCACATACATTGATGCAATTTAATGACATGAATCATGATGTGGATGTGTAGCATGAAAATTTCATGTAATGTGATCAAAATATGCCTATTTTCAACTGGTCCATCTTAAATTTTCATGAGATCAAACCATACCAAAGTTAGAGTGCAAATAAATCCAAACTTTATTTATGCATAAAATATTCTTAAATCCTTAATAACCAAAAAAACATCATAAGAGCATTCAAAATAACAAACTCCCACTAAAACTGTACATCAGTTAATAATATGACACCCATACGAGCAGTATGCTCATGAAACATTTTGGGTGGCAATCCTTTAGTAAGCGGATCCGTAGCCATGGAGTTTGTCCCGATATGCTCTATCGATAACTGTCCATTCTGCACTTTTTCTTTAACAGTTAGGAACTTGATATCTATATGTTTAGATTTCGTTGAGCTCCTGTTATTGTTGAAATATAGGACTACTGACTTATTGTCACAAAATAATTTAAGTGGTCTTTCAATACTATCTACCACACGTAATCCTGTGACGAAATTTTGCAGTCAAATTCCTTAATTGGATGCCTCATAACAAGCTATAAACTCTGCAGCCATAGTGGAAGATGCTATGAGGGACTGTTTAGCACTCTTCCAGGATATGGCACCTCCAACCAACAAGTACACATAGCCTGACGTTGACTTCATAGTATCTTGGCATCTAGCATAATCGGAATCAGTATACCCAACGATCTCTAACTCATCTGACTTCCAATACATGAGCATGTAGTCTTTTGTTTTCTCTAGATACCGTAAGACCCGTTTAGTTGCTTTCTAATGATCTAGTCCAGGATTACTCAAATATCTACCCAACATCCCAATAATGTACGCAATATCCGGACGCGTACATACTTGAGCATACATTAGACTCCCTACTGCTGAGGCATAAGAAATCTTTTGCATCTGTCTTTCCTCAAAAGCATTCTTAGGACACTGTTCAAGACTAAATTTGTCTCCTTTAGCCACATGAGTGTCACCTAATTTACAATTTTGCATGCCATACCTTTAAGGATCTTTTCGATATAGCTTTTTTGTGATAGTTTTAAAATACTCCGAGAGCGATCATGGTGTATTTGTATACCTAACACAAAAGATGCATCACCAAAATCTTTCATCTCAAAATTCTTAGTTAGAAATTTCTTGGTTTCATGCAATAGACCAATATCGTTGCTGGCAAGCAAAATGTCATCAACATACAATACAAGAAAAATATATTTGCTCCCACAAAACTTATAGTATATGCAATCATCTACTAGATTCATTTCAAAACCAAATGAGATGATCACTTGATGAAATTTGAAATACCATTGTCGAAACGCTTGTTTGAGCCCATAGATAGATTTTTTAAGTTTGCAAACCATATTTTTTTAGATCTCCGGATACAAAGTTTTTTGGTTGCACCATATAAATTGTCTCATCAATGTTACCATTGAGAAACGCTGTCTTTACATCCATCTGATGTAACTCAAGATCGAAATGTGCCACTAATGCTATGATAATTCTAAAAGAGTCCTTTGAAAAAACTGGAGAGAAGGTTTCTTTATAGTCGATACTTTCTTTTTGTGTAAATCCCTTAGCAACAAGACGAGCTTTGTATCTTTTCACATTGTCTTTCGAATCCTCTTGATTTTAAATATCCATTTACAACCATGGATTTTGCACCTTCTAGCAATGGGACAAGATCCCAGACATCATTGTCTTTCATGAATTTAATCTTCTCATTCATGGCATCGATCCACTTTTGAGAATTTGAACTTTCCATGGCTTGACGGAAGTTGATTGGATCATCTTCCATCAATCCAGAGTCATCCTCATGTTCTTGGAGAAAAACAATGTAATCATCTAGCACTGCACTTCTCTTTTCTCTAATAGATCTTCTTAATGGCACTGGTTCTTAAAGAGGAAGAGTTTGTTCTTCTATAACAGTTTGCTCTTCGACATTGTCTTGATTTGTCATGTCATGATCAAGTTCAGAAATAGGGTCTTGAGTAAGAGCAATAATACCTGTGAGAATATTAATATATTTCTCTTTTAAAACAATGTCCCTTACTATATTTTCTCCCCCAAACTCGACATCCTCAAAGAATCGAGCATTTCCTGTCTCAAAAATTGATTTGGCTGTGGGATCATAAAACTTGTAACCTTTGGATCTTTCAGAGTATCCAATAAAATAACAACTAATCGTTCTTGAGTTCAGTTTCTTTTCATTAGGCCTATAAGGCTTTGCCTCAGCTGGACATCCCCAAATGTGTAGATGCTTTAAACTGAGCTTTTTCCCTGTCCAAAGTTCATAAGGGGTTTTGATAGTTGCTTTAGTTGGAACTCTGTTAAGAATATATGCTGCAGTCTTAAGTGCTTCTCCCCAGAGTGACTCTAGTAAGGTGGAATGACATATCATACTCCTTACAATGTTTTTAAGTGTTCTATTTCGTCTTTCAACTACACCATTCATAATGGGTGAACCTGGCATAGTGTACTGTGGGACGATACCGCACTCCTCTAGATATTTAGCAAATGGTCCTGGTCGTTGTTCACCTGAACCGTCATATCTACCATAGTACTCACCACTACGGTCAGATCTGACGCTTTTAATTCTTTTGTTGAGTTGATTCTCAACTTCAGGTTTAAAAGTTTTGAACACGTCCAGTGACTGTGACTTTTCAGAAATGAGATATATGTAACCATATCTTGAAAAATCGTCTATGAACGTTATAAAATATTGTTGACCATTCCAAGCAGATGTAGGAAATGGTCCACAAATATCAGTATGTATAAGTTCTAAGACGTCTGAGAATCTATTGGCTTCAAATCTCCTTTGATTGGTTTGTTTCCCCTTTATACAGTTAATGCAATCATCAAAATCTGTAAAGTTTAAGGGGTCGAGAATTTCATTTGGCACAAGTCTTTCCATTTTTCGTTTGGAGATATGTCCCAATCTCTTGTGCCATAATGCAGCTGAATTCTCATTGACTAATTTTCTCTTTACTTCTCTAATACTCAAATGCAGAGATTCATTAAATGAGACAATCGTATCAATTAAATATAGATTATCATAATGCATTTAAAGAACCAGAACCAACCAATATTGAATCATGAAACAATTCAAATTTTTCATTTCCAAATGAAGAAAAATAACCAAATTTGTCCAAAGCAGAAATAGAAATTAAATTTCGTCTAAAAGACGGTACAACAAATGTCTCATAGAAATCTAAATAAAATCCGGTTTTTAACAATAATCTAAAAACTCCAATTGCCTCAACTTGAACTGTTTTGCCATCGTCCACGTAGATATATCTTCACTATCATTAGGCTTTTGACAATCCAGGCAACCCTGCATAGACACACTGATGTGAGTTGTTGCACCAGAATCTAACCACCATGTGTGTCTAGATACCGAAGTTAAATTAACCTCAGAACAAACCAAATTAAGAAGCATACCTTTCTTAGCACGCCAAGCGTGATGTGACAGCCCCACCTCCCCCTTAGGCGAACCAGAGGGTTCAACGGACCGCCTGCCCAACTCTCGCAGGGACTCAGTCGTTCACTCACACAAATCAGAAATAGAACCACAAGAAAGAGCAAAACGAGAAGAAAGAGCAAAACGAGGATCCAAAACTTAAAACAAAACTTGTATACATTGCTATCTCAGAAAGAAGTACAACCGTCGAGAATACAAAAGTTCTCAAGTCACCATACAACCAGCTTGTGCCAAGCACTAGGGTGAGAACCAAAACAAAACCAAAACTAGACCCAGCTAGTCAATACAGAGCTCTCGTCCCCGCTCGCCTTCCCCTGTTAAGGAAAACAAAACTAAGGGATGAGCTAAAAGCTCAGTGAGGTTCCGAACATAGGATCAAGCCATAAATCAAACAATAAGTCAAGAAACATTTACAACATTTACAATAAGTCACACATGAAAAAGATACATTCGTTCATTCGTTCGTTCTCCTGTCATTCCTCTTATTCCTTCATTCGTTTGAAAATGCATTTTTCATTTATCAATGAAACCCTCATTCGTTCATTTCATTCAACCCTTCCTGGACGTTGGCCAGGCTCCACCAACCTCCACCAACCTACAAGGTAATACTCGAGTATACCAAACGTTCACCCAGGTCATCATATCGCCCGACCGAGTCCGCTTCTGGCTCGAGTCGATCGGTAACAAGGGGCAGTGGCCAGTTCAGCGAAAAGGTTTACATTCATGCACAAGTAACATTTCAATCGTTCAATCATTGAAAATTTCACAATCATTTAGGCTGAGTGCGATAAAGTACACACTCGCCTAGAAAACTCGTTTTGGCTAATCATTGAAAGCGTTTAACATGTTATCAGTCATATATAAGCCATATAATCAAGAAACATAACAAACAAGGAACACTCACCTATTTACGTAAAATAACGTACAAATATCCTTCCGGATATTACCTCAGTCACCGAGAAAACCTAAGAGTAAATGAGAAAGAATATTACAATCTATCTAGTACAAACAAGTAAGTGAAATCAAAGAAAAACCGGCAATTGATAAGTAAAACGTATAAAGACGCCTTTATAGTGAAAAGGGGATATTTGGATCGGAGGACGAAAATAACTAGGGTTTCATAAACCAAACACAAAACTAACTCAAGCGGGTTATAAAATGTCCGGCGAAAAACACTTGGATCAAAGACAACTCGGACTCCAACGAGATAGGCTAAAAATATTGTTTTCGGAATCGTTTAGATAGTTCAAAATCACCTCATACCCAAGCAACTAGTATAGACTACACATCATGATAAAATCATGTGAAAAGGAGGACAATACTACCTTACGTTCACACTTAAAACCTCACTTAAACGTGGTTCACTTGTGGCCGAGAAAACCCTAAATCATACTTCTATATTTTGGGTACGGAGTAAGTAAACATCTGGCGTTTCAAATCGAAGAGGTATCATGTTTTGGAATGATAAAATGGAATGGTAAAACGGTCATAGTATTTGCCAAACGAAAATATACAAATTCAAATAGAAACTTAGCCCTCGAGCGAAAATTTGGGCAGCACGCCCATTGTATTTATCTATTTTTTCAGCCATTTATGGCTTCATTATCTTACTCAATCCAACCCAAAGTTATCCATAACTCAAAGTCAGTTCAATAGCCATTCCAAAGGCTTAAAACAATACAAGAACAAAGATTAAGCTAATATCAAGTGCGGAAACAAAGCTTATAGAAGACAGATTTGACGGGTTTTTTGCGGAACAGGCACATCCGAGGCTACGCTTATCGGATTGAGGTGAAAATTATACCAATTCGAAGCTAAGACAGAGGCCTACAATTTTCATGAAGAGCACTTAGTCTAATTTTCAGTGTAACCTAATCAAATTCCCAATTCATATAACCTGGTTCCAACTATTCTGCTAATCAACCGTACTGCATTCAAATGACCATATCTCAGGCTACCAAAGTCCCTTTAGGGTGTTCTTGGAGGCGTTGAAAATCTAAGACAAAGACCTACAACTTCCATGAAGACCACTCAGTCCATTTCTCACCCTAACTAGGTCAAATTTACCAAAACAATTTCAGATTTTCCAGTTCGAGATTCACTGCAGAAATCAACTAGCAGTTCTGCTTTATTCACTCATATCTCAGCACACACAACTCCAATTCAGGTAATTCCAAAGCCATTTGAAAGCTAAGATCCAAAGATATAATTCTTAAGAAGACATCATCAATCAAATCAGTAGTAATCCTGGTCAAACTAACCAATTACAGAAGCTGATTAGCATGTTCGGGTAGAAACAGGGAAGTAGGGATATTTCGATCTTTTCACAGGCTACGTTGTTCCAATTGGGCTGAAATTTTGCAGGAAACTATAAAATGTTATTCTCTACAACTTTTATATTTTGTGCTAAGGCCAATTCGGCCTCTAACATTGTCAAACAGGAACGGGCAGAACTGGAACCTAGAATTTCAGAAATCTGGATTCCAAGCATATAAGTGCTAATCCTCACAAATTGAACTTGAAACACCCCTACTACCTCCTATACACGCTTATATACATCATATATCATTCATACAACAAATATGAGAAGGAAATTATTCAAACCCTGACTTAAATACATCAACCCCAATCATCCAAATCCACTTGATATAAGCATAACAAGCAATATTACATGCTACTATACAACTCAAACATGGTTAAGGGAAAAGAAAAATTAGTCAGCCATTATACCTCAAGAAAAGAGCTTTCAAGAGTTATCCTTCACTTCCCTTGGCAAAATTTTGCTCCTTAAACTTCCCAAGCTTCCAAACTAATGATTAATCGGTTTAGTTTTTCTTGTTTTCACTCATTCAAGCTCAAACCAAGATTGATTGAAGTTTCCTTTTCTCTTGTTTTTCCTCCCTCAACTCACAGCTGATATGCAGAAATAATGGAGGAAATGGTTGGTTTTTGGTGATAAATATGGTGTAAATTAGTTAGTCAACCATCCAATGAAATACCGCCACTTGTCGCCACCAATTCCATTCATTTTTTCCCTTCTCTCTCTTGGTATTTAAAGTCAAAAATTGTGGCTGATGTATGAGATATTTTGAGGGTTAATTAGCTGTAATAAAATAAGAAGATTAAGGTAATAAAGTAGGGATCAAGTGGTGTGTTCAATCGGTAGTGCGCGGTACCCGTCGGTTCGCGCCGTTTTTCTTTAAAACACACGTACTAGGGTTTTTACTTCCTATTCACTAACTTTTTATCATTTCTTCTAATCACATATTATTTCTCACCCAAAAGTCACTCTTAAGCACTAAATTTGATCCTCGCTCCGTACCGGATAATTACACGACGGATACACGAAAAACCCTATTTCACTTGGAATTGAAATCGGAAAGGAAAATCCTAATTTTCTATGATCATTGGCACTTTTTCTAGGGTGATTAAGTAGCAACATGGTATAGAATAATAATTTTCAAATAAAAGGAAATTTTTCAAGAAATATGTAAGGAATTTGCAAGTCCTCACACGTGATAGTTGGTGCAATGCTTCTTTTGATGCCCTTCAGCTCCACAGAAGAAACAACTATTCTTTTCCTGATCATTTGATTTCTTTTATTGTTTCTTTTGTGGCGCTGTACCTGCAGCTCCTTTTTCTTTCTTTCTCTGAAGTCTTTTGCTTTTATTATTAGTGGTTGACACCAGATGAGCACTTTCTGTTTTCTCTTGCTTCAACCTTTCCTCTTCCTCTACACAGTGTGAGATGAGTTCATTTAGAGACCAAGTCTCTTTTTGACAGTTGTAACTCACCTTAAACTGGCTAAACTGTGTAGGAAGAGATATTAGAATCAAATGCACTAGTAACTCTTCAGAGAGTTTCAACTTAAGTGCATTTAATTTCGAAGCAAGATGAGACATCTCCATGATGTACTCTCTGATATTACCTTTACCACTATATTTCATTGAAACTAGGCGTGTCAAGAGCGTATTAATTTCAGTCTTTTCGTTCTTGACAAACCTTTTTTCAATGTCTTGAAGGAACTCTTTAGCAGTTGCAGTCGTTTCTGACATTGTTCCCCTGAATGCTTCTGGAACAGTCTTTTTAATGATCATCAGACACAAGCGATTTGATCTCTCCCACCTCTCATTATTTCTCTTTTCATCAGAGGTACTCTGATCTGTAAGAGGTGGGGGAGAATCAATCCTTAACGCAAGGTCGAGATCCATTACTCCAAATACTATCAAGAGATTTTCTTTTCAGGACTTGAAGTTTGTGCCATTCAGCATCGGAATGTTATTGATGTTGGCAATAATATTTGTAAGATCATTCGCAATTGAACAGAAAACATAATATAATTAAAACTATGCTCACATAAACCAAAATAATAATAAATTTAAATAATGGTAACCCCATCTCAAGATGCCGATGTTCCATTAATATTTTATTTTTGGACAAAATATTAACTTCTAAGTGATATCTTGGCGCAGTAATAAACACTGACAATAATAACATGTCAAAAAATAAATTTTCCTTTGGACCAATTTATAATTCACATGTAAAAGCCGAATAATTATCACATGTTTATTACCACAAGTGCACATGTAATTTTATTAAATATTGACCTTCCTTTGGGCCGATCAATATTCATAAAATTACTAGTACCCAACTAATTATATTTTAAAATAAATTAATTTCCATAATAGAGGTCACTTTGATGGCGTACTATTTCAATTAATTTATTCTAAAATATATATATCCATACCAATATTAAAATTTAAAATTATACAAATTAAACAAGAATTTTGATCAAATTCAACTTTAGTCAACTGTGATCAAACCAATTAATTGGATCAAGACTTATTGGACCCAAAGGTCCATATTCATAATTTGACTCAATTTATTATTCAAGCCCAAAATTTTTTTTAAGTTCATAAAGTCTTATAAAACTGTATATTTAGTGGGCCAAACATATGAACTTTATTGGGCTTAAATGTCTTATTAACTTTATTAGGATTCACTTAAATTAAAGAAACCCTAATATCCTTAATATAAATATATTGAAAATCAATTTGCATAACCATGAATCGGCTAACCAATAGTGAATTTGGGCAATAAACAGTGAATCGGCCAAGTAAAAGTGCAAAACATCGAAACCAACAACCAAGGTTTGACCATCATGCAACCTTGGTCCACTTTGTTCACAAATGCACACAACAATCATTAACAAAAGGTAAAGGCACGTGAATAACATAAGCAACAAGGAATCTGGATTCATTGGCCATGTAGCAAAACAAAGGTGATTGCAATTCTAACAATCTGTGGAAAAGTTGACCGAATTTATGAATCACATGATGTAATTGGACCAAAGCATAAAGATTCCCATCAGCAAACAAGACTTCCAAAAATAAATGACAAAGCCAAAACATGAAATCCGAAACACGAAGCCGTATCATAAAACAATTGTAGACACCAAATTTTAGTGTAAATTCATTTACTATTTATTTTTATTTTATTTTATTTTTTATTATTTGTCGTGTTAGTTTTATTCACTTTTTAGTTTTTATTATTATTATTATTTTTTAAGTTTTTTTTAGCATAGAATTTCTCGAAAAGTAAAAAAAAGGATTCAGAAAATATGATTTAGTTGTTTGTAACTTAAATTCAATGTTTTCTTGAAAATGAAAAATGACAAAAAAGAGAAAAATGATGAAAATGAAAAGTAAAAAAAAAAAAAAGGAAAAAAAACGATAAAAATGAAAAAAAAAACTCTCGCGGCATCCAAAGCTGCGTATTTTCGCAGCTTGCAAAGAAGGGCTCTTGCAGCCCTTTGGCTGCAAATATAGGAGAGATGGCTGGGGTTTTAGGGTTGGAGATTCTGGTATAAAAAGGAAAGAAAAGGCAGCCGCAAGGGGGGAACCAGAAAAAGTGACGGAAGAAAGAGAGGAGATAGAGAGTGGCGGCTAGAAACTAAGTGAGGGAGAGATTACAGAGAGTGTTTATGCTTGAAAAGGAAGAGAGAGTTTCTGGAGGGTTGGAGGCTAAACAAAAACAGAAGGGAACGGCAATTGAAAGGAACCAAAAGAAAAAAGAGCATACGAGAGAGGTGACGGAAAAGGAAAAACCAGCAAAGGGAAAGAGGAGAAACAAAGGATACGGCTAAAAGGAAAGAGGAAAAGCTTGGCGGCTGGGAGAGTGAAGCCTGGAGCGCTGGCGACGAAGTTTGCAACTTTCGTTTCTGGAATTAGCGCGGTTTCTTGGGAGGTGCTGCACGTTCATTTTACTCTTCAAAGGTAATCACAATTCCTCCTTTTGTTGTTTCAGCGCTGGTTTTCATATGCATAGCCATGAATACCGAGTTGTTTGTTGCTGTCAAGGTTGGATAACTTGGGTTGTTACGGTTGTTTTCCTTTCTTCGTTGTCTTGTTGATCGTCCCGTTTGAAATCTGGGTTACATGAACTTGCGAGAGACTGTGAATCATCTGTTTGAAGTAATGCCATATCATGTTAATCATCTCAGTGATTTTTTAAGCATAATTTGAGACATGTTTCGGTGATTTATTTTGATGAGAGTGATCTGCTGTCCCTTTGATTGCAAACCCGTAAGGACATAAAAGAGAAAGGGGTCTTGATGATTTGATTTTGTCCAGTTTGAATGCTTGATAGCTCCATGGGTTGGCAGAAAGATGTTGGCTTTCATCTAGGAATCACCGCAAAAACTGTTTTTCTTTCTTTTGTTGTAAGCTGCCCATTTGGTTGTTCGTTGATATTCAATGATTGTTTTCCTGCTTCTAGTGTTGTATTAATCAAGTGATTTGAATTTTAATGGGCTGGGTAAATAAATTTATTGGCATGGTTTAAGTTTGTGTAAGATATTTGCGTTGGGAAGAGATATGAATTGCCGCAACAAGACCTGCGATTGCATTCAGAACTTCCCAGTTTTATCATCTTAGATCCTCCTTTGCTCGCATGCTTAAATTCTTTTTGTGTTTGAAGAAGACTTAATTTTTGTTGCGTGGTCTGAATTTGTGATGTTGGTTCGGAAATTTCTAATCAAAGCGGAGCTTGAGAAATCTGGGTTTGAGGAGAAAGTGCAGCAGCCTTCGGTTGTTAGAATATATGAAGTAACTGCAGAAACTTGTTTCATGGCTATTGCAGCAGTCTTCGGTTGTTTCATGAGTATATTAAGTTTTTTCTGCCTGTTGGGATGATGGTAATGATGTAGTATGCTGCTTAGTTAAAGTTGTGTATGTGGACTTGAAATCAGTTTTTTTTTATTGCAAATAAGCTGTGAGCTTGAGTTGGGTTTCGGTTGCTGAAGGCTTAACAGGAATTGTTGCAGAAACTAGTTTTCCTTCGTAAGCTTTGCATGGAACTTGAATGAATAATTCTGAAAATCACACTTTAACCCCTCAAGTTTCCCCTTATGCCTCCATGACCCAAGAAATTGGGAAAACTAATCAATTTGATCCCCTTGGTTTTTGGTTAATGCTACAAAGACTCAATTACATTCCATTCTCTTGCAATTAAGTCCTAAGTTGATTGCAACTTGAACTGTTATTTGGCCTTTCCTTCACTTGAGGACCTTTGAGTCCTTCAATGTTTCAATTGGATTCGAATGATTGAGTAATGTTTGCAATTGAGTCTTTAGTCATCTTTTTATTTTAGAAATTTGATCAAAGATTCCGTTTTCTTGGTTTTCATGCATTATTTGATCATTTTTAAGTTGCAATTGAGGAAGGATTCGATGATTTTGGTGGATTCCGATTGTCTTATACATGTTTTATCATTAAATTGGTGCATTAATCCTTTGCTTTGGATGGTTTTAGCTCAAGTTACCCCGTTCTTTGGTGACTTTAGCCCAATTTAAGTCTTGTCCACTTTATCAGCACCACAAAAGGGGGAGGTATAGTTTCTTTTATCTTTCTTGTCTCTCCTATGTGATCCAACGTGTTAAGTGAGAATTGCATGTCTACTTTGCTTTCTTTGTCTTTCTTTCATTACTTTCATTTACTTCATTTACTTTCATTAAGTTATTCTTTTAATGGGGTATGTGTACACCTCTTGGCTTGTAATAGATAGGGCTTGGAAAGCACTTGATGAAGACCTATTGAAGACTTGTGCCTAGCTAGCAAATGTAATAGGTTCATTAGCTTGATTGTTTACTTTTGTTGCTATGTGTTAATTTGCTTTATTAGGCTCTTGCATCTAGTCGAGCATGCTAAGTGTTATGTGCTATGTGTTTATGAATGTTTGGCATGTCTACTTGCTTTCTATAGTCGTAGATGAATGTAATGGATGAATGTACGTTTCCACTAGTCCAACGCTAGTAGGAATTCATAGAAAGGGCTAGTCCAATGCTAGACCCAATAGGTCGTCCCTTCTCGATAGTACATTTTTGCATGTTCACTACATGTCATGCATTTTTCTTAGTTTTATCATTTGGCATGCTCCTTGAACCCCTTTTCCCCTCATTTTAGGATTTTTGCACCTCATGCTAGTTATAGGGTATATTTGCTTGAAGAGTCCCCTTTCGATAAGGGAAACGAGCGAGTGTGGCTACAAAATAGCCTTAGCACGCTAGTTCTCCCTTCTAATCAAAGGAAAAATTAAAGTCACAAAGTTAGGACTCCCCGTTCCTGTCTTGATGCATTCCTATAGGATTCATGCATTTTACTCATTCGCTATCACATACACTTCTACTTTATATTCTAACCCTTTTTCCACATTCTCACTTCACACTACTTTAATTTTGCACGTTTTCACTCAACTACTTACACTTCATAATATCACTCGCACACATGCACTTTATGTTATCTCACATACATTTTCACATTATTACTTTACTCACCTTATCTTGTACATCCATTTGCACACTTTCACTTACACACTATTGTTTTTTATCACTTTTTCACTTCACACAAACTCAAGGAGCCCTTAAGTCTCTACACATTAAAGGCCCACACCCTATTAGATACATTAAACCCAAACTATATTTGATCACTTTAATTGGGTTTAATCTTAATTGACAGTTTGCAACACATAATTATTCACATATAAGTCCAATGTTGGATTAAGGATCCAACAATAACCTCTTAATCATCTGGTACACTTGAATACGTATGTTGTATGCTGGATTCTAGTCAAGAAAATCAAGTCTTGTTGCAAAAAAATTTCTTTAGAACTGATAGCTTGCTGGAGGAAATAATCTGACTTCTAGTCGTGAGATAGGTATCGATTGTGTAGCTTGCTATTAGAAAAGATGGAAACTATAGCTAGGAATGTATGAATTATGTCTACTTTAAGTACTAAAAGAAGGATTAACCGTAGAAACTTGTAAAAGCTGGAACCTTAAGCTGAATTTGGCAAAGAAAGCTGATGGCTGCTGAATTTACATCATGGCCGAGAGAGAGAGAGAAGAGTTTGATCAGTCTTCCCTTTGAGTTTAGTTGCAAACTTTATACGTTCTGTTTAAGGCTACTCTGTAGCTTAATAAATATGTTTTGCCTGACTAGTTGGGGCATGAAATTGAAAGGAAAGATTTGAGAAAACATCAAATGTTGGACTGTTACACTGCTAGAAAATTTAGTTAAGTGATGCGATAGCTGATGACAGATTTTGTATGTGGTTTTGGCCGAACAACATGCTGAAATTATGAGTTATTCACCTTGGTTTATGCTGGACCGAAAGTACATTAAAGTACTTAGAGCTGTAAGCAAGTAAAAGAATGAAGTTTTGCTGAAAATCTGAAGTAACATTGCTGGAATTTTGGTTTGCTGGCTGAAATGGTAATTAGTTAAGCCTTCTATGATGTTTTTGGAAATTCTAAGGTAACCTGTTGTAGCCATATACATTAAACAGCTTCTAATCACTTAATCTTGTCTTCATAAGCATTTTAAAGAACTTAAAACTTGAGGGGCTAGTGTAGTGGACCAAATTGGAAAAATATACAAACTAGAATCTAGTTTAATCTAAAGGGAAGGAATGAAAAGTCTACTTGCCTTAATCCTTGAATATTGGATAGAAAATGGTTTAATCTTAGACTAAACATCTCACAAGACTTTAAACTTAGCATACATGAATATTTCCCTGGTTTGAGTTGATTAAATTGATAAGTCTTGAAGTGAAATGTGAGATAAGTTGCTAGATTTGTTATATCTTGTTTTATAAGCCAAAACTTGACTTTAGTAGTTTAAATCATAAGGTAACAAATAATAAGTGATCATATACGAATTGTATATTCACTTTAGAGTTATAAACTTGTCTCAGGAGACAGTAGTGTGCAAGAAAGCAACCTCGAGATCGAAGTATAACTTTTGATTGGGGTGAGTGTTTCCACATTTGAGTGCTTAAATTGCCTGTGTGTTTAGTTAAGTGATGTTTAAGTGATTATGCTAGTGCTTTATTGTAAATTGTTTTCAATTGTCCATCGCCTTCTAAGTCGGAAGTGTACTTCATCGCACTCGACTTAGTTTGAGGTTGAAGGTTGATAATTGATCAAGTGTTATTGTAAGTGTGCATGACTGTAAACTGTGTACGTACTCACTACAAGAAAAAAGGTCATTAGTGACAACATTTCTTTGTGACGACAAAAAGTCGTCACAAAATGAGGTTGTTTAGTCACGACTTTGAAGGTTGTCACAATTGACTCAAAGCAACTAAGTTTTCAGTGACAACTTTTAATTGTCGTCACAAAACTACTTCGCGCCATGGGATTTAGAAGGCGCGAGTTTTGCGATAGTGACGACTTGATAAAAGTTGTCAGTAATTCTACCACTTTCTTTGACAACTTTTCGTTGTTGTCACTGTTTATGTTTATTGACGACCAATTTTTGTCAATAAAACTATAGTGTAGTTAGTGACAACAACAATTGGTCATCAGTGACAACTTTTATTTTTGACGAAAAGAAGTTGTCACAAAAGTCTATCCTTTATTGACGACTTTCTATCTCGTCACAAACCTTTAATGGGAGGCAACTCATTTGTGACGACTTTTCTAAGTCGTCACTAGTAAATTCCCGTCAAGATTTAGCAAGAAGGCGGGAGTGTTTAGAACATACAATAGTGACGACATTAAGAACATCATCACTATTGAATGGCTTATTTACGGACGACTTTTTGTTGTCGTCACTGATCACTAAAAAAGTTATTAGTGACAACATTTTTTAGTGATGACAATATTTCGTCACAAAAGGGGATTCTTTAGTCGCGACACCTAAAGTTGTCACAATTCCATCAAAGCAACTAAATGTTTATTGACGACAAGTAGAGTTGTCATAATTGCTCAAATAGACAGTGTCTTCAGTGACGACCTTGGAAAATGTTGTCACTAAAATGATTTATTCAGTGACAACTTCTAATATCGTCACTGTCACTCTCTTGATTCAGATTTAGTGACAAGAATTCATCGTCACTATTTAAAGTACTTATTTGTAAGTCACTTTCATTAATTCTACTGTGCCACCCTAACTTTTGCGATTTAGCCCCAAATGTTATAAAAAATTCCATTAATTCCATTATGATACCTTAAGTTTTACAATTTAGCCACATATATAGTACACCGATTTTTTTAATTCTATTATTACTCCCTAACTTTTGTAATTTAGCACCATATGTAATTTACCAATTTCATTAATTCTACTTTGGCACTCTAACTTTTGCAATTTAACCCCCATATGTAATACACCAATTTTATTATTTCTATTATGGCACCCTAACTTTTACAATTTAGCCCCTATTTTTTTATTAGGAAATTGCGAATGGTATCTTGATAAACTATGCATAAATATTTTATAATTTTCTCAAACTTAAGTAATAATTTGTTATAAACTCTAAAGATATATCTTTCATTACAATAGTTATAAGGCAGGCAGGTCTTTTTATCAATGGAATAAGAAATTTATGTCAGATTTATCCTTTGTACTACATGCCAAGTAGTATTAGCAAAAGAATAACAAAGTACTACAAAGTAATTAACAAGATAGCCTTCAGGGAGTGTAGTTTATGGGCAAATGAGCATTATCTATTCAAAGTACCAACTTTTTATGGGCATTTTACTCTCAAACATATAATTTATGATAAATTTATAAAGGGATAATTTCAGAAACCTCCCCTGAGGTTTCTGACAATTTCACTGACCTCCCCTGAGGTTTCCACAATTACACTGACCTCCCCTGGCAGAACTTGGGACCCAATTGCTGACATCATATAATGCAAAATTACTATTATACCCAAGACATTTTGTGTTATTATAGGACTAAAATATGATAAGGCAGATGGTGTTTTGGATAGTATTGGATTGCATTTCTATTTATTTAATGTATGGTTATGAAATTTGTAATGATATTACTCTTGGATTGCAGTTTTGGTTTGCACCTTATTACTGTTAAGGTTTTATAAATGACTGTTTTAGTTCTTGGATTACACCTTACCTCCAAATTTTGGGAATTTACCCAAATTTTCCATTTTCTAATATTCCTACAAATATGCAAAATTATGCATATCCCTCAAATCTACCCAATATTAATGTTTTGTTAAACTCTAAATAACAAAAATATGAAATATAATATTTAAATATATTTTAATACACACAAGTTGGACGGGTAACTAGTGTGTCAGAGAGTTGCCATAATCTCCTTAAACCCGCATGCGGGTTTAAAGAGTATTCGGATATTCTCATATGCACCTATGCAAATCGAACCAACCGGATATCTTATCCGTATCCCATTTTTTTAAATAAAAATCTTATAAATTTGAAAAATAAAATCAAATTTAGATGTATTAGGGTTTTAAAAATATTATATAAGTGATAAAAATTTTATAAATTGTAAAAATAAAATCAAATTTAAATAATTAAATGTTATATTTGCCTAAGAAATAATACAATAATCATAATAATGATAATACAATAATATTGGTGTAATAAAACTGCCATTAATTTAAATATTTATTTATAATGCCCAAAGAGCCTAATTACCAATTTTTTCTTCTCGCGCTCAAATATAACATTAACCCGCATGCGAGCTAACCTTGAAATAGAAAAAACACAGAATCTTGCTTGCGGGTTTCAACGTTATTATGCAGGCGGGATTTTGACCTGCTTGCTTGTGAACATGTGCCACATTGCTTTGAATTTTTGTGACAAGAGGAAAGTTTTGTCTGATGAATGTATTTGTGAAATGACCTGAGTGGTGGTAGATGGGTTAATTGGGTCGGTTGCGTTACCCAATTGTTTATATCCATAAGTAAAATTTTATGATTCCCATACCCATCCCCTCATTTTTTCTTATTTATTTCTGATTTTTATTAGTTTTCATTAATTCACTAATATAACTTGTACACCTACCTTAAGGGCATTTATGGGAACAAAATTTCCTCTCTTTCCTGAAAACACTTTTTTATGTTTACTTTTGTGGTCATGGGCTGATTTTGTTACAAAATCAGAAACCTCAAGGGAGGTTAGTGTAATTGTGGAAACCTCAGGGGAGGTCAGTGAAATTGTCAGAAACCTCAGGGGAGGTTTCTGAAATTATCCCATTTATAAATGTTTGTAAGTAAAATTCAAAAAGTGTTACACTGATTTCTTACAAAACGAAAACTGGCAGGTTATCTCTTCAACATAAATTAAATTTTTTTAAAAAAAGAAATGGCCCATAAAATACCAACTCTTTGTGGGTTTCCTTTACATGAACAAATATTTTGCTCTTTATGGGTATTTCACTCTGAATCATGTAATTTATGTTAAATACATAAATGTTTGTAAGTAAAATTCAAAAAGTGTTGCACTAATATTTTTATGAAAGGGAAACTGGTAGGTTTTGTATTTAACATTAATTAAATATGTGAAAGCAAAAAAAAAAAGAAATTATAGGGTACAGCAATTTAATTAAAAAAAAAGAAATATTAAAAACTAGCAATTTAATTAGTGACGACTTTTCTTGTCATTATAATCTTGAATAAATTAGTGATAACATTATGTCATCACTAAATTTTCTTTGATTTTGACTTAACAATAATGTCTTATTAATAGCATTTGATTATTTTTAATGAAAGTCTATTATAACCATAGAATTTGACTTTCGTTATTTTCAATTAATGATGTACTTTAGTGCTGGAATTATAAAAAATTGCAGGGCTAAAATATTTGCAAATTATAAAAGTATATTTTCACTTATATGTAATTAACAAATTTTGCCACCTATATTGATGAAAATTTGTGTTTTTGTACTAAAAAATAAAGAATAATACTATAGCAATAAAATCTATGCTTCAAACCAAATTAAAAATAAAAAAAACATGATGATTGGTCTCAAATGTTGGGAAAATGATTATTTTTATTGAAACTATGTTATAACCATATAATTTGAGTTTAATTATTTTCAATTACAAGATGTTCTTTAGTGCTGCAATTATAAGAAATTAGTATAAAATATTAGCAAATTATAAAAGTACATTTTCAATTATATGAAATTAACAATTTTTGCCACCTATGTTGATGAAAATTTTTATTTTTTGCTAAAAAATAAAGAATAATACTATAGCATTAAAATCTATGGTTCAAACCATATTACAAATCTAGAAAAAAACATGATTTTTGGTATCAAATGGAGGGAAAATGAGTGAAGTCAAAATTTTGATCAAATCATTAGTGAAAGTGCCGCGCAACAAAAACAATATCCAAAGCAAGACCAAAGCAATATCCAAAGCAACGGAACACTTGAGACAAACCTTCACCGAGCTGAAGTAAACAAAAGCTTCTGCACTAAGCACCAAAACAGAGCTTCCGCACTGAGCACAAAACAGAGCTTCCGCACGGCCTGATACTTTCACCCACACTTCTCTGGCTTCTCACTAGCATCACCATGGCTGTCCAGCATTAAAGTACAAGGTTTTCAGGTGGAAAGGTTCGTTTTCTCTCTCCTATACATTTTCCCCAATTTTTCCAAATCCCTAATATGTAAGATCCTTTTTGTTATCGCTACTGAGTCGCCTGGATTAAGCTGTGTAGCTACTTGTTTTAGCTTCAATATTTCGGGTTATCTGACCACAGGTTAGGGTAGTTTAGGATGGTCCGAGGAGCCAGTGCTCCTTATTTTCTGGAATGCATTAAAGAGGGAGGAGACAGAATTGTTGAAAATTGGAATGGAAGCCTATGTTGGGCATTCCGAGAGAAGGGATCGAGTTTTGTTTAAATAACTGGCGAATTAGGTGAGTAGTTCAAGGTTATTTCATTGACAGCGCAATTAATTTTTGTAGGCTTACCCAGTAAGCGAAGTTTTGAGCTTCCATGGTTTTGGTTTGCTGTCGTTGGAAATACTGATATATTAAATTTTTGTGGCCCTATTGCTAATTACGTAATACATGTCTTGGTTGAGAGTTAGGTGTAACCGTGACCAAAATCTTTTTCGTTTTCTTGGGTATATATCCCCTTATCCGATAAGGTTGCCATGAAAGGGGACAGAAATTGAGGGAATGGACGAAGGAATCATTTATGTCCACTGCCCAGTTCTTGTGAATTAGCAGCAACCAAGACTCTAGTCTCAGTGGGTCTATTTTGTCTAATATTTTCAGTTGCATTGCAATAAATTCTGGTATTGTTTTTTTAAAAAGAAAATTCTGGTTTAATGCCCTACTCGGTGCTTTAACCTTACCTCAACTGAGATAAAATGCCATGCCCAAAACCCCTAAAGATGGCTTTCAGGTGTTCTACTATTTTTTAATTCCCCTAAAGATGGCTATCAGATGTTTTATCATTTTGTCTTATTAGTAATTTCTAGTCTTATGAATCAGGTTCATCCCTGCATCTTTGTGTCAAACCTCTTTTATATGGCTCTGCCCTTTTTTGAATTGTTCTCCATTTAACTCTTTGGAAATCACTTTCTAACTCACTGCCAGAACTATAACTCTTTGGAAATCACTTTCTAACTCACTGCCAGAACTAGTTCTTTGGCAACTCCGTTACCTCAGAATATCCAGTTCCATTTCAAAGTAAGGGCCAGCCCTTGCCTTTTTAAAACCCTATTAGCTACATAACTGCCTTTACGCCTCAGGTCCAGATGAATCTGAGGACAGACATCTACCTAAGTTAGTCATCTCTAATGAAAGTTTTCCATGCTTTGATGCTTGGTTAACCGCAAACCTTCTTAGACAAGTATTGGTTTAGCCATGAATTGTTTCTTGGAAAATTTTTGATCAAATACTAAAAGTTAGAATTGTTTTTGGAGCATTTTACTGGACATGTTCGTGGAAGTTAAATAACCAGTGGACAACCAGAATGAGGCCAAATATGCACCTTACATTGCACGAGCATAAATTTAACTTTGATAAAACATTGTTATGATGAGTGTTGCTGAATACCTAAGACACAATAATTTTCTGTTGCTCCTAAGATGCTTTTGCCTTAAGACCTGAGCCATTGTTTGAGTCCCTAGGCCGAAGGAGCTGTCTGATTCAGGTGTTTCAAGCTATGTAAGCCACTGCAGTTAGTATCAGGAATCTTATTGCAATGCTTAAAAATGAAGCTCTCTGTGGAATAGTTGATATAATATAGTCTTTAACATTTGTTAGTAGTAAATTGATGTGAACTAATGGCAAAAATAATGTAACTTCCATTATAGAAGGGCACGGAGAGTTTTTGCAGAAATGCTACTTAATTTCAGGTTTTTTGTTTCAAGCATATCTGCTTGGGACTGGTTTCTTATTGCTGCTAGATGAGATTTCTAAGTTTTCCCTTAATCTGCATTTTGACAGTTCTTGCGAGCTTCAGGATTACCTTAAGTTTACTTCCCTTTCTTGATTGTATTGGCTGCCTCGCAGAAGAAAAGAGAAAGGGTACAATGGGTGGGATAGATTTTCTAAGGCACCAAATATAATAGGGAAGAGTTCAGTCATTACTGCCATTAACAAAATCACATACTAAGGCTCTTCCAATGAAAATTCACAACAGTCATGGCCATTCTAATTTATTTTTGAGTTGATAATATACTTCTAGATTATATAGTAGTGAATATACTTCCAGATTATATAGTAGTGAATATACTTCTCTCATGCGCACATAATGTGTGGACCTAATTTCTTCCCTTGTACTTATATTTTTTGGCTGTTGGCTGATGGATGATGGCTAGTCAAATAGTAACATTTGACAAAGCTAGACTATAACAGGTTGCTTATAGTTTCTAAAAGGAGAGAAATGGTGGTTATGTTTCTTCTTACTCATTTGAAGAATTGAAAACCTGAATCTGGTTATGAGAGCAGGTGGATGATAATGTTCAATTTGGCGAACAAATTGTTCCTTCAACTTTTGTAACTTTATGATAGTTATTCTGCTTTAAAATAGTGATTCTATGATACTTATGTTTCTTAAGTGTACAAACATGTAATGACTGCTAAAACATCTTGTTGGTCGTTTAGATCCTCAGTTATCTGTATGAGGTTTCATGGGTTGAGTTGTTCATTCATTTTCATTGCTGAATTATGGTACCATTCGACTTCATTACCAGCTACTAGTTCCTTATTTCCTGCCAGTTGTCAGTGCATGAATCAATGTTAATGAGTTTTTTTTTTCTGTTACTTTCTTTTCTGGGCCAGTAGATTACAGGCGATACTTCCCATTATGATGCTGTAGCAAATTCAGCTGCATCTGGAGTACAGTCTGCAGGCCTTAATTCTGGTTAGTCGATGTTAATGCAGGCAAGCACAATAAGAAATGATGAAATACTATTTGCATATTTAACCGAAGGGTTAAATTAACACCCTATATCTGAAATCTGCACTTTAAATTAACACCCTATAACTCTTTGGACTGTTTTTTGGTAATAGCTAGTAATAGCATTTTTTGGGGCTGATGTTATGCAGCATTGTGGACTGTTTTTTGTTATGATTGTATAGTTTATGGTTATGGTTATGGCTGATGTGTAGTTTTTGGTAACTTGTGGTCATTGTGGACTGTTTTTAGAGAGCTCTTAGTTGAGCTTATTGTTTTTGCTGTTGCTGTTGCTGTTGGAAACAAAAGACTAAGTCGCACTTTTTCAGTGGGGCTATAGCACACCTCTTCCTTTTCTTCCGTACTCCGTCCACTGACTCGTCTGTTTGGAACTCCAAATTAATTTTTTTTCTGTGATGAAGGAGATGAGAAATCTCTTTTAGTCAAGAGAAAGTCAAATATAGAGGGAACACTTGGGATCGGATTCCTAGTCAATTGAAAATTCTTTAATAGAACTGTCAACCAGCTGCCAATTCGTGACCTGTTTGGGCAGCGCAATATTATAATACTCGTGGACTAAAACATTTAGCTAACTTCATAAATTTGATGGAACCTCACTTTGGGACTGGGGAGGATTGAGAGAGACGTTGGAAAGAGTGGAGCCAGTCAAGTGGATTCCACTGCCTCTTTGCCTCCATGGGATGGGATGACGGATACCAAATGCTGAGGCTGTTAATTTGAGGTCCGAATCTGTTTGCTACTGGGATAGGCAGTTTTGCGAAAATGGTGGTACGTTGGCTATTATTTAGTGCAGTTTTGAAACCCCTTTGGTCCCCTCCTCTACTCTACCTGGGGTGGTGCAGTCAGTGGCCCAAAAGCTTGCTTTTGCGTACCTGATATGCAAAATGTGACCTATTTAAAACGAGTACCAGCCGTAGCTTAGATCGAGAGGTGGTTGAATTATTGAATACTCCTATCATTTTTTGGGCTGGCTAGCTTTCTATTTTCCTGCGCCCTTTCTCTAATCCACATCATGGAGTTGCTGGCACTCTGTTTTGTCCAGCACCAACCGATCATTATTGGAGGATTCCACATCATGGAGTTGTCTTGATTCAATTTGGTATTGACCATTTGTTTCCTCTCGGAGAAGGCATTAGAAAGATTTTTTTTTTTTTTTACAAAAACACACCAGTAGTAATTTGTGTTCAAATTCCTATGCGATCTGATGTCTGCCGCTCGTAATTAGAAGCCATTGTGCTCCACAAATTTAAAGGCATTGTACTGAAGAAAGTTTCGATCAAGTTACATTTAGCCTAAAGGTTGCATCGGACAAGAGGACTTATGCAGTGTTGTAGAGAGCTCTTTAGTTGAGCTTATGCAGTGTTGTATTTGTATAGATTGGACTGTGATTTCTAATTTCTTGTTGGTGTTGTAATATGTGGGCCCAAATTATATGAGGTTCTTAATGAATTGTAATTTTTGTCTTAATAATCTAAGTCTCATCACTTGTTCTTTATTATTGTACTCCTCCCCTTACCTACTTCTTTTACTCTTTTATGACAGATAAATGCTATTCATACTAGCTTTTGGAAGATATCTATGGTTATGGTTGAAGAACGTTGAAGACAAAATTGCCTTTTGCTCATGGAGTGGTTCATTTAGATGTTGTTCAATTTCTTAAACTGTGATTGCTTTTGTACTTGTACCTTATGTATAAGTGATATTTTGGACAAATGTTATTTTTGTAGGCATTAGTTGGGTAATGTACACTTGAATTTGGCATTTGAGAATGCTATATTATCACCATGTAATCTAATGCAAATACTTTTGGTTATCAATCGTTCATGTTTATTTGTATGGTTTGTTTAAAATCAATGATTTAGCAATGATTACAGGCCAAATTATGACTATTAAGCTATTGAGAAATTATCTAATGACAAAAAAAAGTTGTCACAAAATAGAAAATAAAAACTCCTTGTCACAACAGAGACTGTCACTAAATCTAAGCTACATTTGTGACGACAATTGTTATCAGTAAAATAGTAATATACAATGGCTTTCGGTGCTTTTTAGTGACGACTTTAAGTAGAGCATTTTTGACAAAAGGTCAAGTCGTCAATAAAACACTTCCGGATTGTTGTCACTAATGACAACTATTTAGTGACGACCTGAAATGTCGTCACTAAATAGTTGTCATTAGTGACAACAATCCGGAAGTGTTTTATTGACGACTTGATTTTTTGTCAAAAATGCTCTACTTAAAGTCGTCACTAATGAGAACTATTTAGTGACGAAATTTTAGGTCGTCACTGTTTACTTTTACCGACGGGGATTTAGTGACGACTTTGTGACGATCAAAAAGTCGTCAATAAAAGGTATTTGTGACGATATTTGTATGTTCTGTGATGACTTTGTGTTGTCACTGATGAACAATTTTCTTGTAGTGACTTTATCGTACTGGCTGAACTGGACCCCAAAGCCCTGTGTTCAACAGACTATTCAAGCCAACAAAAGGGCTTGGTCGGATAGGATGGTAGCTTTGGGTAAGTATATTGATATGCTTGAGTATTATCACACAGTAGCAGATTACTGATATGGCCATCTAAGTGAGGGAAGTGTTTACTATTTTGGAGGTTATAAGGAGGAGTTCGGCAGAGTGTGTAGTGCATTGAAGTGGCTCTAATATGAGTATTGTATCCTTTTAACAATGATTACTCAGTGAAGTGTTTCCTTATTTGTTTAATTTTGCTACTTGTTTAAGTGTTTAATTGATTATTGCTTTTGTGGAACCTCATTGGGTTTTGCTCAACTTTTTAGTTTGTTTTCCTTATAGGAATTGAAGTTTGAAGAATGACCGAGTTGAATTAGGAAGTTGTTTTGGAAGATCTGTTAGTGCGTATATATTGTATCCATGGTTTCTTTTGTACCTTGAAATGGTCAAACCTTTTATCATGAGTTTGGTGTGGTATTAAGAATGGATGTTTAGCACATGTATTTTGTTTCTTTTATTGGACAAATTTATATTTCAAACTGATTGGAGTTGTACATAGGAGTGAACGTTCAGTTGTTTAATGGAAATGTTATCTCTGAAGTTAATGTAAGTAAGTGAGTCCTGATGAGAGTCAGGCAGACGGTCTGCTAACTTCTAGGATACGCCCTAGAAGAAGGTCGGGTGGTCACAGGTAGTATCAGGGGGAGGGGAGAGGGAGAGAGAGAGCTCAATTCTTTTTTTAAAAAATTACAAATAGAAAAGAATTAAATACTTTTATTATTTTAAATTATTTCACTTTTTTATTTATCACCACATTCCAATCCTAATCTCAACAATTTTAAAGTAATATAATAATGTTAGACTTTTTTTTTATTATCTTTTTCTTGCAAAAATCTAACTTTTTGTCTCCTTCTTTCCTATCTCTTTTTCTTTTCCTAGTATTAATAAATGTGAAAAAAAGAAATTTGAGAAAAACCTTTATTTTTATATTTTTCGATCTCTTAAAAAAAAGAAAAAAAGAAAAATAACCATTCCAACTTTTTTATTTTTAATTATATATAAAAAAGGTAAATATATTTAAAATTTTTTGACCATAATAGTTAGATTAACAATAAGGTAAAATACCTAGAAAATAATGTTAGGAACTAAAGTGATTGTATCACTATAATCTAAATGAATAAAGTGATAATAACAATGTAGTAATGCTATAAAATAAAAAGATATTTTTGTCCAAAATTTCTTAACATGTTGAGTTGAATTACTTATGGAGATAAAATGACTAAACGATAACGTTATGGGGTAAATTGATAGTAGTGATATAGTTTAAAGGGGTAAAGTGATAATAACCCTTTATGTAATGTACTTGGGGACATACATCGGTTATTGAGGTACCAGATACAACTGTTGTTCATGTCTTTGGGGAAGCAAATTCCTCGGCAGATAAGTTAACTGGATTTCAATATTCGGACGCCATCTTTTCAGATTTTTCCCAGCTTCCACCAGTGGTTAGAAAGACTTTTCAGTCAGATAGAGTAGGATGGCCAGTAATTCGCAATTTGGCAAAATAGTGAAGTTAGTGTAGTTGTGAGGACTCGCAAAAATTTACCTATTTTAAACTCCTATTACCAGTTTCTTTGATGCAGTGGCTAGGTTGAGAAGTGTGGTGAATGTGGTGCAGGTTAGGTGGAAATGTCCGAAGCAAGCACGCGTTAAGTTAAATTCAGATGGATACTCAAGAGGCAACCCGGGGAGGAGTGGAGGGGGAGGTTTGCTCAAGGATAGTGATGGGAGGGTCCTGTTCGCATTCTCCTGTTACTTCGGGGAGATGACTAGTTTACAAGCAGAAATCAAAGCACTACTCCACGGGGTGCCATTGGGAATAGCTCGAGGGCTGTCCAATTTTCATTTGGAGTCTGACTCGTTGGTCCTTATCCAAATTATTCAGGTGAGTGCTAAGTGTCCGTGGGTGGTGCAGCGGGAGTTACAAGAATTGATGCAGTACTGTCACCTCTACATCGAGTTGTCACATTGTTTTCGAGAAATGAATAAACCTACGGATAGACTTGCTAAGCTTGGGGCTGATGCTGGGGAGTCAGTAGTTTATGATTCCATCCTTGACCTTCCCCGCATGGTTAGAGGAGATATTACTTTAGATAGGTAGGGTTGTCCTAGTTTCCGTAGGGGTAGATTTAGAGGGTAACGTTGTTTAATCGGTCTCGCAGCTTGGGGTGGTGTTTCCCTCTATGTACTTTGGTTCTCTCTTAATATTAATAAAACAAAAAAATTATGACTAAAAAAAAAAACTCCTATTACCAGCTTATTTAAATATTTTATTGCCCGTTTGCTCCGAATATTTTATTTCAATCTTTTTAGACCTAATTACATGGATCTGTGACTTACATGTATTTTTAAAATGACTCGTTTCAAAATTTAATTTTTGAAAGCTCGTTTAGTGAGAATAGTGAATACGCGTTTGGAGACAATAACCGATTTGAGGATACAGTGAGCTTGGAGATTGAAAACTTGTACCTTAGTCTTAAAAATAGGTATATTTACGTTTAAGTACTCAAGTATTAATTAGTGATACTATCGTTATAAGAATTTCTTGAAAATTTCACTTTAGCGTGCATAAATCGGAAATACGCGTTTTCGCACGCGCGATTAATTGAGGGACTTTAGACTTTTATTTTTAGTCTATTAAGAGTGAATAATAATAGTATGAATGGAAGTGCATTAGAGGTTTAGTGCATTAGTGAAACGAATCCGAGAGGAATCGGGCACGAAAAGCACGCGAATACGCACTATTGAGGGGTTGACTTTTGGAGCACCTTTTGGCCACACACTTAAGTTTTCTCATCAGCAAACACTCTCTCTTTCTCTCCTAAGACAGCCGACCAACAAGGGGAAGAAGAAGGACCAAAGCTCTTCCATTTCTTGCACAATTTCTCATCCAAATCATCTCAAAATTCACACACAACTTGCAAATCACTTGGTGATCAACCTAAGCTAGGAAAGGAGCTTCATCTCAGGGTTTTTCTTGAGTTTAAAGTAACCGAAATTTTCTGCCTTAATCATCTAAGAAGGAATACAACGGTCAACCTCTTAATTCTTGATTTATGGAAGTTATATTGCACTTATGAGCTCATAGATTCACATGGGTAGCTTTATATTGTTGGAAATCTTGTGAGTGGGCTCTATGAAATCTCACAATGGCTTGATGAACTGATTTGATGAGATTTGATGTTATTTATGTTGGATTAGTACTTAATCTAGTGAAAATAAGGGGTGTTGTGAAAGATAGCTCAAAGGAAGTGAAAAGGAAAATTTTACTGTTTCTGCCCCTGCCTTTGCCGTGTACTTTGTTGCACTTTTTTGTGGTCCAATTGACTTATTTTTTATATAAAGGTGTAATATAGGTTGTGTATAGAGTTTCTCAAAAATTTATGTGATTTGGATGAGTAAATGTTGAGATTTCGAAAATTTACCAAAGCTGGAAACGGGTGTCCATAATGCTCTAGCTGTAATTTTCTTTCGGCCATAACCTTTTGCTCCGACATCGAAACCGAGTACCGTTTGTGTCACTAGAAACTAGACATTTCTAGTTTTCCAATGGTATAAAATGCATGCCCTGATTCCATCCGAGTGAGCCATACCAACCTTGTAAACTTGCCTGTTCTATTCTCGTCTGTACTGGAAGCCCTGTTCTGTTCTGCGAATTGATGCTCAAATATGAACTAGTTATGGACAGAATTTTAAAATTATTCCTTCTAAGAAATTGTAGCCTTATGAATGTAGTTTTCAATGCCACTAACCACACTCAATTCTGAGTTGAATTGAGTGAGATGTGGCCGAATTTCAGATCTGTCCTCTTGAAAGAAAACCCTAATTCTGGACTGATCTATAGCTAATCTTGATTTGGAACTTGTTATTCGAAATCCTTGGTGTTAATCACCTATCAAATGTATTTGGATGTTTCCTAGACTTTCTCCTCATAAATGAATCATGTTTGAGGGATGTTCATTGGCCAAATGTTTGAAAAAAGGAAAACTAAAATACAAGGCAGATTTGCCTTGGAAATTTTTGGAACTTCAATTGTTTTGTTAACTAACTTCCCGTGCGAGTTTTTGCATGAAAATTTACAGAGGAATATATCTTAGATGGTAGTGTAATACTGCTAACTTTGGTGCGATTCCAAGTTCATTTAGATGCTCAACTAAAGTACCAAAGTTCAAGCTTTAAACCTGGAAAACCCCTGTTTGAAGAGGAAATTTCAGTGACTTTGAGCCACTATATCTTGGTGGTAAAAACTCCAATTCTTGTTCCACTTATTGTGTTGAAACTTTGATTGTAACTCTAATTGAGTTCCAAATTTAAGAGGCTAGTTCGCATTGTGTGAATTTTTTTCGAATTTCCAAACTTTGCCGAAAATCAGCCCAAATCTGTCTTGGCATTCCAAAACAGCCACTTTGAGCCACATTTTGAATGTCATCCATTTGGAATCATAGAAAAGTATTTTCTAGGAACTTTTAGTTCTTTGGAACTATTTTCCAACGGTACCAAATTTTCCAATTTTGGACTTTCAGAGAGTGAGTTATGATTTTTCCAAGAATGCCCCTAAATTCGATAATCGTTGACCTTTTGAAAAATTTTCGCGCGGGAACAATTTTAAAGAATCCAGCCGTATATCCGGCCAGTTCTTGGCCGGATTGGTGGTGAAAATTGAAAAAAATTGGGATGCTCTCTGCCTCAAATCCGGCCAGAAATTCGGACGGATTTCCGGCCAGTTCTTGGCCGGATTGTGACGTGTCTATGACGCCCCTACTTCTTCCAAGGGCGAACCCAAGGGTATCGGCGGAACGCCTGCCCAACTCTCGCCAGGACTCGGTACAATCCATAATTCAAAAACTCGAAATACTTTAAATAATTTCCAAACATCATTAAAGTATTCCAAAATATCTCACACTTACATAAGTTAACTTTCAAACTTAAATACAACCCAACGGAATATGTACTACAACCATCCGCTATAGTACAACTTAAGATCTTCAAAAGAAAGAAATTTAGTACTATTCTCGGGCACTCTTGGTCTCGAACCCTGTAAAAGAAATCCACAACGTGGAATAAGCTACACAGCCCAATGAGGTTCCAAGACACTCTAGCAGTTCTATTAAATCAAGTAAAGGGAGCATACCACATGTATGGTTTAGGGTTGCATGTTGACATAAGAACATGAGACAATTATCATTCTACGAGTAATTTGAGCACATCACAGGTATAGCACATTTGCATGAAACGGTTATCATTATATAAAATAAACACACATTGAAGGATACGGTGTTCCATTGGAACTATTTCGGTCAACTGCACCTTATAACTTCCAGTCCCCACGGTACTGTCTGGCCATCGCCTTATCCTTCCACTGGTAATACTCGAGTATACCGAAACGGTGGTCCAAGGTTCCAACCTACCCGACCGAGTCCAGTCCTGGCTCGAGTAGGTCAGTAACCAAGGGCAGGGTCCAAGTTCAGCTTAGAGCTTACAACATGCACAAGTAATCAAATAACTTGGCGAACGGTAAAAATTTATTCTTTTCGTAGGTCAAGTGAAATAAAGTACACATTCGCCTTAAAATGGTGGACAATTTCATATGAGCAATTACTAGCAACAATTAACACATAAACACGTAAGTAATATTTGATAATTTCATGTGAACATGTAATTTACGGTAATCAAGTAAGCAGGTAGTCAAATAGATTAGATAACGGTAAACGGTAAACGGTTAACGGTAGTAATTACGGTTAATTGGTAGACATATGTCATTTTAATAGGCCGCCTTTGGCCGTGTCCCACTATTACCATGTAAGAGTCGAGGAGATTTACTCCAATCGACTTGTGCTGCCATAGCATAATTAATCATTTAAACACATCATGTAAATATGCTCTTTAAGCATTTTTTTTATCGAGTAATTCAAGTAGTCATATAATTATACTCTTCAAGCATTTCATGTCGAGTAATTGAAATATGTGCACTTCAAATATTTCATATTGAGTAATTCAAGTATACCTTACTTAAATATTCATGAGTGTGGTAAATACTTAACATGTAGCAGTTAACACTTAATGATCATGGGATAAGCATGTCATGGACTTTTTAAATTACGTACTCCTATATGGAACACCTACCTATTCCAAACAAGTGAGTACGTGCTCGAACAAGTGTTTAGGCGTCTGCTTTGAGTTCCTCTTGAAGGTCCCCTTGAGCGCCTGAGCAAATAACGATTAACTATTATACACTGTCACTTAGATTTCCCTACTTATCGAGAAGATTGTACTAGTATTCACTCTAAGGAAAATTTATAAATTGAGCCTTAGTCATTCATAATCGAGACTCGAAAGTGGCGTTCAAAAACACAAGAGAAATCTGATTTTCGCCTTTGAAATCAAGTGTAAAACGGTCTAGCAATATCGGAGGAAAATGGAGAGTTTGAAACCCTCAATTTCCTTTAAGTTCGAAAATTTTAGATTCGACAAGTAAACTTTTAAAAATCAGATCTCACTCTCTACGAGTCCAAAATTGAAAAACTTGGCACCGTTGGAAACTACATCCAAAGTGCTAAAAGTTTCTAGAAGAACTTTTCCATGATTCCAAATTGATGACATTCAAAAGTTGGCCCAAAGTTACTGCTTTAGAATACCAAGACAGTTTCAAGGTTAGTTTTTGGGTAAATTTGGAAATTCGGTAAAATTCACACATTACAAACCAGCTTCCGAAATTTGTAACTCAATTAGAGTTACAATCAAAGTTTAAAACAAAATAAACGGAGCAAAAATCAGAGTTTTGAGCACCAAGATATGGTAGCTCAATGGTAGCTCAAAGTTAGTGAATATGTGAAACTGTTAAGTAAATTCCAGGTTTAATTCACAACTTTGGGACTTTGATTGAATATCGAAATGGACTCGGAATGGCACCAAATTTGGTAGTATTATCCTATCATATAAGGGCTATTCTTCTACCAAATTTTGTAGGAAAATTCATTCAAAAAGTTGGTTAACGAAATCACTAAAGTCCCAAGAAGTTCCTCGGCAAATCTGCCTTGGACTTCCGTTTTTCCGTTTTCAAAATGTTTGGCCAATAAAACACCACAAACACGGTTCATTTCAGTAGATAATGTCTAAGATATGTCCAAGGTACATTTGATAGATGATTAACACCAAAAATTTCGGATAACAAACCCCAAACTAAGATTAGTTAAGGATCAGTCCAAAATGAAGAATTTCATAACTGAGTCAGTTTCAAACTTTGGCCACAACTCACTCAATTCAACTCAGAATTGAGCGTGGTTGGTGGAGTTAGAAAACACATTCATAAAGCTAAAATTTCTTAGAAGAAATCATTTTCGAAATCTGTCCACAACTAGCCCCAATTTGAGCATCAAGTTGTAGTTCCTGTTCTGCCTTCCAGTGAACCCGAGAAACAGAACAGTCAAGTTCAAATGAGTGGTATGGTTTGCTCAGGTGGAATCAGGATGCGCATTTTATACCGTTGGAAATCTGGGGATGTCTAGTTTCCAGTTCCATAAACATCACTCAATTCTGACATCGGAATAAAAATATATAGCCGAAACAAAATGACTGCCTGGGCAATCCGGGAAAATTTTCCAGATTTGGTGAACTTTGGAATTCAACACATTTGACCAACCAAATCATGTTATTTTTCAATGAAACTTTTTTACACACTCACTATAATGTACAAACAACATAAACAAGCCATTAGAACCTCAAAAATTTGCACCAAAGTGCTCGAATATAGCAGGGGCAAAATGGTCACTTTAGTCATTGCACCATCCTTAAGTTTCTATCAACAACCCAACATTATTTCACTAATTTAAGCACCAAAAACATTAATAATGTAGACACCAAATTTTTGGTGTAATTTCATTTACTATTTATTTTTAGTTTTTTATTTTGTCGTGTTAGTTTTATTCGATTTTTAGTTTTTAGTTTATAGTTTTATTATTTTTAAGTTTTAGCATAGAATTTCTCGAAATGAAAAGAAAAGCAATCAAAAAAAAATAATAATATGTTTTAATTGTTTTGATTTAAATTCAATGTTTTCTTGGGAAAAATGAAAAAAATGAAAATTGAAAATGAAAAAAAAGGAAAAAAAGAAAAATGATAAAAATTGCAACTTTGCTGTTTATTATTTCTAGTTTATTTATTTATTTTTATCTGATCTTAATCAAATTGTTGGTTTTTACTTAATTTTATTATCATTTTTGCTAAATTATTTAAAAAAGAGAAAAAAAAGGGAAAAAGAGGAGAGAAAAAGAAAAGAAAATTAGCATTTCATTTTTATCCTTTTATGTCTATTTCCGCTCATTGTATTTAATTTTTTCTTCATTAGTTTTTTTTTATTAATTAGTTATCTATATTTTGTTAAGTTGTTTAAAAAAAAAAAAAAAAATTGCAATGCGGCATGCAAGCTGCGTTTTATCGCAGCTTGCAAAGAAGGACTCAGGGCAGCTCCTTAGCTGCAATTTAGGAGAGATGACCGAGAGAGTTTAGGGTTGATGTTCCATATAAAAGCCAAGAGAGGTTGATAGCCGAAAAGGGGGAAGGAACGAACGAACGGCAAAAGAAAAAACCAGAGAGAGTTGGGACGGCGGCTAAGAAAAGAAAACCAGGGGGCTGTGGATGGTGGCTGTTTTAGGTAAGGAAATCACGAGAAAGCTCTAGAGTTCTCGGGGGTTAGAGAGATAGGACAACTAGTGAAGAGAGTAGAGAGTGGCGGATGAGAAGCTGAGAGAGAACCAGAGAGAGCTGGAGTTGCAGAAAACTAGAGAGAGCAGAAGGAGGTTGAGAGGGATTCTAAGCAAAAGAAAAAGGGGAGGTAGAAAGTGAAGGAGAAGGCCACCGCCTCCATTGTCGGGTTCCACCATCATTGAAAGGAAAGGCTACTCACTGAAGATTTTTCCCATTCGTTTCTGTTTCCTTTGCTGTGCAGGTATATTATTTCTTATCTATCTGTTTGGTATTGACGTTGTAATTTGGCCATGCTTATAATTTTGATGCTCTCGGTACAGTCTATGAAGAAACCATGGGTTTTGTTGAATGTTTATAGTTATTCTCGCACGTTTGATAAGCCCAAAATTAGGAAGAATGGCATAAACAAGATGGAACCTTTGGCTCTTTACAACAGTATTCAGTAATGTTTTATAATTTTCTTACTTTTCGGTTGCTGAGGTAGCGGTTGTGTGATATTGGTTTGCTGTTCGATAGAAAGGTTGTAGCTTTGTCCATTATGGTGATTTAAAGGCTGCATTTTTTTCGGTTCCTTCTGTCTCATATCGTAGAGTCTGTCAGGGTCTTTGGAGTTTGCTTGGCTGCAACGAGCTTGGAGGTCTTGGTTGATTGTAGTAGTTTTTCTTTTCCTTTGGGCTGTTGAATTGGAGTCTAGTTCAAGGTTCTTGTTTCTGTTTGTACGTTGGCCATGGCATCATAAACACATCTGTTTTTTTTTCTCCCACATCTTATGGTATGAAGTTTTGTTTTCCTTTTGCTTATGTTGGTTTTGGAGGGGATGGTGGCGTCTTCAATGAGTTTAACCATGTGGGCTGCTGAAGTTCTTTTGGGTGTTGTTTGAAATGTTTGCTTTGTCCGTTGTGAAAGTGTTTGGGAGTTTAGCAATAGGAGCCAGCAGGTTGCTTGGCTTGTGGTTGTCAAAATAAAAAATCTTGCTGCAGTTTCCTTTCCTTCTTGTGTTGTCGATCATATCAGATTTTGCCATCTTAATTTTGCAAACAAAATTTCATGCTTTGATTTAGTTAACAATTTCTGGTTTGATAAACTTGTTTGCATGATAAAGTGGGTAAAGTTGCGGCTGGAAAATTGCTGCAAGCCTGGAAATAAAAATGCTGCAGACTTCCCTTTCGGTTGTAGCAGCTTTTGTTCTTCAATGTTTGCATGATTTCCTCCTATGTCTTTGTTGGTTTGAGATGTCAAATTTATGTTTTTGCTGTCTAGTTTAAAGGTTTGGATGTTAGATCAAGGAAGCTTTGGTTAAGGCATGTGATTAAATCTGAAGTTGGTGTTTTGTCAATGAAAAAATGCAGCAGTCTTGCTTGTTTCTTTAATGCAGAAATTATCCTCGTATGCATGCATGGAACTTTCTGAAATTTTCATTTTTAGCCCCCCAAGTCTCCCTTTGTTGCACTATGACCCACTTAGGTGCTGATTTCTTGCAATTGAGTCATGGAGTAATTGCACTTTGAACCATTTCTTGACTTTTCCTTTGCCCTTGAACCCTTGAAGTTCCTAAAATGTTTGATTAAGCTTGAATACTTGGTTAGTGTTCACAATTGAGTCTTTGGCAGCACTAATGTTTCAATTCAATTGCTTGCTTGCCTTCATTGGTTATCATGTTTTGCTAAGGTGATTCTTAATGCATGGATTACGAAACTTGGTGTCTAAATAAGTATGTGGTTGCCTATTTTCTTGAATTTTCTGAAATAAATTGGTTAATTGACTTTTTCATGCTCATGGACCTTTTGAGTTCTAAAATGTTTCATTTGGCTTTGAATGGTTGATTAATGCTTGCATTTGGGTCATTGGTGGATTCCTTTATTGGAAATTATGTATAGTTTGATTTCATTTAAATTGCAATTAAGAGAGTTTTAGTGACTTTGTTATACTTTACTATTTGAGGTTCCGTGACTTTTTTATTGTTTTGAAGCCATTTTTCTTTCATTTGGACACCATTCAAAGGGGGCGGTATAATTTCTTT
This sequence comes from Coffea arabica, assembly GCF_036785885.1. NCBI lineage: Eukaryota > Viridiplantae > Streptophyta > Magnoliopsida > Gentianales > Rubiaceae > Coffea > Coffea arabica. The sequence continues at coordinate 20,449,189 of NC_092330.1, forward strand.
ATCCCTTTTGTGTCTCCTATGTGATCCAATGTGCTAAGTGAATTGCATGTCTACTTTGCTTTCCTAGCTTTAATTCCTTTTACTTATGTCATTTACTTTTTGTTTTCATTAAGTTATTCTTTTAATGGGGTATGTGTACACCTCTTGGCTTGTAATAGATAGGGCTTTGGCGAGCAATTTGGTCCATTTTCCCCTTTCCCCTTTTGTTTTAGTTAGTGAATGTAATAGATAAGGCTTGGAGGAGCATTCAACGAAGACCTATCGAAGACGTGTGCCTAGCTAACAAATGTAATAGTTAGGGCTTTAATGCTTGGTTGCATGCCTACGTGTTACGTGTTACTTGTTTTATTAGGTTTTGCATCTAGTCAAGCATGTTAAGTGCTACGTGCTACGTGTTTATGAGTGTTTTGGCATGACTACTCGCTTTCCATAGCTTGAATGAATGTGATGGATGAATGTACGTTTCCACTAGTCCAACGCTAGTCGGAATTCATAGAATGGGCTAGTCCAACGCTAGACCCTTAGGGATTTCCCCTCGTTAGTACATGTTTGCATGTTCATTACATGTCATGCATTCTTTTTAGTTTTATCATTTTGCATGATCCTCGATCCCCCTTTCCCCTCACTTTAGGTCTTGCATTTCATGATAGTTAGGGTACATTTGCCTGAAGAGTCCCCTTCTGATAAGGGAAACGAGCGAGTGTGGCTACTCGATAGCCTTAGCACGCTAGTTTCGCCTTCTAATCAAGGGAAAATCGAAGTCGAAAAGTTAGGAGTCATTCCCATACCCGATATGATGCATTCCTTTAGGTTCATTCATTCTCAATTTTTCACTTACTCACTTTTTCAATTCACATTTTCTCATTACCTTTTCCTTTCCTTATTGTTCAATTTGATTTCTACTTCACAAAATTGCACTTAATTACACCTATATGCACTTATCACTATATTTCATACACTTGCACACAAACACTTGGATTTTTCATACAATTTCACACATGCACCTTTTCATACACTTGCACACAAACACTTGGATTTTTCATACAATTTCACACGTTCACCTTTTTATACACTTGCACACTTGCACTTTAGCCATCATTTGCATTAATCGACCTCTATAAGGTTTTCCTTTATTGGCCGCCACAATTCATGTGGTTGGGACCAAAAACCTTACAAGAGACATTTTAGAATTTAGGTTTGCATTTTTTCCTTCTTTTTGCATTCATGTAGTGCATCCAAATGTAATAAATTCTTTGGTTAAAACAAGAAAATCTTTGATTAAATCATGCAACTAGCCTTGGCTAGGTCAAAGGGGTGCCTCGGATTTTATCCTTGCCTTCCCCTTTGTCAAATGTGACTCCCGAACCTTTTTCATTGGTTTACGTAGATTAGGAGTCGTTTAAAAAGGGTTTCTCACTACTTTTTCCTATTTTTCTTTAAAAATACATTTTTTAGGTGACTTGGTACACCTTAACTCATTACCAAGTGGCGACTCCCATTTTTTCAAAAACCCTTTTTAAACTATAATTTTGGGTCAAATCGTCGCATTTTCAAACCCCCATTTAGACCCATTTTTCTTTTAAATCACAATTCATTTTCCAATCACAAATTGAATCAAAAAATACATTTTTTAAACCATTTTATTTTTCTATCAAAAAATGGGGCGCGACAGTTGGCGACTCCACTGGGGACTTTCGAGAGTCCGAGCAAATATGATTTAATCAACCTTTTTCTTCTTTTAACCTTTTCATTTATCACATTGGATGTTTAGGATTGCATTTTTTCCTTTTTTTAGGATTTTTTGCATTTCGCGTATCAACTCACTTCCTCACACATTCGACTACGATTGTTTGGATGGATGGATGATTTATTTTTGTATGATTTCGCGCTTTGCATTGCATTTGGGGGGGTGTGTGTCACCCTTAGAGCCTTGCGATTGGTTCTCGACCCCTTCCCTCAAAATAGGGAACACTTCATACGTGCACGTTTACTTATTGTTATCCCACTTTATTTTATTTTTTCATGGGCGTTTCCCACACCGCCTTGTAGGATTAGGATCGATCGCCTTGGGTAGGCGGCTGGTGTGCTCTGCGCCCATAGCGCTACCTAAGGGATCACTCGAGCCACCGATCAAAGGCCCTGGGAGTGATGACCCTTCGCCTTTAGGTCTGAAGGCTTGGGAGCCGAGACTTATCGAGTCTAGTTGCATTAGTGAGCCCCAGCCTCATGCATCCATATTAGACTCGCCTAGGGTAGAGTCGGCCTCACTTTTTTTTAAGCACATTAGGCACGAGGGAAGGGGTTCCACCCCTTTTACTTGTTTTTATTTGTATTTCTTTTCTTAATTGCTCCTAATGTGTTATGTGTACTATCAATTGTGCTAACCATTTCATTGTTTTCTTGTCTTACATTCATATGCCCTAGTAATAAGAGGCCCCTTAGGCACTCTTTAGCGACTTACCCATTAGATAGCTCACATGTTTAAATTTCAGTTGTTACATTTGATTCTCAATAAGTACATTTCATTTTTAGACCTTTTCCCCCCGATGCATTATTCATGTCCTTTAAGGCCATATTTGTGAAATATTTACATCGCTTTAATAAATGGCATCATGCATCCACCTTAGAAGGGAATGCCACATAGGGAATCCCGTTTTAGAAATCAGCCACCCCATGTCTCGGATATATAATCCAATGAGACTTGCACGTTTACCTTTCTTGTACCATCCAAAGGGGTAGTGCACAAGATAAGGTAGGATCCGATCATTTTTCATAAAGCGGTCTTTGGAATATGAACGTCTAATAATCACTTTTTGGCCATTTTATCAAACTTGGTAAAAATCCCTTGCGTAAAGGACATTAATTTGAAGAAAATTCACAAGTGATTTCTCCTATTGAGACGATAAATAAATTGAGGCCAAAATTTGATTTTAGAAGGCTCATATGCTAATGCATCGCAATAAAAATTTGAAATAACCAATGGCCGGACAATTCAACCAATCCATTTTGCCAATTCACTCAATAAATCGTCAATTCATTTTGACCAATTTACCCTTTTTAGGGTCATTTGACCAATTTACCCTTTTTAGGGTCATCCGGTCGATTTTTGAATAAATCACTAATTCAATTTCATTCATTTGGCCAATTCACCCATTGGTAGGGCGATCGAACCAATTTTGAATAAGTCAAGTTTTCATTTAGTCCATTTGTCCAATCTACCCTTTTTTAGGGTGATTCGATCAATTTTTGAATAAATCAATTTCATTCAATTCATCTGACCAATTTACCTTTTTTAGGGTCGTTCGGTCAATTCATAAATTTCATTCAATTCATTTGACCTTTTTCCCTTTTTTGGATAATCCGGTCGATTTTTAATAAATTGTCAATTTCATTTGACCAATTAGGATTTCAATGTCGAATTTCAAAATGGAAAACCTAGTCGATTTTGAGAAAAACCATCCATTGCATCCAGCCATTCGATCAGTTGGGGTTTTAACCCGCGCTTTACTGAAGAAATTTTGTCAACGAATTCCAATCTCTTCGATCGGAAGTTCGTCAAGGTCAAACCTGTGCGTTTTTGCAAATTCTTGTATCAATCAAAAGCAATCAATCCCTTCGGACGATATCCTCATTTTGATAAACGTCTCTTCTCACTTCAATTGACCAAATTTTTCAAAATTACTCCTCACTCAATGAGTTGATCGGATCCATCAGGTATGGTATAGTGCCTGCTCTGGAGGATTGCATTTTCATGCTAGGCCTACCCTTGGCACAAAAAGGGTTCCCCCATAGGACATGCATCCGAATTTCCTGGATATCTACTAACTCTTGCCTTTTTCTCTTTCTTTTCTTTATTTTTATTGTAATAACTAAGTAAGGGTTAAATCTAAAGACAATCTTTTCAAAAATTCTCAGGTAATATTTAAACATAGCTTCTCGTCGAAGCCCCATCATAACACGATCTCGTAGCCAAGCTCAAAGGAGTCGTGTAAACATGAGTTCACAACCGGAACAATCAGATAGGTCTACTACTACCGCTCAGCCTGAGACCACAAGTTTGGGGGTTCAGTTGACTGAGATGCTCACTAAGTTCGGTGAGATGACCACTGAGATGGCGGCCCAGAGGAAATTAATCGATGAGCTTATCAGCAGTGGAGTTCAACCCGAGCCCGTGCCCGGCAGGCAGCCTGGGCCAGAGCCATTTGTCATACCTTCAATTCAAGCCACCGTTGCTCCATCTTTCCCTATTCCAACCGAAGGGGCTTTCACATACCCCACTATACATTTGCCATACACTTACCCTCCTGATCCTTCATTTTTTCCTACTTGCATGCAAGGCCCACAACCCCAAATCACTTCAAACATACCACCAGAGCCACATACTTTTTATCACACTGCTGCTGAGCCATTCCTACCAGACCATACTGCTCAAACCAAGCCAGAAATGGGGGAATCTTCCGCTCCCGTTGATATAAAGCTGCTCAAACGCCTTGACCATTTTGATGAATTTATAAGGAAAAGTCAGGGTTTAAACAAGCAAGGAGTGCTGGACTATGACGAGCTTTGTCTCTTTCCAAATGTACAATTGCCTGAAGGATTCAAAATTCCGAAGTTTAACAAGTATGATGGAACGGGCAATCCCAAGACACACCTCCGATTGTTCGCCAATAAGTTGGGTAGGCCAACAGATGATGAAAATCTGCCTTTGAGGCTATTCCCAGAAAGTCTGGAGGGGGATGCACTCGACTGGTATTCCAAGCTGAAACCCGAAGAGGCAAAGACCTGGTTTGACTTGTCCAACGCTTTTGTAAAGCAGTACGAGTATAATTGCGAGCTGGCTCCAACACGAACCACGTTGGAAGGGACAAAAAGAAAACCCTCTGACGACCACAAGACATATGCCAAAAGGTGGAGGAAAATAGCTGCAAAAGTCGAGCCACCAATGACTGAGGACGAAATCATACGCGCTTTCATTAAGGCACATGATCCGCCGTACTTTGAAGAAATTTTCCGCATGACTGGATGCTCATTTGCCACAATTGTTAACAAGCTTGAGGAATTTGATGATTTCGTGAAAAATGGAAAGATTGTTGATGTGTCTGCCCTCAAATCACAGTTGGATGCTTTGCAAAGCCAAGATAGTAATGGGAGGAAGCAACAATTCCAAAAGAAAGAGGGGGAAACTGCTTTTATCTGGAATCGAAACCCTGTTCCAATTCCCAGACCTCGCCAATACCCTACCTACTCCAACCCTTACCCTTACTATTCAAACCCTCAGCCTGTTTATCACATTCATACCCCCCATCCTCGACCTCGACCAAATTACCCAAACACACCTACAACACCATTTCATATTTCTCCACATAGTTTTCAAACTAGACCTCGCTCTCCTTATCATCCAAGACCCACATTACCCGTCAACCATAATCACAACTATCAACAAACCGCTGGCACCCAAGACCCGGCTCGATATAGAACTTTTACCAATTTAGGCCGGCCCTTGGATCAACTATATGAGCAGCTCAAGGCCGCAGGGAAAATTGGTACAATACCTTCTAAAGCCTATGCTAAAGGATTTCCTCCTGACTATAATCCTCAATCTTTTTGTGCCTATCATTCGGGAGCACCTGGCCACCCAACTACTGATTGTAGAGCACTTAGACAGAAAGTCCAAGAAATGATCGAGGCCGGGGAAATATTGATTAGAAGAAGTGCAGAACAAGGACCGAACATAAGTACAAACCCCTTTCCCAAACACAGTGACACCTTTGAAGCATCCACCTCCAATGACGAAATTTGAAAATCTTGAAGGAGCTCCGCACAATTTGGATGGCTGATTATCCTCCATATCAAAGGGAATTTCGATGAATCTAAGGGTTTGTCATTTACTAAAATTCACGAAAACTTTTTCTTGCATATGTGAATAGCTTAACGAAAGCATCTTTTGCAATTGAGTTTTGTCTTGTTTCTGCTTTGATTTGAAGTTTCATGAAATGCACAATTTGTTTTATTTGTTTATTTGATTATTTTTCTGAATTTTTGTTAATTCTTTGAGATGGCCAAAGATGAAATTATTTGATCCTTTGATATCACTGTTCTAGAATCTGATGTAGCCCTTCATTGAAAATCCCTTCATTAAAAACCCTTTCGTTGAAAATCCCTTCCTTGAGAAATCCTTCATTGAGAAAACTTTCATTGAGAAAAATCATTAAAAAACCCTTCATTGAAAAATCCTTTCATTTGGAAATTCCTTCATTGATAAATCCCTTCATTTGAGAAAATCCCTTTCCAGCCAAGTTGAAAGTTGATTGGTCAAAGCAGTATCATTAATGATTGATTCTGATTGATAATGCTATGTGCCATGACCAACGTTGTCAAAACGCATGACCTCTGTTCATAACAAAAGGATCCGCCACCGATCTTCTGAAGAAGGAAACAAAGTGCTAAAGTGATGAAAAATGAAGTCAAAGGCAAATTTGCTTCAAATCGGCAAACCTTATTGGGTGTTCAAAGGAGAGATGGAAGGACAGACATTCCCTCAACCTATCAATTCGGACATGTGTAAGATGTTTTTTATTTGATTATGCAAAGTTTCTTTTAGGAAATCATGCAAGAGACGAGGCAAAAGTCAGGCCATCTTCCTTTCCAATCAAAACATTTCATCCCTAGTCATCCCCTTTGAACTATCAGAACAATAATTTTCGTTTGGCAACCCCTGAGAATTGCAAACCCCACACTGGGGCAAATTCATTTTGAAAAGTAATCAGAAAGAAAAGGAAAACCCCACACTGGGGCAAATTTATTTTTGAAAGAAAAATGAAAAGGAAGAAAGAACCCCATACTGGGGCAAATTTAGTTTTTGAAGGAAAATGCAAAAAGTGAGAAAAATGCAATGAAGAAAATGCAAAGAAAGAGAAAATCCAATCAAGCTGGGGCAAATTTTCCTCGGTTTCGTTCAAAATTAGAGATAATTTCAAAATGATGCAATCTCAGGTTATTTCACACCTTTCATCAAACCTGCTTTCAAGCCTCAACTTTTCTTGAAAAACACCCCACCTGACCTCATTACAAAAGCCCAAAGTCCTGGCTTTCGTCACTTGCTGCATTTCTATTAGGGATTTTTGCTGATCAACTGGCAGGTGATGTCCATAATGCCTTCGTTTAAGTTTATAAGGGAAGTGCATTTTACTGATGCCAGCAATCTTCAACTTACATTCCTGAGTCGACTATGGTTGAGCTCTTCCATTATTTCATTAGGTGAAAACTCACAAGGGCACCTCAAGAGAGAAAAAAGAAGAAGAAAAAAAGAAAAAGAAAAAAAGAAAAACCAACAAAAAGGGTGGGGGGCAACCTTGGTGAAAACCCGAATGGGCGCCAAGGTAGGTTTCTGCAATGAGAAAGCACAAAGAGGAACAACTGGTGGTTTGGTCCATTTAGATTTTCTTCTCATTTTTGTCATACCTCTGACAACATTGAAATCCGGAGCTAAGGTATCCAAAGATTTGAATATGACATCTGTTGGCCGAAAGCCGTGTCATTTTGTAAAAAATATTCTTTTGTAAATACATTCTTAGGAAACTCGTTTTTTCCAAATTACTTGCATTCATGGCATTTTTTTTGTAGAATTTAAGCACAAATGGTTAGGTGTACATTCTGGTGCATATTCATTTTTACATACCATGTGAATTTTCTTGCATACCTCATTCTTTATCATTGAATTGTGGTGAATGACAATCCCCGTGGTTTATTGCAAAAAGTATGCTTGGATTCAGTCATCTTTTGGAAATAGTTGAAATTCAGCCAAGCCGGCTACACAAACTTCATAATAGGGCAAAGCACATACCTGGTCAGTTTGAAAATCGGAAGAGTCTTAGGGTGAGAAATCCAACTCAATCGGCTGCCGCAGCAAAAGTTGATAAAAGCGTCGAAAGACTCATGTTTACACGATTCTCAAAGGAAAACGGATCAAATGGTGGTGGCCATTTCTTTGTTTTTCTCTTTTGCAGGAAAATTGCATGCACAAATGAAAGTAGTCACACCTCGCACTGGAATCGGTGTCGGAAAAGTCCTCCGGTGAACAAAGGCAGATCAAAAATATTGCAAGCAAATCTGATCAAAAGGTGCAACAACATCAACTATGGACCCAAAATTGCAGAAAATTCACCATACTGGGGCAAATTTTTGGGATTTCGTGAAGCACGAATCTTACGAATCAAGGGCTCAAGGAGGAGCAACCATAATACAAATCAATTGATCGGTTGCACAAATTGGGGGGGACTGGGACAAATTATTTTGACAAGATCCTCTCAATCAGGATTTCTGGAAAAATCAAATTCAATTTCTTGTTTTTTGAAAAATCACATTGAATTCTTGTTGGTGATATCTCAGCGCCCGCCGCGCTCTCTTCTATCTTCCTCTTTTGACAATCACGCTTAATTTCTTGACCAATTGGATGGCAGGACCGGGTTTTATCCCGCTGACCGCCAATCTCGGCAGGCTCGGGTTTTATCCCACTGACCGCTTTTATTTTCGTTAGGGCACGGGTTTTATCCCTCCGACCTCGGCAGGCTCGGGTTTTATCCCACTGACCGCTTTTATTTTCGTTAGGGCACGGGTTTTATCCCTCCGACCTCGGCAGGCTCGGGTTTTATCCCACTGACCGCTTTTATTTTCGTTAGGCACGGGTTTTATCCCTCCGACCTCGGCAGGCTCGGGTTTTATCCCACTGACCGCTTTTATTTTCGTTAGGCACGGGTTTTATCCCTCCGACCTCGGCAGGCTCGGGTTTTATCCCACTGACCGCTTTTATTTTCGTTTGGCCACGGGTTTTATCCCTCCGACCTCGGCAGGCTCGGGTTTTATCCCACTGACCGCTTTTATTTTCGTTTGGCACGGGTTTTATCCCTCCGACCTCGGCAGGCTCGGGTTTTATCCCACTGACCGCTTTTATTTTCGTTTGGGCACGGGTTTTATCCCTTCGACCTCGGCAGGCTCGGGTTTTATCCCACTGACCGCTTTTATTTTCGTTTGGCACGGGTTTTATCCCTCCGACCTCGGCAGGCTTGGGTTTTATCCCACTGACCGCTTTTATTTTCGGCAGGCTCGGGTTTTATCCCACTGACCGCTTTTATTTTTGTTGCGCTTTTATTTTCGTTGGGTATGGGTTTTATCCCTCCGACCTAGGCAGGCTCAGGTTTTATCCCACTGTCCGATTATCAAAATCATTTTATTGCTACGGGAACTGGGTTTGTCCCGTCAGTAAGCATCTCATTCTCATTGCTATTGGAGCTGGGTTTGTCCCGTCCGTGAGCATTTTCTTCTCCACTAACCGTGGGTTAGTCCCACTAGTGAGCATTTCTTTTCATTCGCCATTAACCGTGGGTCAGTCCCACTAGCGAGCTTTTCATTTGCATTATTAACAAACATGGGTCAGTCCCGTTTTAAAATTCTATTCGGGTCAGTCCCGTTTTAAATTTCTGTTCGGGTCAGTCCCGTTTAAATTCCTGTTCGGGTCAGTCCCGTTTAAATTCCTGTTCGGGTCAGTCCCGTTTAAATTCTGTTCGGGTCAGTCCCGTTTAAATTCACGTTCGGGTCAGTCCCGTTTAAATTCTGTTCGGGTCAGTCCCGTTTTCAATTCTGGTTCAGGTCAGTCCCATTTTATTTTTCATGTTCGGGTCAGTCCCGTGTTATAATTCCTTTTCGTTGGAATCTTTTGCAGCCCAATAACACAGGTAAGTATTTGGTGTCTACTTCTTTGTCTCAAGTTTTTTCAAAACTCAGACAAAGAGGGGCAAACTGTAGACACCAAATTTTTGGTATAATTTCATTTACTATTTATTTTTAGTTTTTTATTTTGTCGTGTTAGTTTTATTCGATTTTTAGTTTTTAGTTTATAGTTTTTATTTTTAAGTTTTAGCATAGAATTTCTCGAAATGAAAAGAAAAGCATTCAAAAAAAAATAATAATATGTTTTAATTGTTTTGATTTAAATTCAATGTTTTCTTGGGAAAAATGAAAAAAATGAAAATTGAAAATGAAAAAAAGGAAAAAAAGAAAAATGATAAAAATTGCAACTTTGCTGTTTATTATTTCTAGTTTATTTATTTATTTTTATCTGATGTTAATCAAATTGTTGGTTTTTACTTAATTTTATTATCATTTTTGCTAAATTATTTAAAAAAGAGAAAAAAAAGGGAAAAAGAGGAGAGAAAAAGAAAAGAAAATTAGCATTTCATTTTTATCCTTTTATGTCTATTTCCGCTCATTGTATTTAATTTTTTCTTCATTAGTTTTTTTTTATTAATTAGTTATCTATATTTTGTTAAGTTGTTTAAAAAAAAAAAAAAAATTGCAATGCGGCATGCAAGCTGCGTTTTATCGCAGCTTGCAAAGAAGGACTCAGGGCAGCTCCTTAGCTGCAATTTAGGAGAGATGACCGAGAGAGTTTAGGGTTGATGTTCCATATAAAAGCCAAGAGAGGTTGATAGCCGAAAAGGGGGAAGGAACGAACGAACGGCAAAAGAAAAAACCAGAGAGAGTTGGGACGGCGGCTAAGAAAAGAAAACCAGGGGGCTGTGGATGGTGGCTGTTTTAGGTAAGGAAATCACGAGAAAGCTCTAGAGTTCTCGGGGGTTAGAGAGATAGGACAACTAGTGAAGAGAGTAGAGAGTGGCGGATGAGAAGCTGAGAGAGAACCAGAGAGAGCTGGAGTTGCAGAAAACTAGAGAGAGCAGAAGGAGGTTGAGAGGGATTCTAAGCAAAAGAAAAAGGGGAGGTAGAAAGTGAAGGAGAAGGCCACCGCCTCCATTGTCGGGTTCCACCATCATTGAAAGGAAAGGCTACTCACTGAAGATTTTTCCCATTCGTTTCTGTTTCCTTTGCTGTGCAGGTATATTATTTCTTATCTATCTGTTTGGTATTGACGTTGTAATTTGGCCATGCTTATAATTTTGATGCTCTCGGTACAGTCTATGAAGAAACCATGGGTTTTGTTGAATGTTTATAGTTATTCTCGCACGTTTGATAAGCCCAAAATTAGGAAGAATGGCATAAACAAGATGGAACCTTTGGCTCTTTACAACAGTATTCAGTAATGTTTTATAATTTTCTTACTTTTCGGTTGCTGAGGTAGCGGTTGTGTGATATTGGTTTGCTGTTCGATAGAAAGGTTGTAGCTTTGTCCATTATGGTGATTTAAAGGCTGCATTTTTTTCGGTTCCTTCTGTCTCATATCGTAGAGTCTGTCAGGGTCTTTGGAGTTTGCTTGGCTGCAACGAGCTTGGAGGTCTTGGTTGATTGTAGTAGTTTTTCTTTTCCTTTGGGCTGTTGAATTGGAGTCTAGTTCAAGGTTCTTGTTTCTGTTTGTACGTTGGCCATGGCATCATAAACACATCTGTTTTTTTTCTCCCACATCTTATGGTATGAAGTTTTGTTTTCCTTTTGCTTATGTTGGTTTTGGAGGGGATGGTGGCGTCTTCAATGAGTTTAACCATGTGGGCTGCTGAAGTTCTTTTGGGTGTTGTTTGAAATGTTTGCTTTGTCCGTTGTGAAAGTGTTTGGGAGTTTAGCAATAGGAGCCAGCAGGTTGCTTGGCTTGTGGTTGTCAAAATAAAAAATCTTGCTGCAGTTTCCTTTCCTTCTTGTGTTGTCGATCATATCAGATTTTGCCATCTTAATTTTGCAAACAAAATTTCATGCTTTGATTTAGTTAACAATTTCTGGTTTGATAAACTTGTTTGCATGATAAAGTGGGTAAAGTTGCGGCTGGAAAATTGCTGCAAGCCTGGAAATAAAAATGCTGCAGACTTCCCTTTCGGTTGTAGCAGCTTTTGTTCTTCAATGTTTGCATGATTTCCTCCTATGTCTTTGTTGGTTTGAGATGTCAAATTTATGTTTTTGCTGTCTAGTTTAAAGGTTTGGATGTTAGATCAAGGAAGCTTTGGTTAAGGCATGTGATTAAATCTGAAGTTGGTGTTTTGTCAATGAAAAAATGCAGCAGTCTTGCTTGTTTCTTTAATGCAGAAATTATCCTCGTATGCATGCATGGAACTTTCTGAAATTTTCATTTTTAGCCCCCCAAGTCTCCCTTTGTTGCACTATGACCCACTTAGGTGCTGATTTCTTGCAATTGAGTCATGGAGTAATTGCACTTTGAACCATTTCTTGACTTTTCCTTTGCCCTTGAACCCTTGAAGTTCCTAAAATGTTTGATTAAGCTTGAATACTTGGTTAGTGTTCACAATTGAGTCTTTGGCAGCACTAATGTTTCAATTCAATTGCTTGCTTGCCTTCATTGGTTATCATGTTTTGCTAAGGTGATTCTTAATGCATGGATTGCGAAACTTGGTGTCTAAATAAGTATGTGGTTGCCTATTTTCTTGAATTTTCTGAAATAAATTGGTTAATTGACTTTTTCATGCTCATGGACCTTTTGAGTTCTAAAATGTTTCATTTGGCTTTGAATGGTTGATTAATGCTTGCATTTGGGTCATTGGTGGATTCCTTTATTGGAAATTATGTATAGTTTGATTTCATTTAAATTGCAATTAAGAGAGTTTTAGTGACTTTGTTATACTTTACTATTTGAGGTTCCGTGACTTTTTTATTGTTTTGAAGCCATTTTTCTTTCATTTGGACACCATTCAAAGGGGGCGGTATAATTTCTTTATCCCTTTTGTGTCTCCTATGTGATCCAATGTGCTAAGTGAATTGCATGTCTACTTTGCTTTCCTAGCTTTAATTCCTTTTACTTATGTCATTTACTTTTTGTTTTCATTAAGTTATTCTTTTAATGGGGTATGTGTACACCTCTTGGCTTGTAATAGATAGGGCTTTGGCGAGCAATTTGGTCCATTTTCCCCTTTCCCCTTTTGTTTTAGTTAGTGAATGTAATAGATAAGGCTTGGAGGAGCATTCAACGAAGACCTATCGAAGACGTGTGCCTAGCTAACAAATGTAATAGTTAGGGCTTTAATGCTTGGTTGCATGCCTACGTGTTACGTGTTACTTGCTTTATTAGGTTTTGCATCTAGTCAAGCATGTTAAGTGCTACGTGCTACGTGTTTATGAGTGTTTTGGCATGACTACTCGCTTTCCATAGCTTGAATGAATGTGATGGATGAATGTACGTTTCCACTAGTCCAACGCTAGTCGGAATTCATAGAATGGGCTAGTCCAACGCTAGACCCTTAGGGATTTCCCCTCGTTAGTACATGTTTGCATGTTCATTACATGTCATGCATTCTTTTTAGTTTTATCATTTTGCATGATCCTCGATCCCCCTTTCCCCTCACTTTAGGTCTTGCATTTCATGATAGTTAGGGTACATTTGCCTGAAGAGTCCCCTTCTGATAAGGGAAACGAGCGAGTGTGGCTACTCGATAGCCTTAGCACGCTAGTTTCGCCTTCTAATCAAGGGAAAATCGAAGTCGAAAAGTTAGGAGTCATTCCCATACCCGATATGATGCATTCCTTTAGGTTCATTCATTCTCAATTTTTCACTTACTCACTTTTTCAATTCACATTTTCTCATTACCTTTTCCTTTCCTTATTGTTCAATTTGATTTCTACTTCACAAAATTGCACTTAATTACACCTATATGCACTTATCACTATATTTCATACACTTGCACACAAACACTTGGATTTTTCATACAATTTCACACGTTCACCTTTTTATACACTTGCACACTTGCACTTTAGCCATCATTTGCATTAATCGACCTCTATAAGGTTTTCCTTTATTGGCCGCCACAATTCATGTGGTTGGGACCAAAAACCTTACAAGAGACATTTTAGAATTTAGGTTTGCATTTTTTCCTTCTTTTTGCATTCATGTAGTGCATCCAAATGTAATAAATTCTTTGGTTAAAACAAGAAAATCTTTGATTAAATCATGCAACTAGCCTTGGCTAGGTCAAAGGGGTGCCTCGGATTTTATCCTTGCCTTCCCCTTTGTCAAATGTGACTCCCGAACCTTTTTCATTGGTTTACGTAGATTAGGAGTCGTTTAAAAAGGGTTTCTCACTACTTTTTCCTATTTTTCTTTAAAAATACATTTTTTAGGTGACTTGGTACACCTTAACTCATTACCAAGTGGCGACTCCCATTTTTTCAAAAACCCTTTTTAAACTATAATTTTGGGTCAAATCGTCGCATTTTCAAACCCCCATTTAGACCCATTTTTCTTTTAAATCACAATTCATTTTCCAATCACAAATTGAATCAAAAAATACATTTTTTAAACCATTTTATTTTTCTATCAAAAAATGGGGCGCGACAAATAACATCATCATTCACCAAATCAGTCGATCCATCAAATGTGGGAGTTCATAGAGCCCACACAACCATTTTTCCAATATAAACAAGCTACCCACATGCATACATAAGCTTAGATGTGCAATAGAACTTCCATAATTCTAGATTATCGAGGTTGATCGTGACTTACTTCGCTAGATGAACAAGACAGAAATTTTCAGCCCTTTCTTTGGCCAAGAAAACCATGGAAAGTAGCCCCCTTTTGTAGCTTAATGTGGTCTCTAAGTGATTAACTAAGTGTAGTTAAAATTTGGAGTGAAATGGTGAAGGATTTGTGCAAGAAATGAAGAAGAAATGGATGAAGCAAGTTTGGTTCTTGGCTCTTGGTGTTGAACGGCTGATAAGAGCTGGAGAGAGAGGGATTTTGGTCTGAAATGAGGCTTCCAAAGGAAGCTTTAATGTGTGGCTACAATTCACTCGAAAGTCAACTCTCTCTCCCACACGCACGCGCGCGTTTCGTGCTCGATTTCTCTCGCGTTTGTTTCACTAGTGCACTAAACCTCTAATACTCTTGTTTTCATATTAATATTATTCACTCTTAATAGTCTAGAATAATTTCTCAAATCTCCAATTTACCGCTTCGCCTTGGTATACGTGAACTTTCAATTTTCGTGCGGTACGGCGAAATCTCCGAGAATTCTTATAACGATAACTTCACTAACTAATACTTGAATATTTAGATATAAAAATATCTATTTTAAGACTAATGTACGTATCTCTAATTTTTTCCAAGCTCAGTGTATCCTCAAATCGGTCATCGTTCCAAACGCACGTGCACTATTTTCACTTAACGGCTTCCGAAATTTAATTTTTGAAACGAGACACTTTAAAAATATAACAAAGCTATAGATTCATGAAATTAGGTCTAAAGAGGTTAGAAAATAATATTCGAAGAAAACGGGAGGGCAAATAATTAATTAAGCTATAAAAATAGAATTATAAGTGAGAAAAATTCGGGACCTCACAGTTTCACGATCCAGTTTGACTTCGATTATTCGTTTGGAAATTGATTTACATGATTTCATACTTACTTACTTCCATCCAATGATGTTAAGAACGGAAATTAGATTTTCTTGTGTTCTTGAACCCCACTTTAAAGCCTTGATTTACAAGAAATTTTAGGCTCGTTTTCACGATATTTTCTAGATTGTACAAGTGTGCGATCTTCCGTGATAAATGGGGTTTATAAGTGATAGTTTATTATCAATTACTCAGGCACCCAAGAGGACCTTCAAGAGGATCCCATGGTGGATGCCTGAACCTTCAAGTGGACACACTTCCTTGTTTTCTTGTATTGGTGAGTGTCAAGTTAGGTAAACTTGATATGTGCTTAATTGTTATTAGTGATTGGAGATTTTGAAAATACTGAGTCGAGTGTGTACCTTACCACACTAGGTCTCATTTGAATGAATCATGAATGACTTGATTGAATTGAAATGAATGAATCATGAATGACTTGATTGAATTGAAATGACTGAATCATGAATGACTTGATTGAAATGAAATGAATGATTGAATGTATTAAATGATTGAATGAAATGATAAATTATGCTATGGCTGCATAAGTCGATTGGAGCGATGCCTTCTCGACCACTGAACGATTGTAAGTACCACACCGATTTGGTGGGAGGTACCTCTCGAGTTGTCTTAGTACCCTAAACCATGCTAAGTCGATTGGAGCGATGCCTCATCGACCACTGAACGATTGCAAGTACCACACCGATTCGGGTGGGAGTTACCTCTCGAGTCGTCTCAGTACCCTAAACCTCTGAACGATAGCAAGTACCACACCGATTCGGGTGGGAGGTAACTCTCGAATCGTCTCAGAACCATTAAGCATTCTAAGTCGATTGGAACGGTATCTCATCGACTTCTGAACGATAGCAAGTACCACACCGATTCGGGTGGGAGGTACCTCTTGAATCGTCTCAGAACCATTAAGCATTCTAAGTCGATTGGAGCGGTGTCTCATCGACCTCTAAACGATAGCAAGTACCACATCGATTTGGTGGGAGGTACCTCTCGAATCGTCTCAGACCTATAAGTTGAGCGATAGTAAGTACCACGCCGATTTGGGTGGGAGGTGCCTCTCGAGTCTTCTCAAAAGCATAAATGAAATACGTAAAGCACTATGAAATTAATTATCTATCCGAGTGACGGGGTGTCGTCACAAGAAGGTATTGAATTGAATTTGGGGCAAAGTAAACAAAGATTTAGCTCCTGAGAGCTCCTACATTCTTGCATGAATTACTTGGGCAAAGATTTAAGTGCTATTGCTATTGAATTACTTGTCTTGCATGTTTTCTTGGCCTCACGAGCGTCCGCTCACCCCACTAGATTTGTTTTTCCTTAACAGGAGCTAGAATGGGAGGAATTCTGGAGAAGCTTACTTGATACTTCACTTGATTAGAATTGTGAATGTATTTGTTTAGAATTTGATTTTAATAAGCTGTATATTTTGGGAATGTAAAGTAATTGGGTAAATTATGATGTAAGACTTGAACGTTTATGGAAGAATTGACCTTCCTTTATCTCTTTGATTTTTAGTATCGATTAGTTATTATTGAGTGTAAATTGAATTAGTACCGAGTTCTGGCGAGAGTTGGGCAGGCGTCTCGCCGATACCCTTGGGTTTGCCCTTGGGAGAAGTGGGGGCATCACAGTTGGTATCAGAGGTTAGGCTTTAGATCTTTGTAGTGTATTCTAGGACTAAAAGTTTAGGATGCCGGACCATGGGATTTGATTGTGTATTAAGTGCAACGTGATTTTGGTGCTTGAGGTTGTAGCACCATTTTGCTCACAAAACACTATAAGACTTTACTCTTCAATTTAGGTTGGAGGTGGGTCAAGATTAGAAAATCTAAATAGCCATCTAGTGAGTTTAAGGGTTAGAAACCTTGCTTTCCCCACTCTTTTGCTTGTCGAACATTTCGAAAGAAAAGTTGAACCATTTGAACAATTTTAGACTCCACTTTGAACTTGAAAATGAGACATCTTTGTATTCCGTTTGGTTTGACTTATTACCCTAGCTTGTACAAGAACTTTCACCTTGAATTTAGCGAGCAAGCTGAGAATTTAGGAAGTAACTCTGGTTTTTGGATGCAATTTGGAGTTTATAATCATTTGAATGATGTGGCTTGGTATCATGGATTCTTCTAGTTTTGTCCCTAACTAGGCTTATAGTTTTTTTTTCTTTTGATCCTGCCTAGTATAGTAGGGGTGGTGCTCGCCGTGAGGCCTTTTGTATTTTGCCTGCAAGTACTATATTTGTGGCACTTAGTTGCCTATGATTTGTATTTGATACTATTAACTCGTTGTATGCACATCGACATGTGACATGACTTCTAGCTTATGCAAATAGCCATGCTTTGAGTTAAAGTGTTCTTGCAATGTGTACCTATTTTTCGATTCACATGCTTATACTTTCTAATTCTATTATGCGTTTAGAAACTTGCTAAATGAATCGGCGAGGACGTGGACGGGGGCATGGGCGTGGGCTTTGGCAATCCCGCACTCCCGAGAGAGGTGAGGGTCCGCGACTGGACTAAACCAAAACTCTAGAAACGAAGAGGGTGATCAAGTGGTTACGGCCATTAACCGCATGACCGATATTCTCGAGCGCTTAGCTGAGCGTCAGGGACCTGAACCAGTCGACCAACCTAGGAACCAAGAGAGGGGTGTGGATAGAACCCTCGAGCGATTCTTGAAATTCGCTCCCCCTAAGTTCCATGGAGGGTCTGATCCCAAAGTAGCGGAAAATTGGTTTGAAAGGATGGTTGATATTTTTGCTGCTTTAGATTATACCAAGAAAAGGCAAGTGAATTTTGCCGTTTTTCAATTTGAAGGAGCAGCATGCTTGTGGTGGAATGTTGTTAGTGCAAAGTAGGAAAAAGAACAAATCCCTTGAGTGATACCCCGAATATTAGGAGCTTGTTTGTAAAGAAGATACTAAAGTGTATTTTTTTGGGTTTGATTTAAAACCTTATTTTGTTTTAAAAGATTAGAAACCCTAATATTTTAATCAAAAACCCTAGTTTACTTGTGACTAACTGGTTTTCTTACATCTCTCATATTTTAATTGAAACCCTAATTTTAATCACTGGAATTGTAAAATCTCTCACGTTTTTCTTAAAAATTTCCTTTTATTTGGAAATTATTCATTTATTAAAGGCCTACCACCCAGTCATTCCACAATAAGTGCAAATGAATCTAGAAAGTAGGGTTTCACTTTTCGGTTTCAAGATTGGAGCAAATTAGGGTTTTCGCGATTTTTCATAGGATGATTTTTCGGTACGGAGCAAGGATCAAGTTGGTGATTAAAAGTGACTTTTAGGTGAGAAATAATATGTGATTAGGAGCAATGATATAAGGTTAGTGAATAGGAAGTAAAAATCCTAGTACGTGTGTTTTAAAGAAAAACGGCGCGAACCGACGGGTACCGTGCACTACCGATTGGACGCACCACTTGACCACCACTTTCTTACCACATGAGCTCATTAATATTTGAACCAAATATCCCCCTCATTGCCAGCTAGTCTTGACCGAAAATGTGGACCAAATAGCAAGGAAAAGAAAGAGAAAAATGAGAGGTGGTGGTGGCGCCACTTGTCGCCACCTAAGGGTTTCTTGACCAAGAGACTTGCCTTCCTTCTTATCCCCAATTTTGCTCCATTTCCTTCCATTTTTCTGCTCCTTAGCCGAGACAAGAGAGGGGAAAAGAGAGAGAAAAAAAACCACCTTCCTTCATCTTGAATTTGAGCTACAAAGTGAGGAAACCAAGAAAATAAACCGATTAAACTCACCTTTGAGTGTTTATTTAGTGAAGTGTTGGTGAGATTTTGAAGGAGAAAGCTAGGGTTGTTCTTGGTAGACACTAAGCAAGGTACGGATGATGATTTCCCCAATTCTTACTGTAGACACCATATTTTTAACTATTCTGTATTTCATTTTATTTATTTTTTGTCCTAATTGTATTTCTTTATTTTAGTAATAGTTCTTATCTGATTCCATGATTTTAGGTTTAGACTTTTGGTATGTCTCAGATTATTATGGTCTTTTATTTTTATTTTATGTTAGTTTTATTTTCGTTTTTATCCTTTTAACTACTTATTTTTATTGCAAGTTTGTTTTAAGACTTTTAAAATTTGTCAAAAGAGAAAATCATTCATAAAAATATGTTTATTTCCTTTTACTGTTTATGAAACGAAAAAAAAGAAGAAAGAAAAAAAATATAATAAAACAAAAAGAAAAAATTAGAAAAAAAAGAAAATTAGCATTTCATCTTATCTTTCATGCTTAGTCGTGCTTATTTTATTTAATTGTACTTGAATTGTTATAAAAAAAAAAGAGGAAAAAGGAAAATCCACGTTTTGGTTTCGGCTGCAGCAGAAAGGTTTTGCAGCTGCATTATCGGCCTGGGGTTGGCTCCGTTCGATGGGGAGAGTACAAGCCATCTGGCTTCATCCAAACCATTGTTGATAGGGTTGAGTTGTAGGAGCCATATAAAAGAAAGAGGACTGACGGCTAGAGAAAAAAAAAACGAGAGGGGCGATGGCTAAAAAAGGGGAGAGCTTTGAGAGTTTTTAGAGGACGGCAAAAGAAAGAAACGAAGAGAGGACTAGAGTGACGGTAAGGGTTGGGAAGAAAGACTGAGAGGCGAGAGAGAGTGAGAGAAAGCAAGAACGGAAGGATAAGTTGACGGCTGAGGGAGGAAGCTACGGCAGTGAAAGAAACAGGAGGAGGAGTAGAGGTCTGGTGCTACTCCTCCAAGGAGCAAAAGGGGCCGTTGGAACCGTCAACTTTCACTACTTCCACCATTTCAGTTCTCCATTGCTGACAGTAGATCTTCACCAAGGTATTTTAATCATCAACTCATGCCAAGTTTGGATTTTTCTGTTGTTAATGTTTGATTTATGGTTGATGAACGCATGGAGGTTCTGACCTGGGGTTTAGGGACCATAGTTTGGGGCTCCTGGGTGGTGGTTTTGTGATGAGTTTGAGATGTTTTTGTTTGGAATCTATGGCCGATGTTCGTGATAAGTAAGCCCAGCAAGTTGTAGGTTTTCTCTCTCATTATCAGAGTTGCATGACCTTTTAATCTGTTTTGATGTTTTTTTTTTATTATTTTTGTTTGGTTTCTATAAACAAATGCTGAGGCTATGAGAATCGTGAGTTTGTTCGGTGTTTTTGATGGCTGATGTGATGATTCTCTTGTAAGTATGGTCTCTTGTTTTGTTCCTAGATTCATGACAACAAGTAGGTCGCCTGTTAGAATCCTTAGATTTGAGTTTCTGCTGCAACAAGATTGAATCTTTCAACTTGTTGCAGCCGCATGGACAGTTTTGTCTCTCTTTGGCTGCTGGTTTTTGTTTTAGTTGTTTGAAGTGTTGGGATTGCTGGTTATTTGACGGAGCATCATGTGCATGCTTGCCATGGATTCCTTCCTTTACATCTTTCCTGCATTTTTCATAGTTGTCGCACTTTGCATATATTGGAGAAGCATAGAATAATTTCTGCTGCAACAAACTTGTAGTTTTCCGGTTTGTTACAACAATTCTGAAAAAGCTTCGGTCTTTTGGGTTGCTGAAGTGGCTGGAATGGCTTGTTTCCCTTTTGGATTTTCTTTCTTGTTGTTTGATGCTATCTCTTGTGCGTGCTTGCTGCAATTTGGAAGCAGTAGATGGAATTTTACGCTCATTAACAGTAGTTCTAGGTGCAGTTTCATTCAATATGTGCATCCTGTCTCCTTTAACTTTCGGCGTCGGATGATGGGAGGGTGATTGAAGTGGTTTTTTTCCTTTGCAAGAGTTTGTCAAACCAGAATTTCAAAACAAGTTGAGTCCTAGCATTTCTTCTGATTCTTTCTCCCACGGTTTGTCATGTTAAGTCCTGTGGATTGACATCAAGCTGTGTTTATAATCTTTTTGATGAGAGTTCATGGATAAAAATCATTAGCTTCCCTTCACGAACAGCTTTCTGCATTGTTTAGTTGCTCGGTTTTTCTGCTGCATTTTTGGTTTGAAGTTGAGCAAATGGTCAGGTCCCTTTATTGCATTTTTGTGTTCGGAAGATTGTTGGAACTTTTCTCTCTCCCTGATCTCAAGTTCTTGCGTCTGGTAGTGTAATGGGTTAAAACTCACTTGAGTTATTTTGAATAAAAATTGTCTTGGATGAACAAAGAAAATTGCAGATGCTTTCTTCGTACTAGTTTGCATGGTCTTTGCATGAAAATAACTTCTGAAAATTACACTTTAACCCCTCAAGTTTCCCCTTATGCCACTATGACCCAAAAAATTGGAAAAACTAATCAATTTGGTCCCTGTCATTTTGCAGCAATGCTACAAAGACCCAATTAGGTTCTAATTTCTTGCAAATAGGTCTTAGAATAATTGCAATTTGAGCCATTACTTGACCTTTTCGTGCTCTTGGACCTTTAAAGTTCCTAAAATGTTTCAATTGGCCTTGATTGATTGATTAATGGTTGCTATTGGGTCTTTAGTCATATTGCTATTTTAGAAATTTGATCAATGATTCGCTTTTGCTTGGAAATTATGCATTATTTTATCATTTTTAAGTTGCAATTGAAGAAGGATTCGATGATTTTGTGGATTCAAATTGGCTTATTTACATTTTACCACTAAATTGGTGCATTAATTCTTTGTTTTGATGATTTTTAGCCCAAGTTATCCCTTTCTTTGGTGACTTTAGCCCAAGTTAAGTCGTGTTTACTTTACTAACATCATAAACGGGAAGGTATAATTTCTTTTATCCCTTTTTGTCTCTCTCCTATGTGATTCAACGTGGTAAGTGAGAATTGCATGTTTATTTTGCTTTCCTTGCCTTTCTTTAATTCCTTTCATTTATTTCATTTACTTTTACTTTTATTAAGTTATTCTTTTATGGGGTATGTGTACACCTCTTGGCTTGTAATAGATAGGGCTTGGAGAGCAATTTTGTCCATTTTTCCCCTTCCCCTTTTGTTTTAGTTAGCAAATGTAATAGGTTCATTGCTTGCTTTTGTTGCTATGTGTTAATTTGCTTTATTAGGCTCTTGCATTTAGTCGAGTATGCTAAGTGTTATGTGCTACGTGTTTATAGATGATTTGCATGTCTACTTGCTTTCTATAGTCATGGATGAATGTGATGGATGAATGTGCGTCACCACACTAGTCCAACGCTAGTTGTGGCTCATTGTCCCGTTTTCCACTAGTCCAACGCTAGTGGGAATTCATAGATATGGGCTAGTCCAACGCTAGACCCTTAGGGATTTCTCTTGCTAGTTCATACTTGCATGTTTCACTACATTTCATGCATTTTTCTTAGTTTCTATCATTTGACATGCCCCTCCAACCCTTTTCCCTTCATTTTAGGTTTTTGCATCTTCATGCTAGTTGTAGGGTACATTTGCTTGAGAGTCCCCTTTCGATAAGGGAAACGAGCGAGTGTGGCTACAAAATAGCTTTAGCACGCTAGTCCTTCCTTCTAATCAAAGGGAAAATTAAAGTCGTGAAGTTAGGAGTCATTCCCGTACCCGACTTGATGCATTCCTCTAGGTTCATACACTCTCATTCTCATCATGTCCCTCCATCACCTTCTTTATCTACATTTTCTCACTACTTATCTCTTTCTCAATACAAATGCCATGTTCACACATTTTTTTTCTTGTCACTTGTTTTTCTACCTCACAAATTGCACCCAATTGCACTTATATGTATCTACTATCATATTTTCATCCATTTGCACACAAACACCTTTATTTTCCTTACATTTGCACACAAACACCTTTATTTTCCTTACATTTGCACACATGCACGTTTTCTTACATTTTCACACTTGCACTCATACTTGAGTCTTCATTTGCATCATTCGCGACCTCTATGAGGAATTTCCTTATTGGCCACCACAACTCATGTGGTTGGGACTAAAAAGCCTCATAAGAGACATCCTAGATTTAGGATTGCATTTTTCTCTTTTTTCGCATCCAGTAGTCATATCCAACATGCAACACATACTTTGGGTAGAAGAATTAGGAAAAGAAGGGCTAAGTCACGCAACTAGTTTTGGCTAGGGTAACGGAGTGCCTTAGGCTTTGCCTTTGCCTTCTCCCTTATCAAATGTGACCCCCGATCCCTTTCTTTGGTTACGTAGACCTAAAAATTCTTTAAAAAGGGTTTGTTTACTTTTCTTTTCCAAAAAATCACTTGTTGGGTAATTTGGTACACCCTAACTCTATACCAAGTGGCGACTCCTTTTCTACCTAAAACCCTTTGTTTGGCCAAACCGTCGCATTTCACAATCCCACGGCTTTTTTATTTTCACTTTCACACACGTTCACATACATATCCCACACACTACTCTCACACACCATCAAAAAGTGGGGCGCGGCACTTACTCTCAATCTTGTTTAAATTAGCTTAGCAACTCAAAATTGTGGTGAATAATGGTTGTTATCATGTCTTGGGTGTTGTTTTCCTTTTGGATATATCAATTAGGGTTTGAGGAATTGCTGCCAAACTTGATGTATGGTTAATATATGTTGTATCCAAGATTGTTTAGGGGGTTTTGGTAGCAAGTGAAGTAAGAAATGAAGAAAGTTCCTTTGAAACAAGAAAATTCCAGATTTCTGGAAAAATTTCACCATGTTTTGTCCGGTTCCAGTTCATGCCGTTAGAGGCCGAATTAGGCTTGGCATAAAACATAAACATTGTAGAGAATGGTATTTTATAGTTTCCTACAAAATTTTAACTCAATCGGAGCAACGTACCCTATGAAAAGACCAAAATACCCTCGCTGTTCTAGGTCACATTCCAGTTTTCCGTGTGGATAGTTCAGACTTTTTGGCTGTGTTTATTCACTGTAATCCATTCGGATTTAGCCATTTTTCAAAACATGAAAGTTTTAGTACTCTGTCTTAGCTTTTTAACACCTCCAAGAACGCCTTAAACGGACCTTGGTAGACTGAGATATGGCCATTTGAAGGTAGTATAGTTAAATAACCGATTAGTTAGAATTAGGTTATGTGAATTGGGAATTTGATTAGGTTACACTAGAAATTAGACTAAGTGCTTTTAATGAAAATTGTAGGCCTTCATCTTAGCTTCGAAATGGTATAAGTTACACCTCGATCCGATAAGTGTAGCCTCGGATGTGCCCATTCTACAAAACTCCGTCAAAATATCTTTTGTAAACGTCGTTTCCGCACTCGTTATTAGCTTGATTTCTTGTTCTTGTATTGTTTTGAGCCTATTGAATGGCTATTGAAATGAAATTGTATTATGGGTAACCTTGGGTTTGGTTGAGTAAAAGAATGAAGCCATAAATGGCTGAAAAATTAGGTAAACACAAAGGGCGTGCTGCCCAAATTTACGCTCGAGAACTATAGAAATACACTTGCGACTTGGGTAGAGTTGATATGAATATCACTTGAACCATCTAGGGTACTTGAGTCTTCTTGTTCCGAGGTATATAAGTAAGGACTTGGCCGAACTTGTACCCTTGAGAAATGAAATAATGATTGCTCGGAGTATGTTTTCCTTGTACTTTCGACTCGCATGGCATTTTCAAGTATAAATGTTACAAAGTTTTATCGTTTAAAAAGCGAGCAAGTGTTTCACGACTACTCTCCAAGTGAATTCCAATTTCTTGATTTTTATTGAACGAAACGTCTAAGTTTCGAATCTTAGTCATGTTTCAAAGTTCTCAAATTGAATTTTTATCGCAGATCTGGACTCCAAACTTAGAGTATAACTGAACGTGAATACTAGAAGCACTATATCTTTTGGTGAGTGCTTTCAAATACCAAATTGAACTTGATACATGACCAATATGATTACATGTTATATACGTGAATTGTTAGGGCAAGAGTGTACTTTATCGCACTTGCCCTTATGTGATATATACTTGTTTATTGTTGCAATTGACTTGATATACTTGTTTATGATGCGCGCACTTCCTGAAATTCCAGAAACCCTGCGGCGAGTTACTTAAGTCGAGCCGGCAAAGGCTTGGTCGATTGGGTAACGAACCCTGGGTCTCTTGTTTTGTCGAGTGGAGTGATATCTCCTCGACTAATCGGTATACTCGAGTATTACCACCCGTGTTTCTTGAGGATTTTGGGCCCAGCTGGGGGTTGGAACGGTGGACGGAGAGTCGTTTAAGTGGTGTTCTACTGGATTGGTTACTTACTTGAAAGTTGACGGAGTGTCAACTGTTACTTGATCAAACTCTGGAGATGCAATGGGAATTTGGCTCCTGAGAGCCTTCCGTATCCTTATACTTAAAAATGATTATAGCTTATCGGATTGTTGTTCCTTTTGAAAATCAAAAGCACTTTATACTTGCTCATTTGGAAATTTGCTACTTGAAGTGTTAGTGTTCATTTTCATGAACTTGTTAAGCTCGCTCACTTTGAAATTTGCTACTTGAAATATTATTGTCCACTCTTATGAATTTTGATGCCATTAACTTGCTACGTTGATATTCGTACTTTTAAAATGGTCAATTTGTTATTTGGAACCTCACTGGGCTTTTAGCTCATTCCATGCTATTTGTTTTCCTTACAGGGGGTACGAGCGAGGCGTGAGATGTGCAAAGACTAGCGTAGTCTAGTTGTTTGACTTTTGACTTTTGTCTTGTACTCGCGCTATTCCTCGAATGGAATGTTTTGTATTTGGATTGTATCCGCTTTGAACCAGTTTGGGTATATTGAGGCTTTGTACCTTGATTTTCATCAATGTAAATTCTAAGCTTGAATTGCGATGTTATTTATGGTCCATGAATGAATGCACGTGATACGAGTGAGTGAGTCCTGGCGAGAGTTGGGCAGGCGGTCCGCCAAACCCTTTGGTACGCCTTAGGGGGAGGTGGGGTCGTCACACCTTGGACTTGGGTAAACTTTGAGAGGGAATTTAATGTCAAGTTCCTCCCGCCAATTATACAAGAAAAGAGGGAGGATGACTTTATTAAGTTAAAACAAGGGTTATTAAGTGTGGCTGAGTATGAGGAGCGGTTCACCAAACTTTTCAAATTTGCCCCTGAGTTTGTACTCACCGAACGGAAAAGGATAAGGAGGTTTATTCAGGGGTTAAATGTAAAAATTCAAGAATCCCTAGTAGTTGCCCAGATTACCACTTTTACGGATGCCTTGGACAAGGCACAGAAGGTAGAAAATGCAAAGTCTCAATCTAAGACTTTTCATACTAGAAAAAGGGGTAACCCAAGTGATATCTCTAAACCGTCTAAGAAGTGTACCCAACTCCTTAATATGGAAAAAGAGGTTGGAGGAGTGAAGATGCATAAAAAATTCGGAGAAACTCTATCAAGTAAAGCCCCGCCAAAAGGAAATCGGAGTAAACGAGATCAAAGAAAAGGGAAATCTCAAACTGGTCGAGCCGTGACTCCTCACGTAACTTATGGTTATTGTGGCCAGATTAACCACATTGAGACCGAGTGCTGGAGAAAACAAGGAAAATATCTGAGCTGCGGTAGTACCGAGCATAAGTTTTCGAATTGTCCTAAAACTTCTAAGGGAAAAGAAAATTCTCAACAACCTGCTAAATCCATGCAAAATCAGTCGAGTGCCAGAAGGAGTGATTAATACTAATGATTGTAAGAGGGACCCAAGTAGTAGAAAATCTATGAGTAGGGGTAAATCTAACTCCACTCGACAAATAGGAATTGTAGTTTTACCTTAGCCTAGATTGGCACTTTTAGAGGTTGTAATCTTTTGTATAGGGGATGACATCCTTTTGATGTATATTGCGACTTAACACGTTTTGATCTTGTTGATTTCTCTTTTCTTTTGAAATGATTTGATGAACTTATTATAATTTATTGTAACTATTATGATCTTTTATAGTATATGAAAATTTACCTTGCTTTTAATTGATTTTATGGCTTATATGCATCTGTAATCTGTTGCCCCATATCTCAAGACCTGTAATAAGATCATGAATGGCACCTGAGAATAGTTAAGTTCCATAAGTATAAGTTTTGAATGGGAGAAGTAAAAGTGATGAAAATTGGTCATGTGAGGAAAGGACCGGTAAATATTTTGATCGAAAAGTGAAGAGGTTAAAAATGCAAGCAAGTCCCTCTAATGAAGGTTTTATAGAGAGATTATGGACTAGTGGAAGTAACCTGGGAAGTGGAAGAAACCATTCGAGAAAAGTATCCAAACCTGTTCACCAATCAAGGTATAATTTCGAGAACGAAATTTTTCTAAGGGGAAGAGGATGTGAGGAGTCGCAAAAATTTACCTATTTTAAACTCCTATTACCAGCTTATTTAAATATTTTATTACCCGTTTGCTCCGAATATTTTATTTCAATCTTTTTAGACCTAATTACATGGATCTGTGACTTACATGTATTTTTAAAATGACTCGTTTCAAAATTTAATTTTTGAAAGCTCGTTTAGTGAGAATAGTGAATACGCGTTTGGAGACAATAACCGATTTGAGGATACAGTGAGCTTGGAGATTGAAAACTTGTACCTTAGTCTTAAAATTAGGTATTTTTACATTTAAATACTCAAGTATTAGTTAGTGATACTATCGTTATAAGAATTTCTTGAAAATTTCACTTTAGCGCGCATAAATCGGAAATACGCGTTTTCGCGTGCACGATTAATTGAGGGACTTTAGACCTTTATTTTTAGTCTATTAAGAGTGAATAATAATAGTATGAATGGAAGTGCATTAGAGGTTTAGTGCACTAGTGAAACGAACCCGAGAGGAATCGGGCACGAAACGCGCGCGAACGCGCACTATTGAAGGGTTGACTTTTGGAGCACCTTTTGGCTACACACTTAAGCTTCCTCAAGAAGCTTTCTCATCAGCAAACACTCTCTCTTTCTCTCCTCAAGACAGCCGATCAACAAGGCGAAGAAGAAGGACCAAAGCTCTTCCATTTCTTGCACCATTTCTCATCCAAATCATCTCAAAATTCACACACAACTCGCAAATCACTTGGTGATCAATCTAAGCTAGGAAAGGAGCTTCATCTCACGGTTTTTCTTGAGCTTAAAGTGACCAAAATTTTCTGCCTTAATCATCTAAGAAGGTATACAACGATCAACCTCTTAATTATTGATTTATGGAAGTTATATTGCACTTATGAGCTCATAGATTCACATGGGTAGCTTTATATTGTTGGAAATCTTGTGAGTGGGTTCTATGAAATCTCACAATGGCTTGATGAACTGATTTGATGTTATTTATGTTGGGTTAGTACTTAATCTAGTGAAAATAATTGGTGTTGTGAAAGATAGCTCAAAGGAAGTGAAAAGGAAAATTTTACTGTTTCTGCCCCTGCCTTTGCCGTGCACTTTGGTGCACTTTTTTGTGGTCCAATTGACTTTTTTTTTTATGTAAAGGTGTAATATAGGTTGTGTATAGAGTTTCCTGAAAAATTTATGTGATTTGGATGAGTGAATGTTGAGATTTCGAAAATTTGCCAAAGCTGGAAACGGGTGTCCAGAATGCTCTAGCAGTATTTTTGTTTCGGCCATAACCTTTTGCTCCGACATCGAAATTGAGTGCCGTTTACAGCACTAGAAACTATACATTTCTGGTTTTCTAATGGTATGAAATGCATGCCCTGATTCCATCTGAGTGAGCCATAACAACCTTGTAAACTTGCCTGTTCTGTTCTCGTCTGTACTGGAAGTCCTGTTCTGCGCCACCAATTGATGCTCAAATATGAACTAGTTGTGGACAAAATTTTAAAATGATTCCTTCTAAGAAATTGTAGCCTTATGAATATAGTTTTTAATGCCACTGACGACACTCAATTCTGAGTTGAATTGAGTGAGATGTGGCTGAATTTCAGATCTGTTTTCGTGAAAGAAAACCCTAATTCTGGACTGATCTATAGCTAATCTTGATTTGGAACTTGTTATTCGAAATCCTTGGTGTTAATCACCTATCAAATGTATTTTGGATGTTTTCTAGACTTTTTCCTCATAAATGAATCATGTTTAAGGAATGTTCATTGGCCAAATGTTTGAGAAAAGGAAAACTAAAATACAAGGCAGATTTGCCTTGGAAATTCTTGGAACTTCAATAGTTTTGTTAACTGACTTCCCGTGCGAGTTTTTGCATGAAAATTTACAGAAGAATAGCCTTTAGATGGTAGTATAATACTGCTAACTTTGGTGCCATTCCAAATTCATTTAGATGCTCAACTAAAGTACCAAAGCTCAAGCTTTAAACCTGGAAAATCCCTGTTTGAGGAGGAAATTTCAGTGACTTTGAATCACTATATCTTGGTGGTTAAAACTCCAATTCTTGTTCCACTTACTGTGTTGAAAACTTTGATTGTAACTCTAATTGAGTTCCAAATTTGAGAGGCTAGTTCACATTGTGTGAATTTTTTCAAATTTGCAAACTTTGCCGAAAATCAGCCCAAATCTGTCTTGGCATTCCAAAACAGCCACTTTGAGCCACATTTTGAATGTCATCCATTTGGAATCATGGAAAAGTGTTTTCTAGGAACTTTTAGTTCTTTGGAAGTAGTTTCCAACGGTACCAAATTTTCCAATTTTGGACTTTCGGAGAGTGAGTTACGATTTTTACAAGAATGACCCTAAATTCGATAATCCTTGACCTTTTGAAAAATTTTCGCGCGGGAACAATGTCAAAGAATTTGGCCGTATATCCGGCCAGTTTTTGGCTGGATAGTTGGCCGGATTGGTGGTGAAAATTGAAAAAAATTGGGATGCTCTCTGCCTCAAATCCGGCCAGTTCTTGGCCAGATTGTGACGTGTCACGATCTAGTTTGACTTCGATCATTCGTTTGGAAATTGATTTACATGATTTCATACTTACTTACTTCCATCCAATGATGTTAAGAATGAAAATTAGATTTTCTTGTGTTCTTGAACCCCACTTTAAAGCCTTGATTTACAAGAAATTTTAGGCTCGTCTTCACGATATTTTGTAGATTGTACAAGTGTGCGATCTTCCGTGATAAATGGGGTTTATAAGTGATAGTTTATTATCAATTATTCAAGCACCCAAGAGAACCTTCAAGAGGATCTCATGGTGGACGCTTGAACCTTCAAGTGGACACACTTCCTTGTTTTCTTGTATTGGTGAGTGTCAAGTATAGGTAAACTTGATATGTGCTTAATTGTTATTAGTGATTGGAGATTTTGAAAATACTGAGTCGAGTGTGTACCTTACGACACTAGGTCTCATTTGAATGAATCATGAATGACTTGATTGAATTGAAATGAATGAATCATGAATGACTTGATTGAATTAAAATGACTGAATCATGAACAACTTGATTGAAATAAAATGAATGATTGAATGTATTGAATGATTGAATGAAACGATAAATTATGCTATGGCTGCATAAGTCGATTGGAGCGATGCCTCCTCAACTACTGAACGATTGTAAGTACCACACCGATTTGGTGGAAGGTACCTCTCGAGTCGTCTCAGTACCCTAAACCATGCTAAGTCGATTGGAGTGATGCCTCATCGACCACCGAACGATTGCAAGTATCACACCGATTTGGGTGGGAGGTACCTCTCGAGTCATCTCAGTACCCTAAACCTCTGAACGATAGCAAGTACCACACCGATTCGGGTGGGAGGTAACTCTCGAATCGTCTTAGAACCATTAAGCATTCTAAGTTGATTGGAGCAGTGTCTCATCGACTTCTGAACGATAGCAAGTATCACACTGATTCGGTTGGGAGGTACCTCTCGAATCATCTCAGAACCATTAAACATTCTAAATCAATTGGAGTGGTGTCTCATCGACCTCTGAACGATAGCAAGTGCCACACCGATTTGGTGGGAGGTACCTCTCGAATCGTCTCAAACCTATAAGTTGAGCGATAGTAAGTACCACACCGATTTGGGTAGGAAGTGCCTCTCGAGTCGTCTCAAAAACGTAAATGGAATACCTAAAGCGCTATGAAATTAATTATCTACCCGGGTGACGGGATGTCGTCACAAGAAGGTATTGAATTGAACTTGGGGCAAAGTAAACAAAGATTTAGTTCCTGAGAGCTCCTACATTCTTGCATGAATTACTTGGACAAAGATTTAAGTGCTATTGCTATTTAATTACTTGTCTTGCATGTTTTCTTGGTCTCACGAGCGTCCGCTCACTCCGTTAGATTTGCTTTTCCTTAACGGGAGCTGAAATGGGAGGAATTCTGGAGAAGCTTACTTGATACTTCACTTGATTAGAATTGTGAATGTATTTGTTTAGAATTTGATTTTAATAAGCTGTATATTTTGGGAACGTAAAATAATTGGGTAGATTATGATGTATGATTTGAACGTTTATGGAGGAATTAACCTTCCTTTATCTCTTCGATTTTTAGTATCGATTGGTTATTATTGAGTGTAAATTGAATTAGTACCGAGTCCTGGCGAGAGTTGGGTAGGCATCCCGCCGATACCCTTGGGTTCGCCCTTGGGAGAAGTGGGGGCGTCACAGTAGTTAGTAGCTTTACTGGTTTTAGGCTTGTGAGTCACTCTTGGACTCTTTGGAATCATTTAAATTTTCGTTAATAAAATAAGGGGCTAGCATCCCACCTTCGTGTTCGGGGTTTATCATTAAAAAAATCTGAATTAATTAAGTGGTAGAGAATTTTTTAGGTAACACTTGCTCCCAAAAATAAAAAATAAACTATTCACATATCATTTAATGTGACATATATTCAAATGTATCAGATTTAGTATTTAATAATTCAATAAGTTAATGAATTTAAACTTCAGATTTCAAATTTCAGTTTTTAAGCTTCAATTTTATCAAACATACCCTTAGAAATTCAAAAGTAGTGGCTTTGAAGTTCTTGTTTAACTAAGGGTGTGTTTGATAAAATTGGAATTTGAAAACCGAAAACTAAAATCTAAAGTCTAAATCCGTTAATTTACTAAATTATTAAGTACTAGATAAAATATATTTGAATTTATATCACATTAAATAGTAAGTAAATAACTTATCACTTATTTTATGAATCTAGTTTTATCAAGAAAATTAAGTATCATTTAATTAATTTAGATGTTCTACTTTTTGTTATCAAATACGTTTGAATATGTTAAGATTTGAATCCATTAATTTTAAGTACTGAATTGAATTATCAAACAAGGCCTAAGTTTCATGATTTATGATTTGGCTTTAGACATATAAGGAAACAAATAACAAGGACAATTCAGTGCAGTTCAAATATTGTGCGTTTAATCAAAGATTTTGTTCATGTATACAAATGTTTAAAGTAATATGGAATTTAACTCGCAAGTGGGTACAAAGCGGCAGAGAGAACTCGATAATTAGTAGGTTGGAAAATGCACAGCAGGTTCAATAAATTTGGAGTAGATAAGAAAGTTACAAAATTTAATGCCCTAAATATTTAATCGGGAGTTGCATTTTGATATCTCTTTGGCAATATGTTTTCCACTGCAACCAATTTTGTATTCTAGTGCATGAATGCTCTACAGTGATCAATTTCAGATGAATAGTAAGAAACCGTTTTCAATGTATTTCGGTTAAACTTTGAATACCGAGATAAATTCACGCTTTGAGCAATCTACTAAGAGCTGGAAATCAAGATCGGTGCAGTGACTAGCCGTAGCAGAGTCAGCACTTGGACGAAGGCCAAGTTTGTGCACTAACTTTTTTTTCAATATATTGACAGTCAAATTAAATAACAAATAAGAAGGTATAATTGAGACAATTGGCAAAGGTTATGCCCTACAGAAAAATCTTTCTATTGAACAAGTATACACAATAACTTCTCTCTAGAAATTTTTTTTCCTCCTCCCTAGAACTCCTCCGCTCAAAATCTCTTCTAACTCTTTCATAGGAGAGAGATCAAACAATTCTGGCTTTTTCTCGTGGAAGGGAGCCATCCCTCTAATTTTTAATTTTCCTTGTTCTAATAAATTCTTTCTAAGATTTTTTAGTGAGAGAGTCTTCTCTTCTAAGATCTCCTAGTGGCATTTTCTTCTCTCCTAAATTGGTATAGTGAAAGTTTTATTCTCTTCTAGAATTTTTCTTATGAGAGTTTTTTTTATTTTATTGTCATTTTCTGTGAAATATGAGATTTTGTAGATCTAGGTTTCTCGGATCTATAATTTGTCCAATTATCATTATAAGATCTAAACTTTCTTTAAACTTAAATAAATTTTTAGTCAGACCTAATCATTGGAAGACATGCACAGATCTACTGGACTACAATAATTCATTTAATAGAAGATATGTTGGAATATCAATGTTATGTTTATTTTGCATTTGATTTTTAGATCTGTTGATTTTAGATCTAGATGTATTTGTGCATGTTTGATTTGATATATTTTTTGCCATTAGTATAGATTTATTAAATGAAATGATCTTTGTTATCAAAAACAATCTTTCTATTACGTGCAATATGCATCAAATTCTAATAGATAACAACAAAACTACTTTGACAAAAATACATAAAAATTCATAATTGTCCTTGACAGGTATTCATATTTTGGAAGCGTTAAATTATTAATTCATTGTCAAAACTATTTTTACAGTTTTGCTGTGAATCACCGGATTTTAAGTTAAAGCTGCTTACTACTGGTGAGAAAAAGTTGAAACTTACAATTCAAGATACTGGTAAGCAAATCTTATAACCAATTTTTTTTATCAAATTTGAATTTTTTTGGCCAATTTTTATAATGAAATTGGATTTTTTTTTAGGAATTCTTTCGTGAGGATATAGTGATATAGGTTTACTCTTATTTGTAATTTTCAATTGTAGGTTGGGCTGATAGATCTCTTTCAACAATAAGATTCCTTTTTGAGTGTGTGCATAATATGTATTGCATGTGTATAGCTCTCAACTTCCCGGTGGATTGTTTAAGTTGTTTTTCAATCCTGTTTTCTATTTTCATTTTGTCTCGATGACTTTTTTTTTGTGTTTTACTTGTAACAATCACCTTTAACAAATTTGAACCATCTAGGTTATTAATATTATTATTATTTTGTTTATGGCTTTCAGAATTTACCCAAGGGGACAATATTACAAGTTGACAAGGGATCGACAAAAACACATTTGATTTGGTTGCGAAGCCAAGAATTGTTAGAAAATTGGCTTAATTTCTTTTAGTCAAGATTCCTATTTGGTGTGGGAAGTAACTAGTTTCCAAATTGGATTTAGTTACCTAAAGTAGTAGTCAAGTAAAGCCCTATTTAGCTAAAATTAGATGCTATTTTCTACTCTATATGAGTTTAGGAAATAGTCTTGGTTTCTAATTGTTATTTGGTTTTTTGGTAGTAATGTTCTCTATAAATAGGTAGATTGGCATACTACAAAGACACATAAGAAAAGAGTGAGAGAGTTCTTAGTGGGTGAGAGGGTTATACAATAGTTGGGGCTTAGGAATCAAGCTGTAATCCTGTGGTATTTTTCCTCTCATAATAAGAATAAGTTTCTCTCTTCGTGGACGTAGGCTTGGTGATTAAGCCGAACCACGTTAATTCTTGTGCGTTGCTCATCAATCGTGCTAGATATTATTTTTTATTAAATTGTTGGCAATTTTTCTTTTTCAAATAGTTGGCCTGATACCCTAACAAGTGGTATCAGAACTCCGTTGGGGTTTTGGTTAATTATTTGAAATTGAGTTGGTGGTGGTATACCATGGGGTTTGGAACTATACAGTTTCCAATTCAACCGTTTAATGGAACTACAAGTTTCATTCTTTGGCAAAGAAGAGTGAAGGATGTTCTAGTTCAACAAGGTTTGGCAAAAGCATTGAATGGAAAGAACAAGAAACCAGAGAGCATGAATGATGATGAGTTTGAGGAGTTGGACGCAAGGTGTGCGAGCACGATTCGGCTCTATGCGGCAGACAACATCATAAATAATGTGATAGATGAGGATGATTCTGCAGCAGACCTCTGGAAAAAATTGGAAAAGCTTTATCTGGCTAAAAGCTTATCCAATAAGTTGCATCTAATGCGGCAACTTTATGCACTAAAGATGGAGGACGGTGGCAGTCTCATGGATCACATGAATACGTTCAACGGAATTTTAGATCAACTCCAAAAGGTTGGCATGGATATTAGGAAGAAGATAAGGCCCTTTTACTTCTTATCTCAGTGACTGATTCTTACGAAAGTGTCGTGACGACCCTGTTATATGGGAAGGACACTTTAGAGTTCGAGAATGTGCAGTCTTCTTTGTTGGATCATTAAAAACAAAGGAAGGCAAACCAAGATGTGACACAAGAAGCTGCTTTAATTGCTCGAGGTGAGAATAAAAGAGGAAAATAATTTGACAGTGAATCTAAGGCAGGTGGTTCAAAGGCCAAGAGAAAGGGTGGAATCCAGTGTTTTGGTTGTCATGAGTTTGGCCATATCAAAAGATATTGCCCTCATCGAAAGAAAAATGATGAGAATGACTATGATAATGTTACTGGATATGCATCGGATGGAGATATTCTCACAATCTCCAAAGATATTAATACTTCTTCTCGTGATGGTTGGATTTTAGATTCTGGATGTGTTTCACATGTTTGCTCCAGGTTAGACTATTTTGATACTCTCCAAAGAAAGAAGGCAGGTTTTATGTCCTTGGGTGATGGATCTACTTGTCAAGTCAAAGGTGTTAGAGTGGTGAAAATCAAAATGTTGAATGGAGAGATTCGTTCTTTGGGTGGTGTGGCTTATGTCCCAAAGTTACGAAGGAATCTAATTTCTTTGAGCCAGTTAGACTCCGAAGGTTACCATTTTTCCGCTGCAGGTGGAGTCTTGAAAATCACACATGGCGAGACGGTCTTGTTGATGGGGAAGAAGTATGGTAATTTGTACCATTTGAATACCTTAATGGAAGGGGATCCAGGAATGCTCTCAAATTACAAATAGTGGTGAGAGGAAAAGTCCCGCTATGGGAGAGGGTGAATTGAGGTCCCTCTCACGAGTCAACTAGATGTTGGACCCGGTTAGCTACACACGTTTATTTGCCGATTGAATCAGTTGAAAACAAGACTGTCTTGATTCGGGTATGTAGCTAGGCACCAAGGTATTTGGTAGGAAAAGGCAAATGGAGTTTTTTGGATGGTTTGTTGTGTTTGCCAAAAGAAATATTCGCCAAGGTGGAGATTTGTTAGGAAATTGGCTTAATTTCTTTTAGCCAAGATTCCTATTTGGTGTGGGAAGTAACTAATTTCCTAATTGGGTTTATTTACTTGAAATAGTAGTCAAGTAAAACCCTATTTAGCTAGAATTAAATGCTATTTTCTACTCTATATGAGTTTATTGGTTTCTAATTGTTATTTGATTTTTTGGTAGTAATGTTTTCTATAAATAGGTAGACTGGCATACTACAAAGACACATAAGAAAGGAGTAAGAGAGTTCTTAGTGGGTGAGAGGGTTATACAATAGTTGGGGCTTAGAAATCAGGTTGTAATCGTGTGGTGTTTTTCCTCTCATAATAAGAATAAGTTTCTCTCTTTGTGGACGTAGGCTTGGTGATTAAGCCGAACCACGTTAATTCTAGTGCGTTGCTCATCATTCGTGCTAGATATTATTTTCTATTAAATTGTTGGCCTTTTTTTCATTTTCAAATAGTTGGCCTGATACCCTAACAAGTGGTATCAGAGCTCCGTTGGGGTTTTAGTTAATTATTTGAAATTGAGTTGGTGGTGGTATACCATGGGGTTTGAAACTATACAGTTTCCAATTCAACCGTTTAATGGAACTACAAGTTTCACTCTTTGGCAAAGAAGAGTGGATGATGTTCTAGTTCAACAAGGTTTGGCAAAAGCATTGAATGAAAAGAACAAGAAGCCAGAGAGTTTGAATGATGATGAGTTTGAGGAGTTGGACGCAAGGTGTAAGAGCACGATTCGGCTCTATGTGGTGGACAATATAAAAATAATGTGATAGATGAGGAAGATTCTGTAGCAGACCTCTGGTAAAAATTGGAAAAGCTTTATCTGGCTAAAAACTTATCCAATAAATTGCATCTAATGCGGCAACTTTATGCATTAAAGATGGAGGAGGGTGGCAGTCTCATGGATCAAACAAATACATTCAACGGAATTCTGGGTCAACTCCAAAAGGTTGGCGTGGATATTAGGAAGAAGATAAGGCCCTTTTACTTCTTATCTCAGTGACTGATTCTTACGAAAGTGTCGTGACGACCCTGTTATATGGGAAGGACACTTTAGAGTTCGAGAATGTGCAGTCTTCTTTGTTGGATCATTAAAAACAAAGGAAGGCAAACCAAGATGTGACACAAGAAGCTGCTTTAATTGCTCGAGGTGAGAATAAAAGAGGAAAATAATTTGACAGTGAATCTAAGGCAGGTGGTTCAAAGGCCAAGAGAAAGGGTGGAATCCAGTGTTTTGGTTGTCATGAGTTTGGCCATATCAAAAGATATTGCCCTCATCGAAAGAAAAATGATGAGAATGACTATGATAATGTTACTGGATATGCATCGGATGGAGATATTCTCACAATCTCCAAAGATATTAATACTTCTTCTCGTGATGGTTGGATTTTAGATTCTGGATGTGTTTCACATGTTTGCTCCAGGTTAGACTATTTTGATACTCTCCAAAGAAAGAAGGAAGGTTTTATGTCCTTGGGTGATGGATCTACTTGTCAAGTCAAAGGTGTTGGAGTGGTGAAAATCAAAATGTTGAATGGAAAGATTCGTTCATTGGGTGGTGTGGCTTATGTCCCAAAGTTACGAAGGAATCTAATTTTTTTGAGCCAGTTAGACTCCGAGGGTTACCATTTTTTCGCTGCAGGTGGAGTCTTGAAAATCACACATGGCGAGACGGTCTTGTTGATGGGGAAGAAGTATGGTAATTTGTACCATTTGAATACCTCAATGGATTGGGAACGGAAGGGGATCCAGGAATGCTCTCAAATTACAAATGGTGGTGAGAGGAAAAGTCCCGCTATGGGAGAGAGTGAATTGAGGCCCCTCTCACGAGTTAACTAGATGTTGGACTCGGTTAGCTACACACGTTCATTTGCCGATTGAATCAGTTGAAAACAAGACTGTCTTGATTCGAGTATGTAACTAGGCACCAAGGTACATGGTGGGAAAAGGCAAATGGAGTTTTTTGGATGGTTTAATGTGTTTGCTAAAAGAAATATTCGCCAAGGTGGAGATTTGTTAGGAAATTGGCTTAATTTCTTTGAGTCAAGATTTCTATTTGGTGTGGGAAGTAACTAGTTTCCTAATTGGGTTTAGTTACTTGAAGTAGCAGTCAAGTAAAACCCTATTTAACTAGAATTAAATGTTATTTTCTACTTTATATGAGTTTACGAAATAGTATTAGTTTCTAATTGTTATTTGGTTTTTTGGTAGTAATGTTCTCTATAAATAGGTAGATTGGCATACTACAAAAACACACAAGAAAGGAGTAAGCGAGTTCTTAGTGGGTGAGAGGGTTATACAATAGTTGGGGCTTGGGAATCAAGATGTAATCTTGTGGTGTTTTTCCTCTCATAATAAGAATAAGTTTCTCTCTTCATGGACGTAGACTTGGTGATTAAGGCGAACTACGTTAAATCTTGTGCGTTGCTCATCATTGTGCTAGATATTATTTTCTGTTAAATTATTGGCCTTTTTTCTTTTTCAAATAGTTGGCCTGATACCCTAACAAGTGGTATTAGAGCTCCGTTGGGGTTTTGGTTAATTATTTGAAATTGAGTTGGTGGTGGTATACCATGGGGTTTGGAACTATACAGTTTCCAATTCAACCGTTTAATGGAACTACAAGTTTCACTCTTTGGCAAAGTAGAGTGAAGGATGTTCTAGTTCAACAAGGTTTGGCAAAAGCATTGAATGAAATGAACAAGAAGCCAGAGAGCTTGAATGATGATGAGTTTGAGGAGTTGGACGCAAGGTGTACGAGCACGATTCGGCTCTATGTGGCGGATAACATCATAAATAATGTGATAGATGAGGAAGATTTTGCAGCAGACCTCTGGAAAAAATTGGAAAAGCTTTATCTGGCTACAAGCTTATCCAATAAGTTGCATCAAAAGCGGCAACTTTATGCACTAAAGATGGAGGAGGGAGGCAGTCTCATGGATCACATGAATACGTTCAACGGAATTTTGGATCAATTCCAAAAGGTTGGCGTGGATATTAGGAAGAAGATAAGGCTCTTTTACTTCTTATCTCAGTCTCTGATTCTTACGAAAGTGTCATGACGACCCTGTTATATGGGAAGGACACTTTAGAGTTCAAGAATGTGCAGTCTTCTTTGTTGGATTATGAAAAACAAAGGAAGGCAAACCAAGATGTGACACAAGAAGCTGCTTTAATTGCTTGAGGTGAAAATAAAAGAGGAAAACAATTTGACGGTGAATCTAAGGCAGGTGGTTCAAAGGCCAATAGAAAGGGTGGAATCCAGTGTTTTGGTTGTCATGAGTTTGGCCATATCAAAAGATATTGCCCTAATCGAAAGAAAAATGATGAGAATGACGATGATAATGTTGCTGGATATGCATCGGGTGGAGATATTCTCACAATCTCCAAAGGTAATAATACTTCTTCTCGTGATGGTTTGTATTTTAGATTCTGGATGTGTTTCACATGTTTGCTCCATGTTAGACTATTTTGATACTCTCCAAAGAAAGAAAGCTGGTTCTATGTCCTTGGGTGATGGATCTACTTGTCAAGTCAAAGGTGTTGGAGTGGTGAAAATCAAAATATTGAATGGAGAGATTCGTTCTTTGGGTGGTGTGGCTTATGTCCCAAAGTTACAAAGGAATCTAATTTTTTTGAGCTAGTTAGACTCTAAGAGTTACCATTTTCCGCTGCGGGTGGAGTCTTGAAAATCACACATGGTGAGTCGGTCTTGTTGATGGGGAAGAAGTATGGTAATTTGTACCATTTGAATTGTAGACACCAAATTTTTGAATTAATTTTGTTTGTTTGGTTTTAGTGATAATTGGTTGATTTTTGTTTAGACGGTTTGCATTTTGGTTCATTTTCGTTTGTCTAGTTTTTTTTAGGTTTTATTTTATTTTTATTCCCTTTTTAGTTTTTTGTAGTTGTTAATTTATAAGTTTTAGCGTAGATTTTTTTTAGAGAAAAAAAGAGGAAAGTGAAAACAAAAAAAAAAAAAAAAAAAAAAAGGGGAAAGAGAAAAGGGAAAAATGGTTTAATGCATACTGGCCTATTTTTTGAAAAAAAGTGAAAAGTTTGAAATTTGAAGAAAAAAAGTTTTTAGTGTAATAGGCATTATTTACTTTTTGATACATTTTAATTGTTTTTCAAAGAAAAGAGGAAAAATATATATGATTATTTCAGGTTACAAGCATTTGTGTTTTTGATTGCATTTTATTGTTATTTTTTATTTAAGTAAAGAAAAGTAAAAAAAAAGGGAAAAAGAAAAATGGATGAAAAATGGAAGTTGTAATTTGCTGTTCAATATTAATTTCTGTTATTATAAACTTTTGTTATTATCATTTATTTCATTTTTATTGTTATTAATTTCTGTTTTAATTAGCTGGAAAAAAAAAAAAAAAAAGAGGAAAACTGTTGCCGCAGCATGAAAGCTGCGGACTTACGCAGTTTGCACGGAAGGACCTGGGGATTTAGGCTGCAAATACTGGAGAAAGTACCAGGGATTCTTAGGGTAAGAAACATCATATAAAAGCTAGAGAAAAGCCAGCCGCAAAGGGGAGAGGGATAGAGGAGATTGACGGCAAGAAATCGAAAAAGGAAACGGCAGAGAACAAAGAAGAACAAGAGGGCAGCCGTAAGAATTGAGTGGAGAACCAGAAAAGCTGTGAAGAAAGGGGAGAGAGCTGGGGGCTGAGGGAGAAAAGGAAAGACAGAGGGATAGAAAGAGAGTGACGGGAGGCAAACAAAACAGACGAAAAGAAAGGAAGTGACGAAAGATTGAGGAGGGAAGATACGGCAAAACAACAAGGAAAAGGAACCAGAAAACATGGCCGAGCAATCTGAGAGAGAGCAAGTGGAGGAGGTGATTCGGGCTGAAGCTTAAGGCTCAGGATTGGCCGCTAATACTTCCATTGAATCCAGGCTGAAGTGTCTAATCCGCAGCTGTGAACAGGTAGCTTTCTATTCTGCGTAGTCCGTTAACATCTAACCTATATTACTAGAATTCCTGAGTTCTTAGTTATGTTGGCCTGTTTGAATGAGTGTGTTGTGTGTGTTAGAGTAGAAAGTTTTGGTTAGGTCGTGTTTTTTTTTTTTTGATAGGGAAACTATGAGTTTGAATCTGCAAATGTGTTTTGAAACTGATAAACAATCTGGTTTTGCCGCACTTCACAGTCCAAAGTTTTGTTGCTGCATTTCATTCGATATTTCTCTGGGGTTCATGGTTGGATTGCGTGGTTCATGGAAGCTTTAATTTTTCTCCAGTTTTTGCTAAGAAAACCCATGGATTTAACTTGGATTTGGGGAACAAAAGTGGTTGATTTACTTGTTTGTTAATCGACATGCCAAATGTGTTTGCCTCAAGGTGCATTTTATTTCTTTGATGCATTTCTGGTTCATTGGTTTCGATTGGTTTTTCCAGGATTGATGTTTATGTAGTGAATAATGGGATGAAGGCCTTGTGTTTGGGTTTGGCGGTTTAAACTAGTAGAAGCTTGTTAGAATTTTGGCACACGAACACAATTCTGTTGTTGCAACGACTGGTATGAAATAATTCCATGGTTAACAATCGTTTGCCCCTGTTTAGTTGAAATTAGTCCAAAGGATTATGTGAATTCTTGTGGTCGAAAGTTTATAACTTGTAACAGAAATTTGGAATCAAACCTTCCTTTTGGTTGCTGCATTTATTTTCTTCCCCTTGGCCGAGAGTCTTGTCCTCATTCTAGGCTTGGACGAAGGTCCCTATTTGTCTTTAATTCGGTCATCCCTTTGTAGGTATCATAGGATTTTGAATCAAGACTTCTTTTAATTTGAAGTGTTAAGTGCATATGCCATGCTAAATACTAAAATTCAAAAGCAATGCTTGCTGAATTTAATCATTTCAAGTCGCTGAATCAGTTTTTCTTGCGCGCATATGTTCTAGGATCTTGGCATGGTTTTCCATCATGATTTTTGTTGGCCTTGATGGGTTGGTTGGTGTAGTTAATTGCTTAGTGTAGGGCTGAGAACCTGGAGTTGAAAGTATTTGATCAAAGCTGTGTGTGTTTGGGTTCAAGAAAGCTTGAAGCACGTTTGATTGTTTGCTAAAAGATATATGAGCAAGTGGCCGAAATTTCTGTTGCATTCTTATTGCTGTCTTCTTTTTCCATGGCTGTTCAATGAGTTTTCGCACTTAAATGACACACTTAATCTTATGCAGAAGAAAAGGAAGGGGAGTTTAGGTGTTTGAGTTTGCATATTTGAATCCTTAAAACGTTTGAGCTGTGGTCGAATGATTGCTGAGAATAAGCGAGTCAAAACTGCTGAACTTTTTGCCCAGTATTTTCCAGCCATGATACATGAAGTTTCCTTTATTTGTTCCTTGCTGCATTTTTCATCTAGCTGTGAACCATCACCTCTAGTTCCTTTGCTGCATTTTCCTTATGTAGCCGTGAGCTTGCATACCTTGATTCCATTGTTGCATTT
Organism: Coffea arabica; assembly: GCF_036785885.1. Taxonomy (NCBI): domain Eukaryota; kingdom Viridiplantae; phylum Streptophyta; class Magnoliopsida; order Gentianales; family Rubiaceae; genus Coffea; species Coffea arabica. Next base: position 20,492,060 of record NC_092330.1, read on the forward strand.
GTTCGTTAAGTCGTGAGCTTTTATCTATTGTTCTTAGCTGCATTTTCTTTTAGCCGTGAACTTGCATGTTGTTCCTGCTATGTTTTGGTTTGTTTGGGGGAACCAAGTTGGGTGTTATGTTGTTTGACTCAAGGTGGGGATGTTGCTAGATAAAACTTGTCCAAACTTGGCTTTAGTTTTTTGCCAAAATCTGTTTGAAAAAAAATATAAATGCAGCAATCTTTGAGTTGGTTTTGTAACAAAAGTGTAGCAGCTTTTTGGTTTTGTAAACTTGCAAGAAATTACTTTGATTAAGTATTGTTTAAGCATGCTTTAATTGAAGTTAGTTTAATGCTTTGCTAGCTAAAGATTCATAGATGAATTTGCGGATGAGCTGGCTTAGCCTACCAAGATTTTCTTGTTGCTTGCCGAAATTTCCTTGTTGTTTGCCGAAAGTTTCTTGTTTGTTGCAGAAAATTTTGTTCTTCACGTATGCATGCATGCCAATATTTCTGAATTTAGCACTTTGACCCCTCAAGTTCCCTTTTATTCTACAAAGGCCCAAATATGTGTTGATTTCTTGCAATTGAGTCCTAAGGTATTTGCAATTTGAACCATTATTTGGCTTTTATCATTTTTGGGACCTTTGAAGTGCTTAAATGTTTCAATTGGATTTGGATGTTTGGTAATAGTTGCAATTGGGTCCTCGATATTTTGCCATTTTAGAAATTTGATCAATGATTCACTTTTGCTTGGGAATTATGCATTATTTGGCCATTTTAAAGTTGCAATTGAAGAAAGTTTGATGTTTTGGTGGGTTCAAATTATTTAGTTTATATCTTATCACTAAATTGGTGCATTAATCTTTTGTTTTTGGTGATTTTAGCTTAAGTTAGTCTTTTCTTGGGTGACTCTAGCCAAGTTGACTTTGTTTACTTCCTTAGTATCACCAACGGGGAGGTATAATCTCTTTTACCCCTTTTGTTTCTCTCATATGTGGACTAATGTGCTAATTGAAATTTGCATGTCTACTTGCTTTCCTAGCCTCTCCTTATTTCCTTTCAGTTATTTCATTTACTTTTGATTTTTATTAATGGGGTATGTGTACACCTCTTGGCTTGTAATAGATAGGGCGTAGCAAGTAATTTGGTCCATTTTCCCTTTCCCTTTTGTTTTAGTTAGCAAATGTAATGGTTGCATGCCTATGTGTTATATGTTAAATGCTTTATTAGGATTTTGCATCTAGTCAAGCATGCTAAGTGTTATATGCTACGTGTTTATAAGTGATTAGCATGTCTACTCGCTTTTTTTTTATAGTGTATATGGATGAAATGGATGAATGTACGTCACCACACTAGTCCAACGCTAGTTGTGGCTTCTTTTATCGTTTCCACTAGTCCAACGCTAGTCGGAATTCATAGGATGGGCTAGTCCAATGCTAGACCCAATAGGTTTTTTTTTCCTTTTTCATTAAGTGCATGATCACCACATATCACGCATTTTCCCTTAGTTTATCATTTGGCATGTTCCTCAAACCCTTTCCCCTTCACTTTAGGACTTGCATTTCATGCTAGTTAGGGTTCATTTGCGTGAAAATCCCCTCTTGATAAGGGAAACGAGCGAGTGTGGCTACTCGATAGCCTTAGCACGCTAGTTTTACCTTCTAATCCGAGGGAAAATTAAAATCATAAAATTAGAGGTCATCCCCGTACCCGACTTGATGCATTCCTCTAAGATCATACATTTTCATTTTCTCACTATTCTCCTCATTAAATTTTTTAATCCATATGCCATATTCACACACCTATTCACTTCTTTATTTTTCACCTCACACATTGCACCAATCTTTTTTTACTTATATATATTTACTATTTTTGTTCACTTGCACACGAGCACTTATATTTTCATTCATTTGCACACAAACACTTTCAAATTGCACACATGCCCTTCTCTATACTTTGCACACTTACACTCTTATTTGAGTCCTCATTTGCATCATTCACGATTTTCTATGAGGTCTTTCTTATTGGCCTTCACAATTCATGTGAATGGGACCACAAGCCTCATAAGAGACATTTCTTAGATTTAGGATTGCATTTCTCATTCATTAGTCTTTGTCCAAATTGCAAATACATACTTTGGGTAGAAAAAAATTAGGAAAATAAGGGTTAAATCACGCAACTAGCCTTGGCTAGGTCGAAGGGGTGCCTTGGATTTTTATCCTTGCCTTCCCCTTCGTCAAATGTGACTCCCGAACCTTTTTCTTTGTTTGCGTGGACTAGGAGTCGTTCAAAAGGGTTTCTTACTTTTTTTTCCTTAAAAAATTCACTTTTTGGGTGACTTGGTACACCCTAACTCTATACCAAGTGGCGACTCCATTTTTCATATAAAAAACCCTTTTTGAACTATTTTTCTTGGGTCAAATCGTCGCATTTTCAAAAGTCCCATTTAGACCCATTTTTATTTTTATCAAAAAATTCACTTTTTCCAAACCAATAAAATCACAAAAACAATCATTTTATTTTTTCCAAAAAAAATGGGGCGCGACAGTTGGCGACTCCACTGGGGACTTCCTAAGTGGGTCCGAGCATTTTGATTTGACCATTCTTTTCCATTTTCTACCCCTTCTATGCATTGCATTTGGATATTAGGGTGCATTTTCCATTTTTTAGGACTTTTTGACTCGCTCACGAATCAAGCTACCCCTCGCTCACGTGTGAATAGATGATTGGATGAATGATTTTATTTGTCTTATACCGCGCTTGTCATTGCATTTGGGGGGGGTGTGGGTCACCCTTAGAGCCTCGCGTTGGTTCTTGATCCCTCCCCTCCAAAACGTGCACTATCATACGCGCATACGCTTTACTATTCATCCCCCTTTATTTTTCTTTTAGTGGCTTGTCACGCCACTCCACCCTTTTAGGATTAGGAGACCCACTTGGACGTGTGATCGTGTCACGACGTGTGCGTAGCACGATCCAATGGGTCACTCAATCTTCCGCTTTAAACTTTGGGTTACTAACCTTTAGTTTTTAGTCGAAGGTTGAGGATTTTTGTAGATTCACTCAAACATGCGGTCGTGACACGACGTGTGCGTAGCGGTGTTTGGGGAATCGCTCGAGCCACCAACAAAGGGCCATGGAATTGATGACCCTTGGCCCTAAGTCTGAAGGCTTGGGGACCTGAGCTTATCGAGTTAGATGCATTAGTGAACCCCAACCTCATGCATCCATATAGTTCACCTAGGGTAGAGTCCGCCTTACCCTATTAGGGACACCATTCACGAGGGGAGGGATCTCATCCTTTTCCTTATTTACTTTTCCTGTTTTTTATCATTTAATTGTCCAACGTGTTATGTGATTAAATGTGGAACTAACTTTTCTTGTTTCTTGTTTTTTGCATTCACAACCCTAGCAAAATAAGAGGTCTGGCATGACCTTCTTTTAAGAAGCCTACCCGTGTAGATAGGACATGGCACGTTTAAGAAGTTTTGTATATTTTTGTGTATAATAATAATGTCATGTCATTTTGGGCCTACCCTGGCAAATCAAGGGTCCTTTAGGTCATATTGCATATTTTACTGCTTTAATAAATGGCATCATGCATAAGCCCTAGAAATGAAATGCCATATAGGGAATCCTATATTAGGGATAAGCCAACCTTTTTTCCCGTGGGTATTTAACCCTATTTTGGGAATTGCACGTTTAAATTCATGTTTAACTAGAGGGGTGGGACCCGTAGGTAAGGTATTTGACATCGATTTTCGTTCTTAGATGGGAAATCCTCGCCGCGTCCAACAGATGTTAGCAATACCAGTTGAGGTGCAAAAATGGCCCACATTGCTTTCGCCAAGCGAGATTAATCAAGTATCCACTCGATTGGGACCTATCGGGGATTTTAAAGACATTAAGTCCGATGGATATTTGGTAGAGGCTTTGGTGCACTTATGGGATCCCATCTGTTCTACTTTTAGGCTAGGGAAAGAAGAAATGACCATAACTATCGAGGAAATTGCTGGATTTCTCAATTTGCCGGTTCAGGGAACCGCCGTTATATTCCCATTAGCATCTGACAAAGTGGAGTTTTGTCGTTTTACCGGTATAAAGGAGTCAGTAATACAAGGGTTGGACCAGAATATAGAGGCAAAATTCTTGTTTGATCGATTCGCGTTAAGGGATGGTTTTGAAAGACATCGAGGGGATTTCTCGTTTACTTCTAGGGAAATATGGGATCGAAAGAGAGTTTGGGTGTATGGATTAGTCATGGCGGGAACTTATCTTTTTCCCAGGAAAGACAAAAAGATAGCCTTCAAGCTCACCAAAATCATGTATGACCTGTTTTTAGGAATCAATAATAAGCCCTGTTCTATCATTCCAACCATTCTAGCCGATATTTTCATAGCCTGCTCTACCTGTCAGAGAGGGGGAAAGTTCTTTTGTGGTTCGAATTTAATCTTACATGTATGGGGGATGGAGCACTTCATGAGACGACCGGCTATTCCTGAGAGTCTACCAATGTCCGGATATAACTGGGTAATCACACATCACAAAAGGGTTGATAGCAGCAATTTGCCGTGCAATGCGTCCGAATTTGTGGATTTCTTGACGAATATGACCAATCAAAATGTTAGATGGGTATTGGATTGGACCAATTGTACCAAACCTATTCTTCGTACCAAGGCATCCGAATTTGTTCCTCTATGGGGTACCCAGGGTATCATGGCATACAATCCGAGGAGGTTTCTCCGACAATTAGGGCGAGTCCAAGATGTACCACCTGCAGTGGATCTGACTCCATTTGTCATCGTTTTCGACAAAGGGATATGTCCGAAGGAAATTCCAATGAAGACTCTTATTGATGAGGCCTGGGAAACATTATCCGATGACGAACGCGTCAAGTACGTTCCGGAACTCAAACAAAGGGGATTGACCACTCCGCAATATGAAGACTGGATAGGAAGGTCCACCATACAAGAAATACAAGATGAGCCGGCCAAGGAGGTGGAAAGGTTAAAAGCCATTATTGAAGCAAGGGATAAGGAGATTCTGCAATTAAGTAAGTCCGTCGAAGCATACAAAGGGATGGCGGAGCAAAACAAGCAAATGTATGAGGGGGAGCGAGAAAAGCGTCAGGAGATGAAAAAAAAATGTGGGGAATTATATGATCAAGCCGAACGTGTCAAGTTGCCATTTGCTAGGGAAACTAGGGATTCTATATTAGATAGACTCAAGAGCTTTGGTAATCTTGTACGGAATCGTCTTCATGACATGATGTAAATATTGGCAAGTTTATCAATGAAAGTGAATTTTCTTTTGCAATCATTTGGAATTATTGTCCAAGTAGGTTTGTATAACGGGTCCCACTTCGAAGGTGTTGCATCATGCTAGGCCTACCCTTGGCACAAAAAGGGTCCCCCCATAGGACATGCATCCGAATTGTTCGAATAGTTACTAACTCATGTCTTTTTCTTTTCCTCTTTTGAATAAATTGCAGAAATTCAATAACGATTGGTTTATTTAAAGCAGTCTTTTGCATTCTCAGGTAAAATTTCCAAAAATAGCTTTCCGAAAAAGCCCCATTATTACGCGATCCCGAAGTAAAGCTCAAAGGAATCGTGTAAACATGAATATTCAACCAGAATCATCCGATAAGACTACAGCGACTACACAGCCGGAAGTCACGAGTCCTGGAGTCCAGTTGGCCGAGTTACTTGCTAAGTTTGGGGAAATGGCCTCTGAAATGGCCACCCAAAAGAAATTAATAGATGAGCTTGTCAGTAGCGGGGTACAGCCGGAGCTTCCGCACGTAATACAACTGCAATCTGAACCCTTTGTTATTCCTACAGTTCAAACTACTGTTTCCATGCAAGGTCCACCCGAAGGGACTTTCACCTACCCCACCGTTCATCTGCCATACACTTACCCTCCTAATCCTTCATTTTTCCCTACTCATATGCAAGGCCCACAACCTCAAGTCACTGCAAATATACCACCTGAGACACAAGCTTTTTATTACCCCACCACTGAGCCTTATCTGCCAGACCATTTTATTCAAACCAAACCAGAGGTGGGAGGATCCTCTGCTCCCATTGATGTGAAGTTATTAAAGCGCCTGGACCGTTTCGATGAATTCATGAGGAAGAGTCAGGTGCTGAACAAGCAAGGAGTTTTGGATTACGATGAGTTGTGTCTCTTTCCGAATGTGCAACTGCCTGAGGGGTTCAAGACTCCTAAGTTTAACAAGTACGATGGGACGGGTAATCCCAAGACGCACCTCCGATTATTTGCAAACAAATTGGGAAAGCCTGTGGACGATGAAAACTTGCCTCTAAGGTTGTTCCCCGAAAGTCTGGAAGGGGACGCACTTGACTGGTATTCAAATCTGAAACCTGAAGACGTAAGAACCTGGATTGACTTGTCCAAGGCTTTCGTAAGGCAATATGAGTATAATTGTGAGTTGGCACCGACTAGAACCACCTTGGAAGGAACCAAAAGAAAACCCTCCGAAGATCACAAGACTTATGCCAAGAGGTGGAGGAAAATAGCTGCCAAGGTGGAGCCTCCGATGACCGAGGAAGAAATCATCCGTACTTTCATCAAGGCCCATGATCCTCCATATTTTGAAGAAATTTTCCGTATGACTGGATGTTCATTCGCGGCAATTGTAAATAAACTTGAAGAATTCGACGACTTTGTACGAGCCGGAAAAATTGTTAACGTATCTGCCCTGAAATCGCAAGTGGAAGCTTTGCAAGGGCGAGGAAGCAGTGAAAAGAAACCACAATTCAAAAAGAAAGAAGGAGATACAACCTTTGTTTGGAACCACAACCCCTCACCCAGACCCCGATACCAACACGACCCAGCATACCAGCAACCTTACCCTTACTACTTTTCAAGCCCAAACCCTGTATATACTACCAACATCCACCACCCTCGACCTCGCCCAAACTATACTAACCCACCTTCAGCCCCTTTTCAAATTTCTCAACCAAATCCACCCCAAAACCGACCTCGACCTCCATTTAACCCAAGATTTCCTCCTCCAAATAGACCTGTTTACAATCATCCTCAACCTCATGAACCTTACAACCGACCCCCAAGCCGTACTTTTACCAATTTAGGTAGGCCTTTAGACCAACTGTATGACCAGTTAAGGGCCTCCGGAAAAATTGGCACAATACCACCTCCTACCTACCCGTATGGCATGCCCGTTTGGTATAACCCGCAAGCTGTTTGCGCATATCATTCAGGGGCCCCTGGGCATGCAACTTTGGATTGCAAGGCGCTAAAGCATAAAGTTCAGGATATGGTTGAGTCTGGAGAAATCGTGATCAGAAAGAGGGAGCCGCAAGGGCCAAACGTAAATCAAAACCCCTTACCAGAGCATGTTGGGGTTATTATGGACGATGCGGAGTACGAGGAACAAATCAAGAAATTGGCAATAGAAGCTGAAGTGTTTGGGGTCACGGACCAACCGTTTGTCATAGAGTTGCCATTCGAAGAAGATAACAAGCCTTTTGTCTTGGACCTCACGTCAGCAGAGAATGAAGCTTTGAAACCAGTAGTCATCGAATTCCCGAAGCAGGAGCCCGTATTAAGTCTGCAACAAGTGCCGTGGAATTACGATGAGCCTAGCATACAGATCGGGGAAAATTCAACCGCAAAGAAGGAAGTGTCAGTAGTTACCAGATCGGGGAAGACTGTAAATCCATTTGAGACTACTACTCCAATTCAAGCCAATAGTTCTGAGCTACCCATCAAACCAACAATCACCGAGAAAGAAGCCGTGGATTTCCTTAAACGACTCCAGAGGAGTGAATACAACATAGTGGAAAAGCTAAGCAAATCACCTGCCCAAATAACCATGTTGGACCTACTTTTCTCTTCGGACGTGCATAGGGATGCATTGATCGACGTACTAACAAGAGCTCAAATTCCGAAGGACATTTCTGTTGATAATTTTTCAAACGTGGTTGGGAGCGTATTATTCAACAAGCAAATTGTTTTTTCTGACGATGAATTGCCGACGGAGGGCATCGGACATAATAGGGCGTTGTACATAACAGTGAGGTGCAATGGAAAAATGCTGCCTAAGGTGTTAATCGACAACGGGTCCGCACTTAATATCTGTCCTTGGAGTACCTTAGAGAAACTAGGGTTGCAAGACGTCAAGCTGAGGCCTTCAGGGACTATGGTTAGAGGGTTTGATGGAGCGCAGAGGGAGCCAATAGGAGAGGCAGATTTAGTAATCGAGATAGGGCCCGCCCAATTTCAAATAACTTGCCAAGTCATGAACTTCCCGAGCATTTATAATATTTTACTTGGAAGGCCATGGATTCACAAGTCTGGGGCCGTGCCGTCTTCGTTGCATCAATTACTCAAGTTCGTGGTAAATGACAAACTAATCACTATCTTTGCTGAAGAGGACTGCCTGGTGATCACCGATTCTGGAGTTAAAGAGGAGGGTAGTCAAAGTGTTACCATGTCCCCTCACAGCACATCCGATATAGTCTCCGTAAGTTGGATAACCACGGAGGAACAAACTCTCTCAAAGGCCAGTGTAATGATGGCCAGAGAAATGATTCGTGGAGGATACAAATTCGACAAGGGGTTGGGGCGTGAACTGCAAGGGATCCTGAAGCCAGTGAAGATAGTAGAAAAGAGGGATACCTTTGGTTTGGGTTTCCGGCCAACCACCAAGGACATCAAAGAGATGAAGGAGCGTAAAAGAGCAGAAAAAGAGGGCTGGCAAAGGGTTTTCGATATTCCACCGCTACGGTATATTTTTCCCCGGCCAGCTGAAATAATCGCATCAGAGGGTAATTCAACTGAAGAAATCGAGGATAGTTTGTCCCAACTGTTCATTGGGGCAATATTTGAAGACAATTTCCCGAACGAGGCCGAATTTCCTGACATCCCTGAAGGGTCGATTTCCAATTGGACAGCTGAATTTCTGCCTATTCGGAAGGAGTTTCGATGGCCAAAAATAAAATTATTTGACCCTTTGGATATCACAGTTCTGGAATATGATAATGGCAATTTCTATATCACTCACGACTTGGAGGTCTGTGAATCCGAACTCCAAAGTGAGAGTGATAATGAGGAGGTATTCGATTCTTTTGCAAAGGACCTTGAACAATATGAGGAAAAACCAAAACCGAACCTGGAAGAAACAGAAAAGGTTAACATTGGCACTAAGGATGAAGTTAAGGAGGTGCAGATCAGTATTCATTTGAATGAAAGGCAGAGAAAGGAGATGCTTGAATTCTTGACCATGTTCCAGGATGTCTTTGCATGGTCCTATGATGATATGACCGGCATTTCAACTGATGTGGTAGTGCACCGGTTACCCACAGACCCTTCTTTTCCACCCGTAAAACAAAAACCCCGAAAATTCAAACCAGATATGAGCCTCAAAATAAAAGAGCAAATTGAAAAACAACTCAAAACCAATATTATCATTGTTTCCCATTACCCAATTTGGCTTTCAAATCCAGTCCCTGTTCCAAAAAAGAGTGGAGAGGTGAGAATTTGTGTTGACTATAGAGACCTTAATAAAGCCAGTCCTAAGGATGATTTCCCTCTACCAAATATTCATATTCTCTTAGACAATACTGCCGGACATGAGATTGAAACCTTTTGTGATTGTTTTGCTGGCTACCACCAAATTTTGATGGCAGAGGAGGATAGGGAGAAGACTGCTTTCATTACCCCTTGGGGCACATTTTGCTACCGAGTGATGCCTTTCGGTTTAAAGAATGCAGGGGCAACATATCAGAGGACCATGACAACCCTATTTCATGATATGATCCACCGAGAAATGGAAGTCTACGTGGATGATATTATAATCAAGTCTAAAAGGGCAGAGGACCACTTGGTTGATCTGAAGAAACTGTTCGAGAGACTACGGAAGTATAATTTGAAGTTAAATCCTGCAAAATGCGCCTTCGGAGCACCTGCGGGTAAGCTGTTGGGATTTATAGTCAGTAAGAGAGGCATAGAGATAGATCCAGCAAAAATCAAAGCAATTCGAGATATGCCGGTGCCAAAAACTCAGAAGGACGTGAGGGGTTTCTTAGGAAAGATCAATTTTATTGGGAGGTTCATCGGCCAACTAACTGCCACATGCGAGCCGTTGTTCAAATTATTGAGAAAGAATGTGCCGTTGTATTGGAATGAGGAGTGCCAACAAGCTTTTGACAAGATTAAAGATTATTTGTTGCATCCACCAGTCTTAGTGCCGCCCAAACCGGGCCGACCTTTGATTATGTATTTATCTGTGCTTGAAGGAGCAGTAGGGTGTGTTCTAGGTCAACATGACGACTCTGGAAGGAAAGAACAAGCCATTTACTATCTAAGCAAGAAGTTCACGCAGTACGAGGCTAATTATTCATTCATTGAGAAAAGCTGCTGTGCATTGGCCTGGGCAGCCCAAAAGCTTAGACACTATCTGTTGAGCCATACCACGTACCTTATTTCCCGGTCTGATCCTTTGAAGTATCTTTTGGAGAAGCCGATGTTGACTGGACGTCTGGCAAAATGGCAGATAATTCTATCAGAATTCGACATTGTGTTTACCTCGCAAAAGGCGGTCAAGGGGCAAGCTATAGCTGATCATTTGGCGGAAAATCCAAGGGATGATGATTATCAACCACTTCGTACTTATTTCCCTGACGAGAGGGTCCTATTTGTAGGCGCTGTAGACGATATAAGTGAACAAAGTCCTGAATGGAGGCTTTTCTTCGATGGAGCTTCGAATTCTCTCGGAGCTGGAATTGGAGCTGTTTTGGTGTCACCCGAAGGGAAGCACTACCCTGCCGCTGCTAAATTGCAATTTGCTTGCACAAACAATATGGCCGAATATGAAGCTTGCATTTTTGGTCTCAAAATGGCTTTAGAAATGGAAATCAAAGAGTTGATAGCTTTCAGTGATTCAGATTTGCTCGTACACCAGACTTTGAAGCAGTGGATAACCAAGGATTCGAAAATTCTTCCTTACCATTGTAGTTTGCTCACTTTGGCCAAGCAATTTCAAAATTTAGAGTTCAGACATCTCCCGAGAGCCCGAAATGCATTTGCCGACGCTTTGGCCACTCTAGCCTCTATGATCCAGTATCCAGATGAATTGAAAATCGAACCAATCCAGATTCAACTTCAAGACAAACCTGCCCACTGTTGGGTTGCAGACGAGTCCTCTGATAATATGCCTTGGTATAAGGATATTAAGGAATTTCTCAAAACAGGGTCTTACCCTCGGCATGCTAGTTCAAAGGATAAGAGTTTTTTGCGCAGAATGGTTTCCAAGTTTTTCTTAAGTGGAGAAGTGTTGTACAAAAGAACCTCAGATTTGAACCTTTTAAGGTGCATTGATGAGGGTGAAGCTCAGTATATGATGAAAGAAGTGCACAGTGGTGTTTGTGGACCTCACATGAATGGCCATTTGCTGGCGAAGAAAATCATGAGAACCGGATACTTCTGGCTTACCATGGAGCATGATTGTATAGACTTTGTCCGGAGATGTATAAAATGCCAAATGCACGGTGATATTATACGCGCTCCACCCACTGAGTTGCATAGCATGACCGCCCCGTGGCCCTGTTCAATGTGGGGTATGGACGTAATTGGCACGATTGACCCGCCTGCTTCAAATGGGCATCGATTTATATTGGTGGCAATCGAGTACTTTACCAAATGGGTTGAAGCGGAGTCATTCAAACATGTAACGAAGAAAGTAGTGGCCAATTTCTTGAAGAATCACATCATTTGTCGCTTCGGAGTACCCGAGACACTGATTACAGACAATGCCAAAAATCTGAACAATGACATGGTAGATGGACTATGTGAGCAGACACCGTAATTCTGCTATTTATAGGCCTCAGATGAATGGAGCTGTAGAAGCCGCAAATAAGAATTTGAAGAAGATTATACGCAAAATGACTGAAAGGCATCGCGATTGGCATGAAAAGCTGCCTTATGCACTAATGGCATATCGGACTTCTATTCGAACATCAACTGGGGCAACGTCGTATTCACTCATGTATGGAATGGAAGCTGTATTACCAGCTGAGGTTGAGATTCCGTCGCTACGAATCCTTATGGAAGCTAAATTGGAGGAGGCCGATTGGTTGAAGCAACGACATGAGCAATTGACTTCGATCGATGAAAAGCGGTTCAACGCTATTTGTCATGGTCAGTGCTATCAGAAGCGTGTGGCCCGGGCTTACAACAAAAAAGTCCATCGGCGGGCATTTGAAGAAGGTGATAAGGTACTAAAGCGAATTTTGTCAATGCAAGATGAAGCTAAAGGCAAATTCGCTCCAAATTGGCAAGGGCCGTTCATTGTCCAAAAGGTATTACCTGGCGGAGCGCTCATCTTGGCAGAAATGGATGGACGGGCATTCCCTCAACCCATCAACTCAGATAGGTGCAAAAAGTTTTTCTTTTGATCATGCAAATTTTCTTTAGAAATTCATGCAAATGGCGAAATGCAAGTCAGGCCATCTTCTTTTACACTAAAAAATATTTTATCTCTACTTGTCCCCTTTGAGCCATCAGAATTGACAAATTTCGTTTGATCACCCTTGAGAATTGCAAACCCCACACTGGGGCAAATTTATTTCGAAAACGAAAAAAAGAGACGAAAAAAAAAAGAGAAGAAAAGAAAAGAGAGAACCCCACACTGGGGCAAATTTAGTTTTCAAAGAAAAATGCAAAAGTGAGGAAAATGCAATGAAAAATGCAAAGAGAGAAAAGCTGATCAAACTGGGGCAAATTTCCCTCGGTTTTAGAGTTGTTTTATAAAAAAAAAAAAAAAAAAAAGCGCAATCTTAAGTTATTTCACCTCTTATATCAAAATTTGCTTTCAAGCCTCAACTTTTCTTGAAAAACACCCCACCTGACCTCATTATAAAAGCCCAAAGTCCTGGCTTTCGTCACTTGCTGCATTTCCATTAGAAAATTTGTTAATCAACTGGCAAGTGATGTCCGTAATGCCTTCGCCTAATCTACAAGGGAAGTGCATTTTACTGATGCCTGAAACCTTTAACTCATATTTCTGAGTTGATTATGGTCGAGATGTGTCTTTATTTTTTTAGGTGAAAACCCGAAAGGGCGCCTCGTTAAAAAAAAAAAAAAAAAAAAAAAAGAAGAAAGAAAAAAGCAAAAACAAAAAGGGTAGGGGCAGCCTTGGTGAAAACCCGAAAGGGCGCCAAGGCGGTTTTTTTTACAACAGACGAGCGCGAGAAGGAACAGCTGGTGACCTGGTTCGTTTGGGGCTTTTCCTCATGTTTGTGATACTTTTGCCAGTATCGGATTCCGAAGCAAAATATCCAAAGTCTTGAATATGATTTTCGTTGGCTAAATTTGTATTGTTCTTTACAAGTATTCTTTTGCAAAATGTATCTTTATGAACCTTTTTGATTGTTCTCAATTATTTGTGTATGACTGCTTATGATTGTCTACATTCTTTTGCATGCTCATCTTTGCCTGACATAGGAAATAATCTTGCATATACATTGATTGTTATATGATGAATTTTCACGCATCATTCTTTCACCATTGAATTCAAATGAATGATAAACCCTAAGGTTTGGGCAAAGATAAGGGATTCAATCATCAGTTATAGTGAGTGACATGCAACAAAGCTGCCACCTGGATTGGGTGACGTGGTAAATCCGTATTTTATCAGTCTCAGAATTTGTAAAGTCACAAGTTCAACCAAGACGGATGTCGCAGAACAGAGGCAAAAATAGTACAAGACTCATGTTTACACGATTCTCAAGGCAAACCGGATCAAATAATGGTGGCAAATCCATTGTTACTTATTCTTTTCTTGCAGGAACACTGCGTTCACAAATGAAAGCGATCATTCTCTTTTTCAAACCTAAAGCAATGTTATTTGCAAAGTTAGATTATAAGGACCAACATCAGCCATCGCCTCAACTACAGAGATCCGATCTCCCTCTAGGTACAAAATTTGAACTACTCTCAGGTAAAAAAATTCAATTCATTGTCTCAAACTTCCCCAGTGAAGTCCGTTTAAATTTCTGTTCGGGTCAGTCCCGTTTAAATTTCTGTTCGGGTCAGTCCCGTTTAAATTCTTGTTCGGGTCAGTCCCGTTTAAATTTCTGTTCGGGTCAGTCCCGTTTAAATTCTGTTCGGGTCAGTCCCGTTTAAATTCTGTTCGGGTCAGTCCCGTTTAAATTCCTGTTCGGGTCAGTCCCGTTTAAATTCCTGTTCGGGTCAGTCCCGTTTAATTTCTGTTCGGGTCAGTCCCGTTTAAATTCCTGTTCGGGTCAGTCCCGTTTAATTCCTGTTCGGGTCAGTCCCGTTTAAATTCCTGTTCGGGTCAGTCCCGTTTAATTTCTGTTCGGGTCAGTCCCGTTTAAATTCCTGTTCGGGTCAGTCCCGTTTAAATTCCTGTTCGGGTCAGTCCCGTTTTATTTTTCATGTTCGGGTCAGTCCCGTTTTCAATTCTGGTTCGGGTCAGTCCCGTTTTATTTTCCATGTTCGGGTCAGTCCCGTGTTATAATTCCTGTTCGTTGGAATCTTTTGCAGCCCAATAACACAGGTAAGTATTTGGCGTCTACTTCTTTGTCTCAAGTTTTTTCAAAACTCAGACAAAGAGGGGCAAACTGTAGACACCAAATTTTTGAATTAATTTTGTTTTTTTGGTTTTAGTGATAATTGGTTGATTTTTGTTTAGACGGTTTGCATTTTGGTTCATTTTCGTTTGTCTAGTTTTTTTTAGGTTTTATTTTATTTTTATTCCCTTTTTAGTTTTTTGTAGTTGTTAATTTATAAGTTTTAGCGTAGATTTTTTTTAGAGAAAAAAAGAGGAAAGTGAAAACAAAAAAAAAAAAAAAAAAAGGGAGGGAAAGAGAAAAGGGAAAAATGGTTTAATGCATACTGGCCTATTTTTTGAAAAAAAGTGAAAAGTTTGAAATTTGAAGAAAAAAAGTTTTTAGTGTAATAGGCATTATTTACTTTTTGATACATTTTAATTGTTTTTCAAAGAAAAGAGGAAAAATATATATGATTATTTCAGGTTACAAGCATTTGTGTTTTTGATTGCATTTTATTGTTATTTTTTATTTAAGTAAAGAAAAGTAAAAAAAAAGGGAAAAAGAAAAATGGATGAAAAATGGAAGTTGTAATTTGCTGTTCAATATTAATTTCTGTTATTATAAACTTTTGTTATTATCATTTATTTCATTTTTATTGTTATTAATTTCTGTTTTAATTAGCTGGAAAAAAAAAAAAAAAGAGGAAAACTGTTGCCGCAGCATGAAAGCTGCGGACTTACGCAGTTTGCACGGAAGGACCTGGGGATTTAGGCTGCAAATACTGGAGAAAGTACCAGGGATTCTTAGGGTAAGAAACATCATATAAAAGCTAGAGAAAAGCCAGCCGCAAAGGGGAGAGGGATAGAGGAGATTGACGGCAAGAAATCGAAAAAGGAAACGGCAGAGAACAAAGAAGAACAAGAGGGCAGCCGTAAGAATTGAGTGGAGAACCAGAAAAGCTGTGAAGAAAGGGGAGAGAGCTGGGGGCTGAGGGAGAAAAGGAAAGACAGAGGGATAGAAAGAGAGTGACGGGAGGCAAACAAAACAGACGAAAAGAAAGGAAGTGACGAAAGATTCAGGAGGGAAGATACGGCAAAACAACAAGGAAAAGGAACCAGAAAACATGGCCGAGCAATCTGAGAGAGAGCAAGTGGAGGAGGTGATTCGGGCTGAAGCTTAAGGCTCAGGATTGGTCGCTAATACTTCCATTGAATCCAGGCTGAAGTGTCTAATCCGCAGCTGTGAACAGGTAGCTTTCTATTCTGCTTAGTCCGTTAACATCTAACCTATATTACTAGAATTCCTGAGTTCTTAGTTATGTTGGCCTGTTTGAATGAGTGTGTTGTGTGTGTTAGAGTAGAAAATTTTGGTTAGGTCGTGTTTTTTTTTTTTTGATAGGGAAACTATGAGTTTGAATCTGCAAATGTGTTTTGAAACTGATAAACAATCTGGTTTTGCCGCACTTCACAGTCCAAAGTTTTGTTGCTGCATTTCATTCGATATTTCTCTGGGGTTCATGGTTGGATTGCGTGGTTCATGGAAGCTTTAATTTTTCTCCAGTTTTTGCTAAGAAAACCCGTGGATTTAACTTGGATTTGGGGAACAAAAGTGGTTGATTTACTTGTTTGTTAATCGACATGCCAAATGTGTTTGCCTCAAGGTGCATTTTATTTCTTTGATGCATTTCTGGTTCATTGGTTTCGATTGGTTTTTCCAGGATTGATGTTTATGTAGTGAATAATGGGATGAAGGCCTTGTGTTTGGGTTTGGCGGTTTAAACTAGTAGAAGCTTGTTAGAATTTTGGCACACGAACACAATTCTGTTGTTGCAACGACTGGTATGAAATAATTCCATGGTTAACAATCGTTTGCCCCTGTTTAGTTGAAATTAGTCCAAAGGATTATGTGAATTCTTGTGGTCGAAAGTTTATAACTTGTAACAGAAATTTGGAATCAAACCTTCCTTTTGGTTGCTGCATTTATTTTCTTCCCCTTGGCCGAGAGTCTTGTCCTCATTCTAGGCTTGGACGAAGGTCCCTATTTGTCTTTAATTCGGTCATCCCTTTGTAGGTATCATAGGATTTTGAATCAAGACTTCTTTTAATTTGAAGTGTTAAGTGCATATGCCATGCTAAATACTAAAATTCAAAAGCAATGCTTGCTGAATTTAATCATTTCAAGTCGCTGAATCAGTTTTTCTTGCGCGCATATGTTCTAGGATCTTGGCATGGTTTTCCATCATGATTTTTGTTGGCCTTGATGGGTTGGTTGGTGTAGTTAATTGCTTAGTGTAGGGCTGAGAACCTGGAGTTGAAAGTATTTGATCAAAGCTGTGTGTGTTTGGGTTCAAGAAAGCTTGAAGCACGTTTGATTGTTTGCTAAAAGATATATGAGCAAGTGGCCGAAATTTCTGTTGCATTCTTATTGCTGTCTTCTTTTTCCATGGCTGTTCAATGAGTTTTCGCACTTAAATGACACACTTAATCTTATGCAGAAGAAAAGGAAGGGGAGTTTAGGTGTTTGAGTTTGCATATTTGAATCCTTAAAACGTTTGAGCTGTGGTCGAATGATTGCTGAGAATAAGCGAGTCAAAACTGCTGAACTTTTTGCCCAGTATTTTCCAGCCATGATACATGAAGTTTCCTTTATTTGTTCCTTGCTGCATTTTTCATCTAGCTGTGAACCATCACCTCTAGTTCCTTTGCTGCATTTTCCTTATGTAGCCGTGAGCTTGCATACCTTGATTCCATTGTTGCATTTGTTCGTTAAGTCGTGAGCTTTTATCTATTGTTCTTAGCTGCATTTTCTTTTAGCCGTGAACTTGCATGTTGTTCCTGCTATGTTTTGGTTTGTTTGGGGGAACCAAGTTGGGTGTTATGTTGTTTGACTCAAGGTGGGGATGTTGCTAGATAAAACTTGTCCAAACTTGGCTTTAGTTTTTTGCCAAAATCTGTTTGAAAAAAAATATAAATGCAGCAATCTTTGAGTTGGTTTTGTAACAAAAGTGTAGCAGCTTTTTGGTTTTGTAAACTTGCAAGAAATTACTTTGATTAAGTATTGTTTAAGCATGCTTTAATTGAAGTTAGTTTAATGCTTTGCTAGCTAAAGATTCATAGATGAATTTGCGGATGAGCTGGCTTAGCCTACCAAGATTTTCTTGTTGCTTGCCGAAATTTCCTTGTTGTTTGCCGAAAGTTTCTTGTTTGTTGCAGAAAATTTTGTTCTTCACGTATGCATGCATGCCAATATTTCTGAATTTAGCACTTTGACCCCTCAAGTTCCCTTTTATTCTACAAAGGCCCAAATATGTGTTGATTTCTTGCAATTGAGTCCTAAGGTATTTGCAATTTGAACCATTATTTGGCTTTTATCATTTTTGGGACCTTTGAAGTGCTTAAATGTTTCAATTGGATTTGGATGTTTGGTAATAGTTGCAATTGGGTCCTCGATATTTTGCCATTTTAGAAATTTGATCAATGATTCACTTTTGCTTGGGAATTATGCATTATTTGGCCATTTTAAAGTTGCAATTGAAGAAAGTTTGATGTTTTGGTGGGTTCAAATTATTTAGTTTATATCTTATCACTAAATTGGTGCATTAATCTTTTGTTTTTGGTGATTTTAGCTTAAGTTAGTCTTTTCTTGGGTGACTCTAGCCAAGTTGACTTTGTTTACTTCCTTAGTATCACCAACGGGGAGGTATAATCTCTTTTACCCCTTTTGTTTCTCTCATATGTGGACTAGTGTGCTAATTGAAATTTGCATGTCTACTTGCTTTCCTAGCCTCTCCTTATTTCCTTTCAGTTATTTCATTTACTTTTGATTTTTATTAATGGGGTATGTGTACACCTCTTGGCTTGTAATAGATAGGGCGTAGCAAGTAATTTGGTCCATTTTCCCTTTCCCTTTTGTTTTAGTTAGCAAATGTAATGGTTGCATGCCTATGTGTTATATGTTAAATGCTTTATTAGGATTTTGCATCTAGTCAAGCATGCTAAGTGTTATATGCTACGTGTTTATAAGTGATTAGCATGTCTACTCGCTTTTTTTTTTATTGTGTATATGGATGAAATGGATGAATGTACGTCACCACACTAGTCCAACGCTAGTTGTGGCTTCTTTTATCGTTTCCACTAGTCCAACGCTAGTCGGAATTCATAGGATGGGCTAGTCCAATGCTAGACCCAATAGGTTTTTTTTTCCTTTTTCATTAAGTGCATGATCACCACATATCACGCATTTTCCCTTAGTTTATCATTTGGCATGTTCCTCAAACCCTTTCCCCTTCACTTTAGGACTTGCATTTCATGCTAGTTAGGGTTCATTTGCGTGAAAATCCCCTCTTGATAAGGGAAACGAGCGAGTGTGGCTACTCGATAGCCTTAGCACGCTAGTTTTACCTTCTAATCCGAGGGAAAATTAAAATCATAAAACTAGAGGTCATCCCCGTACCCGACTTGATGCATTCCTCTAAGATCATACATTTTCATTTTCTCACTATTCTCCTCATTAAATTTTTTAATCCATATGCCATATTCACACACCTATTCACTTCTTTATTTTTTACCTCACACATTGCACCAATCTTTTTTTACTTATATATATTTACTATTTTTGTTCACTTGCACACGAGCACTTATATTTTCATTCATTTGCACACAAACACTTTCAAATTGCACACATGCCCTTCTCTATACTTTGCACACTTACACTCTTATTTGAGTCCTCATTTGCATCATTCACGATTTTCTATGAGGTCTTTCTTATTGGCCTTCACAATTCATGTGAATGGGACCACAAGCCTCATAAGAGACATTTCTTAGATTTAGGATTGCATTTCTCATTCATTAGTCTTTGTCCAAATTGCAAATACATACTTTGGGTAGAAAAAAATTAGGAAAATAAGGGTTAAATCACGCAACTAGCCTTGGCTAGGTCGAAGGGGTGCCTTGGATTTTTATCCTTGCCTTCCCCTTCGTCAAATGTGACTCCCGAACCTTTTTCTTTGTTTGCGTGGACTAGGAGTCGTTCAAAAGGGTTTCTTACTTTTTTTTCCTTAAAAAATTCACTTTTTGGGTGACTTGGTACACCCTAACTCTATACCAAGTGGCGACTCCATTTTTCATATAAAAAACCCTTTTTGAACTATTTTTCTTGGGTCAAATCGTCGCATTTTCAAAAGTCCCATTTAGACCCATTTTTATTTTTATCAAAAAATTCACTTTTTCCAAACCAATAAAATCACAAAAACAATCATTTTATTTTTTCCAAAAAAAATGGGGCGCGACATGAATACCTCAATGAATTGGGAACGGAAGGGGATCTAAAAATGCTCTCAAATTACAAATGGTGGTGAGAGAAAAAATCCCGCTATGGTAGAGGGTGAATTGAGGCCCCTCTCACGAGTCAACTAGATGTTGGACTCGGTTAGCTACACACGTTCATTTGCCGATTGAATCAGTTGAAAACAATACTGTCTTGATTCGGGTATGTAGCTAGGCACCAAGGTACTTGGTGGGAAAAGGCAAATGGAGTTTTTTGGATGGTTTGCTGCATTTGCTAAAAGAAATATTTGCCAAGGTGGAGATTTGTTAGGAAATTGGCTTAATTTCTTTTAGTCAAGTGTTGACCTTGGTCCCTAACTTTTGATGATTACAAAACAAATGGATGTTGCTAACATCTACTCAAAGGCTTTTTCAGCAATGAAATAAATCAGGTTCAAAGATTAGGCGCATTTGAAAAAGATAGAGTATGCTGAACCTGTCGGACGCTCAAGAAGACAGTACCGGACTTCCGATAATCGTTGCACAATTTCGGACGCATGCTTCGGACGTCCGATAAGATCCTTCGAAGTCGACAAAACTATCGGACGCTGAATATGTCTCTACCGGACGTCCGATAGAAACAAGATAATTTCTCAAATCTCTTTGTTTGCTGTCGGACGCACAAAAAGCTTGCACCGGACGTCTGAAAGAATTGAAGAAAATTTCTTAAACTCACTGCCTGCTGTTGGACGCATAAAGCAGGGCTATAGGACGTCTGACACTCCAACAGCTAGCTGACTCTTCAGCTACTTTCTATCCGTTGGAAGTATTAATGAGGCACTTTCTTGATCCTATATAAATAGTGGTTGGTCAGATACTTCAAACAACTTTTGCACACTGAAGATACAAAAGATCTAGAGAGATTTTAGTGAGAAAATACTCTTCAAGGAAGATTTGTAGTCTTAGTGGTGTGAGGTTCTTTGTAAGCTTTTCATTTGTGAGTGAATACTTCATGAGTGTAGATCTGCGAGGGTTGTCCTGAGGGATAGTAAAACGTCTTAACTTGACCGAGTAGAGTTCGGGCAAGGAGGAGGTGAACCTTTCTTTGTACACAAGAGTGATTGTAATTCATCAACTTGAAGTAGCTTGTCTGAATTAATCTACAAGCTCAAGAGGAGTTGGGTAGTTAATTGGTTTGCAATTCTTTCCTTTTTATTTTCTTATTGTTACGTTTATGATTTTTAAATTGTTTATCTCTTCTACTCACAAGCACTTGTGCTTTCTTATCAACTGCTCCATTGTGTGGCCGCCTAGAAAAGGGGTTGTCTTCGGGCCAAACAATTGGTATCAGAGCTTGGTCTCCTAGAGATTAAGCTCAATCGGCTTTGGAGTAAAGATGACAACCAACAATGCTATGTTTTTTGAAGGACATTATGTCATTAGACCACCTATGTTTAATGGGTCAAATTATGTGAGTTGGAAAGAAAGAATGATTATTTTTTTGCAATCTATTGATATTGAATTGTGGTTTGTTATTAGTGAAGGTCCATATGATGCCTCTCTTATAGATGAAAATACTCAGAGATCTAGACCAAAAATAAGAAGTGAACTGACTGCTACGGATAGAGTTCATCTCACATTAAATGCAAAAACTATGAATGTGCTATATTGTACTTTAGACTCAAATGAATCTATTAGAGTCAAAGGCTGTAAGTCAGCCAAGAAAATTTGGGATAAATTGAGAGAAATTCATGAAGGTAGTGAGAATGTTAGAGAACAAAAGAAGCCCATTCTAGTTACAAAGTATGAATCCTTCAAGATGCAACCTCATGAAAATATTGATGAGATGTATTGTAGATTCAATGATTTCATTAAGGATTTGGAGGTGCTGGAAAAAGAATACTCTCTAGGTGAGAAAAACAGAAAATTTCTGTATGCTTTATTGAAGGATTGGGAGAGTAAAGTGACTGCCATTGAGGAAGCCAAAGATCTAAATACCTTGCCTATTGAATCTCTCATTAATTCACTGACTTCTTATGAGCTAAAACTCAAGTTCAAGGTGCAGGAAGAAGAAGATACAAAAGTGAGAAAGAATATTGCTCTGAGGGCTTCACAAGGTGAAGATGATACAGCCTCCATGAGTGAAGATGACATGGAAGGTAATGATAGTGATATTACACTCATCACACGAGGCTTCAAAAGAATACTCAACAAGAGAAGATTCAGAAAAAGTGGACCTAGCAACTCCTTCCCGAATCAGTCCAACAACTTGAGAAACAAAGGGAAGCTAGAGTTCAACAAAAAGCAAACTGATAAGTGCTTTGAATGCGGCCAACCTAGACACTATGCAAGTGAGTGTCCAGTGATGAAGAAGAAAGAAAGAAGAAAATCAAGATTCAACAAATTTCAATTCACATGGAATGAGTGCAACTTCGATGGTGAAATTGAAGAGGATGAAGAAACTGCTCAATTGACTTTTATGGCCATTGGAGATGATGAGGTAACATCTTGTAACTCTTAATTTGAAAGTGATGATAAAACTGATGATGATCTTGAATTTTTCATTATAAAATTGCATGATAACTTGAAAGAATCCTATGCTAGAAACAAAGAGTTAAAACAGAAAATTAGTTTTTTGCTTCGAGATAATGCAAATCTTTTTCAACAAAATAAAAAGTTGAAAGCTGAAAATGATTATTTCAAAAAGAGTGAGACTGCTTTACACTTTGAGTTTGATAGAAAAACAAAGTTTTGTGAATTATTCAAAAAGGAACAAGGTGATTTGAAAAGAAGAATGGATGGTCTAAATGAGTTGCTTAAACACAAGAAACAAGTCTGTTTTCAAAAGAATATGTTGAATTCTAATTCCAACGAATTTGCTATTTATAAGAGAAGACAAGTAAGATTTATTAAACCTGTTCATGTAAATAACTCCTTGATTATGTGTAATTTCTGTTGTCAAAAGGGTCACATGAAAAGTGATTGTTATGTGAGAAAGAATATAAAAAAAGGCATGAAATGCATGTGGATAGTTAGACATGATGCTAACTCTAACAAGTAGGAGATATTGATAAGATTGATGAGATTCTTGTTCATGATGCTTTTCTGTAATTCTTTTTTGAAGTTTCTGATGCTTAGAACTGAGTTTTTTCTTGATGTTTTTGAATATTACTGAATTTATATGATGTCAAAAAGGGAGAAAAAAGAATAATTCTGATCTAATGATGATTTATTTTGTTAAACTCTCTGTGATATGTTGGTATATTGGTGATTGCAGATTTCTGGTATCATTTCTCTGTTTTTGTTTGGAATGTTGGATTCCCTGTTATTGTTGCTGGATTGCGGTATGAGATTTTTACTCTCACCTTATGATGACAAAAAGGGAGAGATATGGATGCTATGTGTAAGGGAAAGTTATTCTGAATTCATAAGTTTAGATACATTGTATGAGGGGGAGCTTATGCTTATATGCTCAATTTTTTTTTTCTTCCATCTATTGTTTTGTCATCATCAAAAAGGGGGAGAATGTTGACCTTGGTCCCTAACTTTTGATGATTACAAAACAAATGGATGTTGCTAACATCTCCTCAAAGGTTTTTTCAGTAATGAAATAAATCAGGTTCAAAGATTAAGCATATTTGAAAAAGACAGAGTATGCTGAACCTGTTGAACGCTGAAGAAGACAGTACCGGACGTCCGATAATCATTCTACAACTTCGGGTGCATGCTTCGGATCGGTTGATGGCTTGTAATGGTGTAAAATGAAGCTTGTATATGTTAGTTACGATTGGTTGCGAAGATTTCAGTTTTGTGCGAAAATTTCAGGTTTAGGGTTTACATTTGCCCTGTTCCGACCAGATTTATTCGAGCATGTTAGAGACCGAATCAGGCTTAGATTAAAACATAAAAGTTGTAAAAAATGGTGTTAACTAGCTGCCTGCAAAATTTCAGCTCGATTCGAGCACTGTAGCATGTGAAATGCTCGAAATACCCTTGACTGTCCATGAATCTTGTTCCGTGCCCAGATTTCTGTTTTCATGGAAATTTCCATTTTTGATCATAAAAATGCAAGATTTGGCCTTGGAGATCTTCATAAGGAATGTAGGTATATGTCTTGGTTTCGAAACGCCATAAGATTCGTTTCAATCCGATAAGGGTAGTTTCAGTTATGGATATTGTGCCGAAAGGTGTTAAACGGAACTTTTATACGTTAACTGCGATCGTTGCGGAAAATTTACGCTTAAGGGAATGAATTCCGGTTTCTAGGGTTTAATTGGGGATTTTTCTAATGATGGCTCTTAAGCTTCTAATTAGCTTTGATTGAGGGATATTGTGGCCTAATTGGATATATTTTATTGCTTATTAATCGTATGTGTGATTGGTAATATATTGTAGGTTGAAAATCAAGCATTTTATGGGGAAATGTTGTCCGAACTTTGAGAATGTATGATTGCTTTGAGTTTGTGATTTAGGGCTTCGATTCGAGCAAGGTAATGATATATGATAGATGGTTTCTGAGCCGTGGAGGTGAGTGACCCTAAACTATTTCCAAAGTACTTTTGAAATGTTTCTTGCATTATTTACTCGACTGCATATCATGTGTGCGCGCACGTGAGTTCATGACATGATTTGGCTTAAATGAGTTCTTGGGGAGTCTCGTGTTGAACACCAACGTCTCCACTCCTGTTTATTGTTCATGACATGATCTGGAGCACCAACGTCGCTCCCCCTTGTTGTTTAACGTTAAGTAATCTATTTGAGCGTTGGGTGTTTAAGTACAATGATTTCACTGGCTCATGAGAGCAATAAACGTACATTTGATTACCGATTCATGACATCATTGAAATGAACGATTGTGAAATATATTTGATTACTGATTTTATTGGTTACTCACTGAGCTTTTAGCTCACCCCAAAACTATTTTATTCCCCTCCACAGGGCTCGAGACGAAGGAAGGGCTTGTAGTACTTATTCATGTGATCGGATGGTTTATCTCATGTATAGTTTGAATTTGGAATTGCTCTTGTATAATAGTTGGTATCAAGGATTGTATGAATGTTTGGAATCGATCGGATGTATGTATACATTCCACGCTTGGGAACTAGTTTCCGCTTCGCTTATGATATGTAAATTTGCAGAACATCTGATGTATATTTGAGACTTATATTGTAATTTATTTTAGGACTACAGTGAACGACTGAGTCCCGACGAGAGTTGGGCAGGCGGTCTGCCGAACCCTTTGGTTCGCCTTAGGGGAAGGTGGGGCTGTCACAGTTGGTATCAGAGCTTAGGCTTTCGATCTCTGTAGTGTATCCTAGGCTAAAGTTTAAGATGCCGGACTGTGGGATTCGATTTGATTTGAAAGTTAAGCGATTAAGGGATAAAACCTATAGCTGCGGCGTGTGGTCTCTGTACGGAGTGAACTTGAGCCAAGCGGTGTAATGGTTCTAATGTGAAATGTGTAAAGGACTAAGTGCTCTTCGGGAGCGTAAGTTGTGAATTATGAAGTGGTAAGTGCAAGATATGACTTGATTAGTATAAGTTGTAATGTCGAGGACGACATATTTTTAAGGAGGGAAGTTTGTGAGGCCCCGAAAGAATGAGCGTGAGAACCCGAAAATTTGTATATATTTTCGAGACATTATTTTGTTTCCTTGTCTATAATTTTATGTCTTTCTTCAATATATTAATTTCTTATACATTTTTATAAGGGAATATAGTTTTCAAATCATTTCCTTGATACAAGTTAGTCCACGTTAAGTTTGAAGTGTATTATCAACGTGGGACCCGCTAGTGCGGTAAATGCGATAAATTTTTGACAACTTGTTGGAGTTTTGTATTAAGTGATATTATTTTACAAGGTGCTAAGAGATAATTAGAAGTTACCTATATGGATTAGTATTAGAGAACAAAGAGATAAGCTTTCAGCAAAAGGTGACAAGTGTCACCATTCGATTCACCCTTAGACTTTTGACCAAGATATTTTTACCTTCTTAAAGCTAATTTTGATCAAACTATTTCTTCATTTTTAGCTCCTTTGGCTGGCCCTCTCAACAAGAAAAGAAAAGAAAGCTCTCAACTTGTTTCCTCCATTTCTTGCTTTGATCTCACAAACCAACCGTTAAAACTTTGATTTGCTCCATAAAAACCTTTCTCTTGGTAGGATTAAGGTGAGTGGTGAAGTGGTTTGAGAAGCAAAGGTGCTAAGTTGCTTGTTGTCTTGAAGTTACAAGGTGAGTTGTTAAGCATTATTCCCTTTGGCTTTGATAATGTTCAATTGATGGCTTTAGTGGTTTAATATGATGGCATATGGTGTGATTATGGTTTGTTTATGGTTGGAAGTGAAGGTTTGAGGGATTTTGATTTATTATTGTTATTTTTCTGTTTTATATGATGATTATGGTTTAATCATGGTATGATGGCTTGTAATGGTGTAAAATGAAGCTTGTATATGTTAGTTACGATTGGTTGCGGAAAATTTCAGTTTTGTGCGGAAATTCCAGGTTTAGGGTTTACATTTGCCCTGTTCTAACTGGATTCATTCGAGCATGTTAGAGGCTGAATCAGGCTTAGATTAAAACATAAAAGTTGTAAAAAATGGTGTTAACTAGCTGCCTACAAAATTTCAGCTCGATCTGAGCACTGTAGCATGTGAAATGATCGAAATACCCTTGACTGCCCATGAATCCTGTTCCGCGCCCAAATTTCTGTTTTCGTGGAAATTTCCAATTTTGATCATAAAAATGCATGATTTGGCCTTGGAGATCTTCATAAGGAATGTAGGTATATGTTTTGGCTTCGAAACTCCATAAGATTCGTTTCAATCCGATAAGGGTAGCTTCAGTTATGGATATTGTGCCGAAAGGTGTTAAACGGAACTTTTATACGTTAACTGCGATCGTTGCGGAAAATTTACGCTTAAGGGAATGAATTCCGGTTTCTAGGGTTTAATTGGGGATTTTTCTAATGGTGGCTCTTAAGCTTCTAATTAGCTTTGATTGAGGGATATTGTGGCCTAATTGGATATATTTTATTGCTTATTAACCGTATGTGTGAATGGTAATATATTGTAGGTTGGAAATCAAGCATTTATGGGGAAATGCTATCCGATCTTTGAGAATGTATGATTGCTTTGAGTTTGTGATTTAGGGCTTGGACTCAGGCAAGGTAATGATATATGATGGATGGTTTCTGAGTCATGGAGGTGAGTGACCCTAAACTGTTTCCAAATACTTTTGAAATGTTTCTTGCATTATTCACTCGACTGCATATCATGTGTGCGCGCATGTGAGTTCATGACATGATTTGGCTTAAATGAGTTCTTGGGGAGTCTTGTGCTGAACACCAACGTCTCCACTCCTGTTTATTGTTCATGACATGATCTGGAGCACCAACGTTGCTCCCCCTTGTTGTTTAACGTTAAGTAATCTATTTGAGTTTTGGGTGTTTAAGTACAATGATTTCACTGGCTCATGAGATCAATAAACGTACATTTGATTACCGATTCATGACATCATTGAAATGAACGATTGTGAAATATATTTGATTACTAATTTTATTGGTTACTCACTGAGCTTTTAGCTCATTCCAAAACTATTTTATTCCCCTCCACAGGACTCGAGATGAAGGAAGGGCTTGTAGTACTTATTCATGTGATTGGATGGATTATCTCTTGTATAGTTTGAATTTGGAATTCCTCTTGTATAATAGTTGGTATCAAGGATTATATGAATGTTTGGAATCGATCGGATGTATGTATACATTCCACGCTTGGAAACTAGTTTCCGCTTCGCTTATGATATGTAAATTTGCGGAATATCTGATGTATATTTGAGACTTATATTGTAATTTATTTGAGAACTGTAGTGAATGACTGAGTCCCGGCGAGAGATGGGCAAGCGGTCCGCCGAACCCTTTGGTTCGCCTTAGGGGAAGGTGGGGCTGTCACAGATCCCCAGGCCTGTCCGGACCATCTTAGCTGAGCCCATTTCTGTTGTGATTGCCCATTCTTCTCTGCTGGTGTAGCTGGTCTACCATTGGTTTCATTGCAAGCTTCATACTCAAGCCATTCACTGTGAGCTTTGTCGACAATCAGTTTTGCATTCCCCCTCTCAGCTTGGAAAGTTATTTTGTTTCTAGCCTTCCACACTTGCCATAAAATGCTAACCGTAAGCTGGATTCTGTCCAGGCCATGCGCCTCCTTTGCTGATTGCATCACAGCAATCCACCGGTTCCAAAAGTTGCCTTGTAGTTCAGCTATCCCATCCCATTTCACTGGAGCAAGTTTCCATACCACTTTGGCAGTTGGGCAAAAGAATAACATATGTTCAATGGTTTCAGCATTGTCACCACAGCAGGCACATATGTCGCTTCCCTTTCCTATCCTCTTAAAAAGTGTTTCATTTGCAGGCAAGGCATTTTGTAGGCATCTACATAGGAAGTGTTTTAGTTTTAGCTTGATATTCAAACTCCACAGCCTTTTCCATACCGTATGTTTCCTAATTTCCCAAGTCGTTTCAGGTTCATGTGCCGTTTTTCTCCTCATGTTGGCAACTGTCCCTTTTGCTACAGCATAGCCAGTCTTTATGTGACAGCCCCACCTCCCCCTAAGGCGAACCAAAGGGTTCGGCGGACCGCCTGCCCAGCTCTCGCCGGAACTCAGTCGTTCACTTCAATCAATCCGGAATACAACCACAAGAATTCATATAGCAAAAATCGGAAACTTAAAGCGAAACTTATATACATTGCTATCTCAAAAGGAAGTACAAACGTCGAATATACAAAGGTTCTCAATTCACCAAGCAACCAGCCCGTGCCAAGCACTAGGGCGAGAACCATTACAAAACCAAAGAACTAAACCAAGCTAGACTATATAGAGCTCTCGTCCTTGCTCGCCTTCTCCTGTTAAGGAAAACAAAACTAAAGGGGTGAGCTAAAAGTTCAGTGAGATTCTATACACAAAAACAAGTAATTAAACAAGGACATTAATCATGCAATAACAAATAATCCAGAAAACATGTCCAATATAACGCAATGATAATACATTCATTAAAAGGATACAAGCTCACAAGGAGCAATTCGTTCGTTCATTCCCCATTTATTCTCTTATTCCTCCAATTCTTTAAAAATGCATTTTTGTAAGTAAAACCCCTCGTTTTTGACGTTTATTTGTTCATTCTCATTCACCTCCTCCTGGACGTTGGCCAGGCTTTTCACCCCCATCCGGACGTTGGCCGGACTCCACCCGACAACAAGGTAATACTCGAGTATACCAAACGTTCACCCAGGTCACCAAATCGCCCGACCGAGTCTGCTTCTGGCTCGAGTCGATCAGTAACAAGGGCAAGGGTTCAATTCAGCCAAAAGGCTTATATTCATGCGCAACGAGTATTTCAACATTTAATCACCGAAAATTTCATATTTATTTAGGTCGAGTGCGATAAAGTACACACTCACCTAGCAAAAGTTCATTTTAGAAATCATAGAAAACAATTAACATTTAATCAAATATTCACAAATAATCACATAGTCACAACAATCCACATAGTCATAGAAACAAACGTATATAGAACACTCACCTATTTAAGCAAAATAATGTCCAAAGTATCCTCCCGGATAACACTCTCAATCACCAAGGAACCCTAATAATAGCCAAGAGAAAATATTATAGTTAAACCCCTCCAAAGTTTAAGTGAACCAAAGAAAATCCGAATAACTACTAGTACAAAGTATAAGTATAGTTATGGAAGTGAAAAGAGTACATTTAAACCAAAGGCTATGAGTAAAATATTTGTAAAACTTACGCTTGTTCGTACAACTTTGAAATCTCCATTTAAGTCGAAGTGACAAAGAAAACGTACTCCGAGCAGTCATTATTTTATTTCTCAAGGGTATAAGTTCGGCCAAGTCCTTACTTATATACCTCGGTAAAAGAAGACTCAAATATCCTAGATGGTTCAAGTGATGTTCACTCTTAGTCCTTACTCAAGTTGCAAGTATAGTTCTCTAGTTCTCGAGCGTAAATTTGGGCAGCACGCCCTTTGTGTTTACCTAATTTTCCAGCCATTTATGGCTTCATTATTTTTCTCAGCCAATCCCAAAGTTATACACAATATAAAATCATCACAATAGCCATTCAATAGGCTCAAAGTCATATGAGTACAAAATCAAGTTAACAACACGTGCAGAAATGAGATTTAACAAAAGACAGATTTGACGTGTTTTTACGTAACGGTCACAACCGAAGCTACGCTTATCGAATTATCGAATTGGGATGAAACTTATACTGTTTCGAAGCTAACACAAAGGCCTACAATTTTGATGAAGACCACTTAGTCCAAATTCTAGGGTAACCCAGTCAAATTCCCCAATCACAGAACCAAATTCCAACTAACCGGTCAATTAACCGTACTACCTTCAAATGGCTATATCTCAAGATACCAAACTCCGTTTAAGGCGTTATTTGAAGAGTTTAAAAGCTAAGACAGAGTACTAAAACTTTCATGTTTTGGCAAATGGCTAAATCAGCACGGATCATAGTGAACAGATGCAGTCAACTAGATGAACTGTCTAAAACAGGTCACTGGAAATATCCTAGGGCAGCGAGGGTATTTTGGTCTTTTCATAAGCTACGTTGCTCCGATTAAGCTGAAATTTTATAGGCACCTATAAAATATCATTCTCTACAATGTTCATGTTTTATGCTAAGCCTAATTCGGCCTCTAACAGGATGCAATAAAACCGGACAGAACAAGGCTGAAATTTTCCAGAAATCTGGAAATTTTGGGATTCAATGAAACTTTCTTCATTTCTTGCCTCAATCCACCACCACAACCTCCTATATAAGCTTAGATACAACATATATCCTCCATATAGAAAGTATAGGCAGAAATCATCAAGCCCTAACTTACATATATCACCTTAAAAATCATCACAACAACTTGTATCACAACTAATCTAACCAAAACATGAATTATATAACATCTTAATCAAAAATAAAAGAACCAAAGCTATGGATTAGACCTTATACCTCAAAGAAAGAAGCTTGCAAGAGTAATACTTCACCTCCTCTTGAAATTTTTGGTTCCCCTAGCTTCCCAAAGTCACAACTCACAATTTAATCGGTTTAGAATTTTGGTTCCTCACTTGGATGGTGCAAATCAAGATGAAATTGTGAAACTCTTGCTCTCTCTTTCCCTCTCTCTTGTCTTGGCCAACTAGCAGAAAAAATGGAGTGAAAATGAAGCCAACAAGATGATAAGAAGTGTAGACACCAAATTTTTGGTGTAATTTCATTTATTGTTTATTTTTAGTTTTTTATTGGTCGTGTTAGTTTATTCAGTTTTTAGTTTTTAGCTTATAGTTTTATTTTTTATTTTTAAGTTTAGCATAGAATTTCTTGGAAAAAAAAAGAGAGAAAAAGGAAAAATGAAAAAAATGGAAAAAGGAAAAAAATTAAAAAAAAGTTTGAAAATTTTTTTAAAAAAAAGAAGAGCTTTTTAGTGTTATTTACTTTTTGATACATTTTAATTATTTTTATTTTTCAAAGAAAAGAAAAAAAAAACATTTTCCAGTCGCGGCAAGCTGCAAGCGTAGTTTGCACAGAAGGGCCTGAGGGGTTTCGGCTGCAAATGTTTGAAGAGGGTAGCTAGCTTTCTAGGTTTTCGAACCTATAAAAAGCCAAGGAAAAGGGCAGCCGCAAAGGAGAGGGAGTAAAAAAAGGGGGAGACGGCAAAAGAGACGGAAAGAAACCAGAAAAATTTCAGCAAGAGAAAAAAGGGATTGCACCTGAGGGGGAGAGACATCTGGCTGAGGGAAAGAGAGAAACTAAAAGGGAAACATGATAGATTGATAGGAGTGGGCAATAACGGGAGGAAAAGAAGACAAGCTCGAGACAGGGGGGCAAAGGAAGGATCTTGCAGCTTTCGGTCGATAGTTTGTCTTGGGTTCGCATCCATTTCATTGTATCAGAGGTAATCTACGAACTCTTTCCATTAGACAAGATCAGTTTTCTGTTTTCTTTTCCCGAATAGATATTTTCCTTTTCCTACTGGCTCTCGGCAATTCCTGAGGTTTTTACGTTTGTTTCTCTTTGTTAATACTACCTTGAGATTAAAACGTAGCATTTTGATGTTGGGTGTTTGAATGAATGTTGATTGGATTCGAAAGATTGCAGCTTTGGTAGATTAATGTCAATTTTGTGAAGATATAAAACGTTTTACGATTTTTCCATGACTTCAGTTCCTGTCTGTTTGAGTATGAATGGGAAAATTGCAGAGAAGAAGTGGGGCTTTGAATGATAGTTTTGAGGTTTTAATACTTTGGTTTAATCCATGTTTAAGTATATTTGGGCCTTTAGGAGAGCGCTCGAGAGTCACTGCAATGAAACTGGATTTTTTTCTAGCAAATAATTTCTGATTTTTGGTGTCATTAAAAATTCAGAAATGGCTGGGAATGGTAAACAGTTTTGTTTTGATTCTTGGTTGTTGTTTCTTTGTATTTTGTTCTTTGTGTTTGGATGTCAATGATTAAACGAAGTAAATGGTAAATTTCTGGCTGGCTGCTTGAAGTTTTGTTTCTCTCGATACGCAAATGGGTGGAGAATTTGCTGAAATGAATTTGGTTTGAATGATTACTAGTTTTCTGAGATTGAATCAGTTGCTTTTTCCGGTTTCCCTTGCATGTTAGGTGATTTGTATGCACTTACCATTTGATTTCTAAAACCTGTTTTCACTCAAGAGTCTAACTATGTCTTCCTTTTGTTGCATTCGGTCTAGACACTCTCAAGTTTCATGGCTGATTTTTGTTGTTCATGTCTTCCTTTCTTTCCTGTTTCAATTGTGTTTCTTGCACCCAGATATGTGATTGGGTATTTTAGGATAGGCAAGGGCATGGCTATGAGTTTAATAATGTTGGGCTGAGGATCTTAACGAGTATTAGCTGGTTAGCTGATTCATTATGGTTTAGTTCTTGTGAAGTATGGCAGTAGGAACATTGCAGGATTTCTTGTTTAAGTTTTGCAGGTTCGAATGATCAAATTTCTGTAGTTTTGTTGTTCAAAACAGAATTTCAATGTCGTTTGTGATCCAAGTTGCAGATTTTTCTTCTTATTAAACGTTTCTCTTGTGTCACAAAGTTGTTGAATCTCCAAAATCATAGCTGTTTTTCTCGAAAAATTCTTCTTGTTGCAGAAATGTTTGATAAATTTTTTGCATGAAGTAGCTCGAACTGTTCAGATTTTGCATGCGTGATTGGCGGCCTGTTGGTGTTTCATTTTTACAAGTTTAATTGAGCTTGAAGGCTAGTGCCGAATTGCCTAAGTTTAAGCATAGCAGAATTTGTAGAAAAGAATTGAAGTTGCAGAAGTTTTGGTCGTGAATGTTGGTTTGCATGCATGAAAAGTTTTCTAACATTGCACTTTGACCCCCCAAGTCTCCCCTTGTTCCACTAGGACCCAATCAATTAAATAATTTCATCAATTTGGTCCTTGATAAATGTTAATTTGTGCAACTTCATTGTTTGTCTGTTTCAATTAACTACCATGCTTTGTTTCAATTGCGCTTAAGTCATGACTTTAGGGGTTTTACGACCAAATGAGCTCGTGTTTGCCTATTTTCTTTAATTTCCCTAAATAAATTGGTTGTTTGACCTTTTCTTGGCTCTTGGGACCTTTGGAGTGCTTAAATGTTTCGATTGAATTCGAATGGTTGACTAAGGTTTGCAATTGGGTCTTTAGTTGGTAATTGGGTCCTTGGTGGGTCCTTTTCTTGAAACTTATGCGTTATTTGATTTCATTTAAATTGCAATTAGGAGAGATTTGGTGACTTTGTTATACTTTACTATTTGACGTACCTTGACCTTTTTATTATTTTGAAGCCATTTTTCTTTCATTTGGACACCATTCAAAGGGGGCGGTATAATTTCTTTTATCCCTTTTGTGTCTCCTATGTGAACCAACGTGCTACGTGAGAAATACATGTCTACTTTGCTTTCCTAGCTTTTGTTTAATTCCTTTTACTTATGTCATTTACTTTTTGTTTTCATTAAGTTATTCTTTTAATGGGGTATGTGTACACCTCTTGGCTTGTAATAGATAGGGCTGTGGCGAGCAATTTGGTCCATTTTCCCTTTCCCCTTTTGTTTTAGTTAGTGAATGTAATAGGTTCATTAGTTTGGTTGCATGCCTTCGTGTTAAGTGTTAATTTGCTTTGTTAGGGCCTTGCATCTAGTCGAGCATGCTAAATGTTAGGTGCTATGTGTTTATGAGTGTTTGGCATGTCTACTCGCTTTCCATAGCTATGAATGAATGTGATGGATGAATGTACGTTTCCACTAGTCCAACGCTAGTCGGAATTCATAGAATGGGCTAGTCCAACGCTAGACCCTTAGGGATTTTCCCTCGTTAGTACATCATTTGCTTGTTCACCACATATCACGCATTTTCTTTAGTTTTATCATTTGGCATGATCCTCGAACCCCTTTTCCCCTCATTTTAGGTTTTGCATCCCATACTAGCTATAGGGTTCATTTTGCTTGAGTGTCCCCTTCCGATAAGGGAAACGAGCGAGTGTGGCTACTCGATAGCCTTAGCACGCTAGTTTCGCCTTCTAATCAAAGGGAAAATAGAAGTCGAAAAGTTAGGAGTCAACCCCCCGTACCCGACTTGTTGCATTCCTCTAGGGTCATACTTTCATTTTTATCACCTACATACTCTTTTAACCGCATTTTTTCACATTTCTCAAACCATACTTTCTCACTACATTTTTCCTATCACGTGCTGCTCATTTCCACCTCACAAATGGAATTCCACTTTACCTTATATATCTATTATTCTATTTTCACACACTTGCACACAAAAAACACTTGAATTTTATACAATTTCACACATGCACCTTTTTATACATTCGCACACTTGCACTTACATTTCTTGCATCTTTCATACACTTTCACACTTGCACACTTGAATTTGAACTCTCACTTGCATTAATCGACCTCTATGAGGTTTTCCTTTATTGGCCGCCACATTTCATGTGGTTGGGACCAAAAACCTTACAAGAGACATTTTAGAATTTAGGTTTGCATTTTTTCTTTTTTTTGCATTCATGTAGTGCATCCAAATGTAATAAATTCTTTGGTTAAAACAAGAAAAACTTTGATTAAATCACGCAACTAGCCTTGGCTAGGTCGAAGGGGTGCCTTGGATTTTTATCCTTGCCTTCCCCTTCGTCAAATGTGACTCCCGAACCTTTTTCGTTGGTTTACGTGGACTAGGAGTCGTTTAAAAGGGGTCTCTTACTACTTTTTCTTATTTTTCCTTTAAAAAACTTATTTTTTAGGTGACTTGGTACACCTTAACTCATTACCAAGTGGCGACTCCAATTTTCTATTTCAAAAAACCCTTTTTAAACTATAATTTTGGGTCAAATCGTCGCATTCTCAAACCCCCATTTAGACCCACTTTTCTTTTAAAATCACAATTCATTTTCCAAATCACAAATTGAATCAAAAAATACATTTTTAAACCATTTTATTTATTTATCAAAAAATGGGGCGCGACAGTTGGCGACTCCACTGGGGACATTCGAGAGTCCGAGCAAATTTGATTTAATCAATCTTTTTCTTCTTTTAACCTTTTCATATATCACATTTGGGTGTTTTAGGGTTGCATTTTTCCTTTTTTTAGGATTTTTTGCATTTCACGAATATCCAACTACTCCCTCGCTCGCGAATGTATGTTTGGTTGATTGGATGTATGTTTACTTGCTTATCTCGTGCTTGCATTGCATTTGGGTGGGGGACATCACCTTAGAGCCTCACGTTGGTTCTCGATCCCTCCCCTCCAAACGAGCACTAGCATACGTGCATACGCTTTAATTATTTTTACCCCCCATTTATTTTTCTTTTAGTGGCTTGTCACGCCACTCCACCCTATTAGGATTAGGTGACCCACTTGGACGTGTGATCACGACACGATGTGTGTGTAGCACGATCCGATGGGTCACTCAATCTTCCGCTTTAAGCTATGGGTTGATAGCCTTTAGCTTTTAGTCGAAGGTTGAGGATTTTGATAGATTCACTCAAACACGTAGCCGTGACACGATGTGTGCGTAGCGGTGTTTGGGGAATCGCTCGAGCCACCGACAAAGAACCTTGGGATTGATGACCCTTGGTTTCTAAGTCTGAAGGCTCGGGGACCTGAGCTTATCGAGTCTAGATGCATTAGCGAACCCCAGCCTCATGCATCCATATTAGAATTGCCTAGGGTAGAGTCGACCTTACCCTATTAGGGACACGATTCACGAGGGGAGGGATCCAACCCCTCTTTCCCTTTTATTGCTTTATTTCTTTGTATTGATTTCGTTGCTACAATGTGTTATGTGTATTTCTCTGCCTGAACTAACCTTTCTTGGTTTTGTGTCCCCGTTGCATTCACAAACCCTAGCAAATAAGAGGTCTGGCATGACCTTCTTTTAGAAGTCTACCCGTGTAGATAGGATATTGCATGTTTAAGCAGTTTTGGTATATTTCGCTCATAAATTAATAATGTCATACCATTTTAGGCCTACCCTGGCATATAAAGGGCTCCTTAGGTCACGTTTCCATTTCAAATTGCATGTTTTATCGCTTTAATAAACTGACATCATGCATAAACCCTAGAAGGGAATGCCATTTAGGAGATCCCGTGTTAGGAATAAACCACCTTGTGTCTCGGATACTTAATCCAAAGAGACTTGCACGTTTACATTTTGTACCATCCAAAGGGGTAGTGTACAAGGTAAGGTAGGATCCGATCGTCTTCATAATAGCGATTTTTGGAATATGAGCGTCTAATAATCACTTTTTGGCCATTTTTATCAAAGTTGGTAAAAATCCCTTGCGCAAAGGACATTAATTTGAAGAAATTCACAAATGATTCTTCCTGTTGAGACGATGAATAAATTGAGGCCAAATCGTGATTTTAGAAGGCTCATAGACTAATTTTCTGAAACCACTAATGGCCGGCCGATTCAATCGATCCATTTTGTCAATTCATAATCAATTTTGAATAAACCATCATTTGACCAATTTACCCTTTTTAGGGTCACCTGGTCGGTTTTGAATAAATCGTCAATTCATTTGACCAATTTACCCTTTTTAGGGTCATCCGGTCGATTTTGAATAAATCGTCAATTTATTTGACCAATTTACCCTTTTTAGGGTGATTTGACCAATTTACCCTTTTTAGGGTCATCCGGTCGATTCGAATAAATCGTCAATTCATTTGACCAATTTACCCTTTTTAGGGTCATCCGGTCGATTCGAATAAATCGTCAATTCATTTGATCAATTTACCCTTTTTAGGGTCATCCGGTCGATTTTGAATAAATCGTCAATTTATTTGATCAATTTACCCTTTTTAGGGTCATCCGGTCGATTTGAATAAATCGTCAATTCATTTGACCAATTTACCCTTTTTAGGGTCATCCGGTCGATTTTGAATAAATCGTCAATTCATTTGACCAATTTACCCTTTTTAGGGTCATTTGACCAATTTACCCTTTTTAGGGTCATTTGACCAATTTACCCTTTTTAGGGTCATCCGGTCGATTTTGAATAAATCGTCAATTCATTTGACCAATTTACCCTTTTTAGGGTCACCTGATCGATTTTGAATAAATCGTCAATTCATTTGACCAATTTACCCTTTTTAGGGTCATCCGATCGATTTTGAATAAATTGTCAATTCATTTGACAAATTTACCCTTTTTAGGGTCATTCGGCCGATTTTTGAATAAATCACTAATTCAATTTCATTCATTTGGCCAATTTACCCATTTTTAGGGCAACCGAGCCGATTTTGAATAAATCAAGTTTCGTTCAATCTATTTGATCAATTTACCCTTTTTAGGGTGATCTGATTAATTTTAGATAAATTAAATTTCATTCGATTCATTTGACATGTTTCCCTTTTTAGGGTAATCCGGTCGATTTTTAATAAATTGTCAATTTTATTTAGCCAATTAGGATTTCAATGTCGAATTTGGAAAACCTTGTCGATTTTGAGAAAAACATCCATTGCATCCAGCCATTTGATCAGTTGGGGTTTTGACCCGCGCTGTACTGAGGAAATTTTGTCAAACGAATTCCAGTCTCTTCGATAGGAAGTTCGTCAAGGTCAAACCCGTGCGTTTCTGATCAATTCATTCGGACGTTGTCTTTATTTTGACAATTGTCTTTCATTTCTCCAATTGATCAAATTTTTCAAAATTATTTTTCACTCAAGCAAATGATCAGATCCATCAGGTATGGTATAGTGCCTACCCTAGAGGATTGCATTTTCATGTTAGGCCTACCCTTGGCACAAAAAGGGTTCCCCCCATAGGACATGCATACCGATTTTATATTCTTATTTACTAACTCAGGGTATTTTTCTTTTGTTTTCCCCCTCCCCTGCTTTCATAAAAAAAAAAATGCTTCAATAAGGTGAAAATATTTTTCTATATCTGATGATAATTTGGATCTAATAAAGTGTCAAAATTGCAAGTATTGTATGATTTTTGGGCAGATCCTACAATGAAAACATAAATGATTTATCTGGAAACTCTACGCTAAAGCATCTGAGAGATTTTTGTAATTATTTCCAAAGGAAAATTTTGTATATTTGATTTGTTAATACATTTTGTTCCAAAAGAAAAGGAGACAAAAAGTGTATATGTGGAGTTCTTTACAAGTTTCTCTCTTCTCATTTGTATCGTAATTGAACAGGAATTTTTGTTTCAAACTTTTTCAGCAATAAAATTTTTGGACAATTATTGTCTTGTGTATATGTACATTTCATTCTTTATTGAGCTCATTAGAGATTTCATGATGAATTTTAAAAAATAAGACTAAATTGGGATTTGTTTTCAACCTCCAGCCTGAAAATTCGCAAGTGTATGCTTTCTAAAATCCTGTGTACACTAAATTGGTGATCTGAGCTACACAATAAGAGTGCTCAAGATTGAAAGAGGTCACTCAAGAAACCCAATGAGATACCTTTTCTCTTTCACTGTACAATTCATATTTTTGCCCGCTTCATTTAACCCCGAAATAAAATCAGTCACATTGATTAATAAAATGCAAATTGGAGCGAACTTTGCTTAGGAAAAATGCCCATTGGTTTAACCAGATTCAATTCACATCTAAGTGAAAGCAAAAATGTGCATTATTCTTGTTTGTTTTGAAAATTTGGAATGATACTTTGAGCATTCGTTTATCTACCTACACACATTTTATCATTTGCTCTCCCATTTGAGCCTTTGAAAGAATAATTTCGTTTCAAATAAGAACCCTAATGATCACTACCCTTCATTGGAAAATTTTCAAATATCAAAAAGGGAAATGGATTTTCAATGACTATTTCGTTACTTTGGTTGTCATGAGGTGTAAGAATGATACTTTGGCCATCATTTCTGCAACCTAAACACTGATCATCCCTTGCATCCTCATTTGAGCTAAAAGTTGGTGGTTCTTTTCGAGTGCACGTATGATCGCACCCCACATTGGGGAATTTTAAAAAAGAAGAAAAAAAGAAAAAGGGAAAAGCAAAAATGCTAGAATAAGGAGGGAACCGCAAATTGGGGAAATTTGGTTCCACTTGGGTTCCAATTTTGAAAAGAGAGAAAGAGGAAAGAAAAAGGAAGAGATTTGTCCGCACGGACCGCCTATGTTTTCACAGATATAGATGAACGAGGGTCTTCCTCAGTCAGTTAATTCAGGTACATGCCAGAAATTTTGCGTTAATGAAAGTTTCCTTTCAGAGTTATTGTAAGGATCAGAATAAAAGTCAGGCCCTCTTCTTTTCCAATCAAACATTCTATCCCTCGTTATCCCTTTTGAGCCTTCAGAATAAAATATTTCATTTGACAACCCCTGAGAATCGCAAACCCCACACTGGGGCAAGTTTGAAAAAGAAAGAAAAGTCCCAAGAGGTGAAAAGTGATAAAGCAACAAAATCAAAAGGAGAAAAGAGAACCTCAGTTCAAAAATAAACTGGGGCAAATTTTGTCAAATTTCAAAAGAATGGCAAAAGGCCGAAAAATCAAAAGAAGAAAGAAAATGAAAGAGAAAAGCCTCAATTGAGCATAAATTGGGGTAGATTCTGATTTAACCCTAAAATAGGGTTGGCGCAACAATGCGATCTCAGATTCTTCAAACCACTTTTGAAATCCGCTTTCAAGCCTTAATTTTTTTTAAGCACCCCACCTGACCCCATTACAAAAGCCGAAAGTCCTGACTTCTGTTCTTTGCAATGGCCCTGTCAAGAAAATTTCTGATGTCGGAAAATTTTTAGCTGTATTTCTGAATTGCTTGAGTATGAGGTTGATGCTACTCACCATGTGAAAATCCACCAAGTTGAGGGAAAGGAAAAAGAGACAAAAAGCAAAGCAAGAAAAGTAAATGCAAGAAAATGCAGGAAAAATTCGACGCTGAAGTCCCTAATGAATGATGAGAAGAATACAAACAAATTCTGAGATCTTCGAGTTCAAAATAGGGACAATTTTGGAAAAATGCGATCTGTGGTGCAATGTCCTTGAAAGTCTTATCCTTCAACTATCGTTTCGAGCCACATTACAAGTTAATAAAGTCCATCGTTGACTTATCCTTTCATGACAACCCAAAGTGAGGATTATGCTCATAGGGAATCCATCAATCATTTGTGATCATAAGGGTATAACCAGTTTTCGCATGTTTAGCTATCGTTCCTACCCTTTTGTTGCAAGTTTAAAGCTTATATGTTGACTCAATTTTCTTAAACAAGGGTGACAAACTCTTTGCTTTCACTAAGATGTGACATTGAAGGGATTGCATACAATTTTGGGCACAATAATAAGACAAATCTTGACCTCCCATTTTTCTTTAGCCATTTCCAAATAAAGTCACTTGGTTGGTCCTGACAGACGAGCCAACAAGAAATGGTGACCCATCACCCAAAGCATTGATGCTAAAGTGGGGAAGAAATCTTTCTTAATTTGGCATTATTTTGAAAAATTCATCATGAAATTTTCTATATGAGTTTAAGCAAGACATTTCAATTTCTTCACATGCTATGTTAGGAAAAGTAATTGCTCACTTTGTTCAAATAAATGGAGGGTCATTCAAACAAATTTTTTGCAATTAAATAGGCCTACACTGGGGCAAATTTTCGTGTGAGAGATTTTGCAAAATAGCCCACACTGGGGCAAAATTTTTTGTAATACATTTGAGGATGTCAAAACCAGTCACGTTGCTCTTTTCAAATAAGAAATTTGAATGCATGTTATACTTTGGCAAGCCCCCTGTGTAGGTATTCATAGTTGAAATCAACGAAAAAGCATCTGGTGATGTGGAAGGCCGATGCCGAAGAAAGAGAAGAAAGAAGGGAAAAGGGCCCTACACTTGGGGCAAAGCATTTTGAAAAATTCTCATTTGGGTGGAAATATCCGAAAGGGGAGGAAAAATCAAAAGGGAAAAATCAGAAAAAGAAAAATCATCATCAGAAAGGTCAAAAAAAAAAAAACTCAAAAAACTCAAATTGAACTTCTTGCTTCTTGACAAATCAAATTCAATTTCTTGGTCAAAAAATCACGTTGGGCCTGGATTTAATGCCGCAAACATTCCAAAGATCAAGTTGGGCCTGGACTTGGTGCCGCCAACATTCCAAATCACGTTGGGCCTGGATTTAATGCCGCCAACATTCCAAATCAAGTTGGGCCTGGACTTGGTGCCGCCAACATTTCAAAAATCACGTTGGGCCTGGACTTCGTGCCGCCAACATCATCACGTTGGGCCTGGATTTCGTGCCGCCAACATTTCAAAAATCACGTTGGGCCTGGATTTCGTGCCGCCAACATCATCACGTTGGGCCTGGACTTGGTGCCGCCAACATTCCAAATCACGTTGGGCCTGGATTTAATGCCGCCAACATTCCAAAGATCAAGTTGGGCCTGGACTTGGTGCCGCCAACACTTCAAAAATCACGTTGGGCCTGAATTTCGTGCCGCCAACATCATCACGTTGGGCCTGGATTTCGTGCCGCCAACATTTCAAAAATCACGTTGGGCCTGGACTTTGTGCCGCCAACATTCCAAAAATCCACGTTGGGCCTGGATTTCATGCCGCCAACATTCTAATATCGCGTTGGGCCTGGATTTCGTGCCGCCAACATCATCACGTTGGGCCTGGACTTCGTGCCGCCAACTTCACAAGAT
This sequence comes from Coffea arabica, assembly GCF_036785885.1. Classification (NCBI taxonomy): domain Eukaryota; kingdom Viridiplantae; phylum Streptophyta; class Magnoliopsida; order Gentianales; family Rubiaceae; genus Coffea; species Coffea arabica. The sequence continues at coordinate 20,534,074 of NC_092330.1, forward strand.
CACGTTGGGCCTGGATTTCATGCCGCCAACTTCACAACATCCCGTGGGTCTATCCCATTTACATTTCTGTCCGGGTCTATCCCGTGGGTCTATCCCGTTTACATTTCTGTCCGGGTCTATCCCATTTACATTTCTGTTCGGGTCTATCCCGTGGGTCTATCCCATTTACATTTCTGTCCGGGTCTATCCCGTTTACATTTCTGTCCGGGTCTATCCCGTGGGTCAATCCCATTTACATTTCTGTCCGGGTCTATCCCATTTAAATTTCTGTCCGGATCTATCCCGTTTGCATTTTCTGTTCGGGTCTATCCCATGGGTCAATCCCATTTAAATTTCTGTCTGGGTCTATCCCATTTTACAGTTTCTGTTCGGGTCTATCCTGTGGGTCTATCCCATTTAAATTTCTGTCTGGGTCTATCCCATTTTACATTTTCTGTTCGGGTCTATCCCGTGGGTCTATCCCATTTACGTTTCTGTTTGGGTCTATCCCATTTTACATTTTCTGTTTGGGTCTATCCCATTTTACATTTTCTGTTCGGGTCTATCCCATGGGTCTATCCCATTTTTTATTTTCTGTTCGAGTCTATCCCATTTACGTTTCTGTTCGGGTCTATCCCATTTTACATTTTCTGCTCGGGTCAGTCCCGTTTTTAATTTTATATTTGGGTCAGCCCCATTTTAGAATTCTTGTTCGTTGGAATCATTTTTGCAGCCAAATAATGCAGGTAAATATTTGGTGTCTACTTCTTTGTCTCAAGTTTTTTCAAAACTCAGACAAAGAGGGGCAAACTGTAGACACCAAATTTTTGGTGTAATTTCATTTACTGTTTATTTTTAGTTTTTTATTAGTCGTGTTAGTTTATTCGATTTTTAGTTTTTAGCTTATAGTTTTATTTTTTATTTTTAAGTTTAGCATAGAATTTCTTGGAAAAAAAAAGAGAGAAAAAGGAAAAATGAAAAAAATGGAAAAAGGAAAAAAATGAAAAAAAAAAGTTTGAAAATTAAAAAAAAAGAAGAGCTTTTTAGTGTTATTTACTTTTTGATACATTTTAATTATTTTTATTTTTCAAAGAAAAGAAAAAAACAACATTTTCCAGTCGCGGCAAGCTGCAAGCGCAGTTTGCACAGAAGGGCCTGAGGGGTTTCGGCTGCAAATGTTTGAAGAGGGTAGCTAGGTTTCTAGGTTTTCGAACCTATAAAAAGCCAAGGAAAAGGGCAGCCGCAAAGGAGAGGGAGTAAAAAAAGGGGGAGACGGCAAAAGAGACGGAAAGAAACCAGAAAAATTTCAGCAAGAGAAAAAAGGGATTGCACCTGAGGGGGAGAGACATCTGGCTGAGGGAAAGAGAGAAACTAAAAGGGAAACAGGATAGATTGATAGGAGTGGGCAATAACGGGAGGAAAAGAAGACAAGCTCGAGACAGGGGGGCAAAGGAAGGATCTTGCAGCTTTCGGTCGATAGTTTGTCTTGGGTTCGCATCCATTTCATTGTATCAGAGGTAATCTACGAACTCTTTCCATTAGACAAGATCAGTTTTCTGTTTTCTTTTCCCGAATAGATATTTTCCTTTTCCTACTGGCTCTCGGCAATTCCTGAGGTTTTTACGTTTGTTTCTCTTTGTTAATACTACCTTGAGATTAAAACGTAGCATTTTGATGTTGGGTGTTTGAATGAATGTTGATTGGATTCGAAAGATTGCAGCTTTGGTAGATTAATGTCAATTTTGTGAAGATATAAAACGTTTTACGGTTTTTCCATGACTTCAGTTCCTATCTGTTTGAGTATGAATGGGAAAATTGCAGAGAAGAAGTGGGGCTTTGAATGATAGTTTTGAGGTTTTAATACTTTGGTTTAATCCATGTTTAAGTATATTTGGGCCTTTAGGAGAGCGCTCGAGAGTCACTGCAATGAAACTGGATTTTTTTCTAGCAAATAATTTCTGATTTTTGGTGTCATTAAAAATTCAGAAATGGCTGGGAATGGTAAACAGTTTTGTTTTGATTCTTGGTTGTTGTTTCTTTGTATTTTGTTCTTTGTGTTTGGATGTCAATGATTAAACGAAGTAAATGGTAAATTTCTGGCTGGCTGCTTGAAGTTTTGTTTCTCTCGATACGCAAATGGGTGGAGAATTTGCTGAAATGAATTTGGTTTGAATGATTACTAGTTTTCTGAGATTGAATCAGTTGCTTTTTCCGGTTTCCCTTGCATGTTAGGTGATTTGTATGCACTTACCATTTGATTTCTAAAACCTGTTTTCACTCAAGAGTCTAACTATGTCTTCCTTTTGTTGCATTCGGTCTAGACACTCTCAGGTTTCATGGCTGATTTTTGTTGTTCATGTCTTCCTTTCTTTCCTGTTTCAATTGTGTTTCTTGCACCCAGATATGTGATTGGGTATTTTAGGATAGGCAAGGGCATGGCTATGAGTTTAATAATGTTGGGCTGAGGATCTTAACGAGTATTAGCTGGTTAGCTGATTCATTATGGTTTAGTTCTTGTGGAGTATGGCAGTAGGAACATTGCAGGATTTCTTGTTTAAGTTTTGCAGGTTCGAATGATCAAATTTCTGTAGTTTTGTTGTTCAAAACAGAATTTCAATGTCGTTTGTGATCCAAGTTGCAGATTTTTCTTCTTATTAAACGTTTCTCTTGTGTCACAAAGTTGTTGAATCTCCAAAATCATAGCTATTTTTCTCGAAAAATTCTTCTTGTTGCAGAAATGTTTGATAAATTTTTTGCATGAAGTAGCTCGAACTGTTCAGATTTTGCATGCGTGATTGGCGGCCTGTTGGTGTTTCATTTTTACAAGTTTAATTGAGCTTGAAGGCTAGTGCCGAATTGCCTAAGTTTAAGCATAGCAGAATTTGTAGAAAAGAATTGAAGTTGCAGAAGTTTTGGTCGTGAATGTTGGTTTGCATGTGTCGCGCCCCATTTTTTGATAAATAAAAATAAATGGTTTGAGAAAGATGTTTTTGATTCAATTGTGATTGGAGAATGATTTTTGTGAGTTGAAAAGACATGGGTCTCAATGGGACTTGGGAAAAAGCGACGATTTGACCCAAAAAATAGTTTTTTTTTAAAAGGGTTTTGGAAGGAGAAATTGGAGTCGCCACTTGGTAATGATTAACGTGTACCAAGTCACCTAAAAAATAAATTTTTAAAGACAAAGTAGTAAAACCCTTTTAAAAACGACTCCTAGTCCGCGTAAGCCAAAGAAAAAGGTTCGGGAGTCACGTTTGACAAAGGGGAAGGCAAGGATAGAATCCAAGGCACCCCTTTGACCTAGCCAAGGCTAGTTGCGCGACTTAACCTTACCTTTCCTAATTTTCTACTCAATGTATGTATTGCACGTTGGATATGACTATATGAATGCAAAACGGAAAGGAAAATGCAATCCTAAATTCTACGATGTCTCTTGTGAGGCTTTTGGTCCCAAACCACATGAATTGTGGCGGCCAACAAAGGAAAACCTCATAGAGGTCGATTAATGCAAATGAGAGTTCAAATTTAAGTGTGCAAGTGTGAAAGTGTATGAAAGATGCAAGAAATGTAAGTGCAAGTGTGCGAATGTATAAAAAGGTGCATGTGTGAAATTGTATAAAATTCAAGTGTTTTTTGTGTGCAAATGTGTAAAAATAGAATAATAGATATAAGGTAAGGTGGAATTCCATTTGTGAGGTGAAATTGAGCACGTGATGAGAAAAATGTAGTGAGAAAGTATGGTTTAAGAAATGTGAAAAAATGTGGTTAAAATAGTATGTAGGTGATAAAAATGAAAGTATGACCCTAGAGGAATGCAACAAGTCGGATACGGGGGTTGACTCCTAACTTTTCGACTTCGATTTTCCCTTTGATTAGAAGGCGAAACTAGCGTGCTAAGGCTATCGAGTAGCCACACTCGCTCGTTTCCCTTATCGGAAGGGATTTTCACGCAAATGAACCCTAACTAGCATGAGATGAAAGTCCTAAAATGAAGGGGAAGGGGTTTGAGGAACATACCAAATGACAAACTAAGGAAAAATGCGTGATATGTGGTGATCATGCACTTAATGAAAAAAGGAAAAAAAGAACCTATTGGGTCTAGCATTGGACTAGCCCATTCTATCAATTCCGACTAGCGTTGGACTAGTGGAAACGATAAAAGAAGCCACAACTAGCGTTGGACTAGTGTGGTGACGTACATTCATCCATTCCATTCATCTATACTACAAAAAGCGAGTAGACATGCGAATCACTTATAAACACGTAGCACATAACACTTAGCATGCTTGACTAGATGCAAAATCCTAATAAAGCATTTAACATATAACACATAGGCATGCAACCATTACATTTGCTAACTAAAACAAAGGGGAAAGGGGAAATGGACCAAATTACTTGCTACGCCCTATCTATTACAAGCCAAGAGGTGTACACATACCCCATAAAACTTAAATAAAAATAAAAGCAAGTAAATGCACGCAAGGAGGTAAGGAAAGCGGAGTAGGCATGCATATTCACATAACACGTAGGAGAACATAGGGTCAAATGAAGTGCAAATGAGGGATAGAGTGTACCTCCCTTGAAGCGACGCCCTAACGTAGTGAAATTACTAATTTACCCTCCAAAATAATAAACAGGTCAAGGTACCACTTAAATTATCGAATAATCACACGAAACAACCATTAAACACAAACAAATGGAAATTGAGCATGAAACGAAAATTAAATATGGAATAGACCATGCATGTGCAAGTAAAACTCGGTCTCAAATAAAAAGCCTCAAGAATCTAAAATGGAGTGCTAAATTGAAATGCTGAGAGTGGAATCTATCGCCATCAAGTGCAAAAAATCACGAAAGGAAGAAATGGAAAATTATTAAAGTTTTAGAAACAAGATTAGCTAAGCAAAATTTAAATCAAACAAAATCAAGACCACCAATGCTTCCAAGCTACCAAACTTTCATGATTTGATCCTAGAATTCTATTAACATTGTCCACAATTCACATGAAAAAACATATCAAGGCATAATCACACAAAAGAGATCCAATTGCGAAAATTAATCAACCATGCAAGCCCACTCAAAATGTTCAAGGAATTTTAAAAGGTCAAATAGCAAAGAAAAAGTCAAGCCATGGTTCCAATTGCAACTATCCTAGGATCTAATTGCAAGAAATTTGAATGTAATTGGGCTTTAGTAGATCAAAAGGGGATTTGGGGGATCAAAGTGCAATTTGTAGAAATTACTTCATGCATAAACATGCAATCACGTAGCTTTCTTCTTTAGACAATGCTTCTGCAATCACTTTCACAAACTTGTGAAGCTTTTGGTAAGAAAACTCTAAACGAAATCCATCAAAACATTTCCTACATTCCATTGTTCATTCACAAATTTTCAGCTCAATCATTTTTGTTCAGTTTTCATGAACCCCTCGGATAGAAATCAAACCAAGAAATCAAAAAAAAAAAACAAACAGCAAGTGTGAGAACCCGTAATTTCCATTTTTCTAAGTTTTATTATTTTTCATGACTTGTTTTCTGCATTTTCGTGATTAGAAAATTTTTCTAGATAAATTTAAGGAGCAGATATAATTTTTAGATGATTTTTCTAGTATCGAATAGATTTTGAGAAATTAAGAGCAGATACCGGACGTGGGACCCACTAGTGCGAAAAGTCCGGAAAAAATTCGGCCAACTAGATTAAGTTTTGGATACTGGAATTATTTTATCGGGTGTTAAGAGATAATTAGAGGAAGCTATTTGGATTGATGTGAGAGGGAACAAAGTGATAGACTTGCATTAAATTGGGTGACAAGTGTCACCATTTGATTGGGTTACCTTTAAGACTACTATTCCATGTCTTACCATTGACCAAATAAATCACAAAATTAACCAAAAATTGCACCATTTTCTCCTCTCAAGTGCCGGCCCTCTCTCTCAAAGGAAGAAAGAAAACCTCTTCAAGTTTTGGCTTCAATCTTGCTTCAATCATCAAAACCAACCATCCAACCTTGATTTTTCTCCATAAAACACCTTCAAGTAGTGGTGGTGAGTTGTTGTGTGAAGTTATTTGGAAGGTTAAGGTGACCCATAGCTCTTTCTCTCTTGTTTTAAAGGTAAGTTGTGAAGAACCACCCTCCTTCTTTAATTGATGCTCAAATCATGCTTAGTGGAAGTAGAAGATGCAAGTTTATGGATTAATTCTTGATTTGTGGTTGAATTGATGACTTTTTATTATTTTTGGGGAATTTTCTGTTTTAATTCAAGCATGATGGTGTGGCTCTCTATGATGTATGGAAATGATCTATAATGACTTAAGGAGGTGGGAAAAGTGATTAATTGCAACCAATTTCTGTTTTGGAAGAAAATTGGAAAATCTAGGGTTCTTAAGGGTACATTCTGTCCGAATTTTTAGGTACTAGATAGTGGCCGAATTGGCCTTAGTACAAAACATGAAAGTTGTAGAGAATGAGGTTTTATAGTTTCCTACAAAATTTCAGCTCAATCCAAGTTCGGTAGCCTGTGAAAAGACCAAAATATCCCTGCTGCCCTGTTTCTGTCCGAACCTGGAAATCAGCTTTGGTAATTGATTAGTTTGACTGGGAATACTACTAATTTGGTTGTTGATGTCTTCTTAAGAATTCTAGCCTTGTATCTTAGCTTTTAAATGGCTTTGGAATTACCTGATTTGGAGTTGTGTGTGGTGAGTTATGACTGAATGAATCAGGACTGCCACAGTGAGCTTCGAACTAGAAAATCTGGGGTTGTTTTGGTAAATATGACCTAGTTAGGGTGAGAACTAGACTGAGTGGTCTTCATGAAAGTTGTATGGAATGATATTGTAGAGGTGCCTGCAAAATTTCAGGTCAATCGGAGTTGCGTAGCTTGAGAAAAGATGGAATTACCCTTGCTGCCCTGGTTTTACCCGAATTTGGGAATTGCTTCTGTAATGGGTTATTTTGGTTGGGAATGCTTTGGAATTGGTTGTTGAGGTCTTCTGATTTATTGTAGCTCTGTTTCTTGGCTTCGAAATGGTGGGTCTTACACCCCCATCCGATAATTGTAGTGAGAGTTGTACCATTACCGCAAAATGACGTCAAAACTGTATTTTTCCGGGCCAATGCTAGTTACATTTCCGAAATTTCTGGTTTCCTCTATTGTTTGTAAATGTTTATGGAACCTTATTGGGGTCATGTTTGGCCTTGGTTTATGACTCGTTATCGAGTTTCGTTGTATTTGTTTGCATGTTTTTAGGGCGTGACGGTGGTGCACAACGTTCTTTTGACTAAAGTGTTTGAAACCACATTGTGCTAGCTTGGTGAGTGTACTACTCACTTATGTGCTATTACATGGCTTTGATCTTTGTACTTGAGATGTTGAATGTTGATTGATCCAAGTGAGAGTGTACTTTATCACTTTCACTTATTGTTTCGCATGTTATTGGAAAGTTATATGAAATGTTATATGAAATGTTATATGAAATGAAATACATGACTTCAAATATTATCCATGAGCTCAACCCCATTGGTTATTGATTGAATCGAGCCGGCGAGGGCTTGGTCGTGCCAATTAATGTGCCTTGGGGCAACATCATAGGGAATCTTGTAGTATGAGAGACTCTTGATTCCGGTTTACTCGAGTAATACCACAATGTAAGTGTTTGGATTTCGGGCCCGGTTGAGGAATGTTAGGAGGAAGGGAATGGAAGTTAAGAGGAGTCTACGGTTGGTTACCTTTCAGACATTGACGGAGAGTCAATGAGACCTGATCAAGAATTCAAACGAGGAAAAGGGCTCTTGAGAGCCACCCGTATCCTTTTATCCTCATTATTAATGTGTGGCTTTATTTATTTTGGTAAATTGGACTATTAAGCTTGATGTATCCATGAACTTGGTTGCTTGAGTTGTATTCTCACTGGGCAATTAGCTCACCCCGTTCCTTTTGTTTTCCTTACAGGAATATGACTCTTTTGGAATGAATTTTGATAAATGGTTGCCGAATGAACTAGATGAATGACTCTTTTGTATTGTATATAAAATGGGACCCTAAATGTATCATTAGGGCCGTTTTCACTTTTGTTTTGGCAAACCATATATGTAGTGACTTTTGTATCACTTTTAAACGTCATTTTGGTTTGTAAAGGCTAAATGTTATGTGGTATATGTAATTCGATGTTTGGTTGGGTTCGGACGAGTCGGTTACTATTCATGGCCGACTCCAGATTTTATTTTCTTTTATTTTGGGTTATTTTGCCCTTTTGCCTTATTTGCGCGCGCTATAAGTTCCGGAATGTGAAAGATCGCTCTATACTGCACCGTTAGTCCTGGCGAGAGCTGGGCAGGCAGTCCGCTAACCTCTTTGGTTCGCCTTAGGGGAAGGTGGGGCTGTCACAGGTGGTATCAGAGCCACTTCGCGTGGTCTCTGCGTGGAGTGAGCCTAGGGCCAAGTGGTGTTATGGTCCTGATTTCATGGAGATGTCTAAGTGCTCGTTTGAGCGTAAGTTATGAATGGGGCATGTTATAAGTGTAAAAATCTTTATTATGCAACTTGAGGAAGATAGATATGTATGTCGGGTAGGAATCTATAATATGGATGATTTACGCTTGGGACCGGCCGGCTCGAGTTGTGAATTATCTTAAATGGGATTCTTGCGCCCGGATACGAAAGAGACGAGAGTCTAGGTTAGAAAGAATGGGGCGAACTAGAAATTGCGATTCTATGGATGACTTTATATGTACTTGACTGACTGTTCTGTATACATGTTGATACTGTTATGTGTTCTCTGTATATGTGTTATGTGTTTAAATGCTCGACGAGGGAGTGGAGTAGTTATTTGTTCTTGTTTCGGGCTGCGAAAAGGAGGGGTTAGGTGCCCATTGCCCATTAACAGTATATTTATTTTGTGACCTAGATCGACTTAGATTGTATGGACGGCACACGTAGTGGACGGGGCCGTGGGCGCGGGAATAGGCAACCTACGCCAGATCAGGGTACTGGAGAAACCTCCTCTGGACCCCATCCTGAACCGAGAGTTGACCCTAATGTACAGATAGCTGCCGCTATGCAGCAAATGACAAACCTGTTGGCACAAGTGGTGCAGCAACAAGGCCAGAATCCAAACCCTAACCCTGGAAACCCTGGCAATCATGTTGAGAGCGAAGACAGAGCTCTGGAACGATTTCAAAAGTTTGCCCCACCCAAGTTCATCGGGGGACCTGATCCGGATGTTGCCGAAAGGTGGCTCGAAAAGATGGTCGATATTTTTGCCGCCCTGCACTATACCGAAGAACGGCAGGTGACTTTTGCCGTTTTCCAGCTAGAAGAGGCGGCCCGCTCCTGGTGGAATGTCATTCGGCAAAAATGGGAGAGGGAACAAACGCCCAGGACTTGGGTAAATTTTATGAGGGAGTTTAACGCGAAATTCTTCCCTCCTCTGGCTCAGGAAAGGAAGGAAGATGAGTTCATCCGACTCCGCCAAGGAGCTCAATCGGTGGCGGAATACGAGAGCCAGTTCACCCGCCTATCCAAATTTGCGCCTGAGTTGATTGTGACGGAGCAACGGCGAATTAGGCGTTTTATCCAGGGCCTAAACGTGGAGATTCAGAAGGACCTCGCAGTGGCTCAAATCAATGCTTTTAGCGAGGCCGTTGAGAAGGCCCAACGGGTAGAGAGTGCCAGATTGCAAGTAAGAAATTTCCAGGCGAAAAAGCGAGGATTTCCTGGAAATAATTCGGGGCAGGGGAATGAGAGTACCCCTTCCAAGTTTGGGCGAGGAATTGGGGAAGAAAGGGTACCGGGAGTGTCACGAGAGAGCCCGTCACGAGGCAGCCAGTTGGGGAGAGGCCAGAGAGGAGGCTCGGCTTCTGCAGCACGCGGACCTTGCGGGTATTGCGGAAAGTCGAATCATTCTGAAGACAATTGCTGGAAGAAAGGAGGCAAATGTCTGCGTTGTGGAAGCGCAGACCACAAGCTTGCTACCTGCCTACTTATGACGCAAGAAGGAAGGGGAGCTCAAACTATGTCAAAGACCAACACGGGACCGGATAAGGGGAATGGAACGAAACCTAAGGTAGCAGCTCGCGTGTATTCACTGGAGCCACAACAGGTCCCCGATTCTCCTGAGATTGAGGAAGGTACGATTACGGTATTTCTGCGGAAACATTAGTAGATCCCGGTGTTACTCATCCATTTGTCAGTCCCAATTCTGATGGACGAAATAGATATCACGCCTACCTGAAAGTAGTAATCCTTTGGGGAAAATCATCGTTCGAGTCTTGGTATGGTTTGTAAGGATCGCAGGGTTTGGGTAGGAGAGAGAATAGTGTTCGCGAAGAAAAAAAAATCATGGGATAGAAAAGGCTACCTAGGAGGTGGAAAAAAAACAATACCCTGAGCTATTTGTGAACCATGGTGAGAAATTTCGAGGACGAAATTCTTTTAAGGGGGAGAGAGTGTGAGAACCCGTAATTTCCATTTTTCTAAGTTTTATTATTTTTCATGACTTGTTTTCTGCATTTTCGTGATTAGAAAATTTTTCTAGATAAATTTAAGGAGCAGATATAATTTTTAGATGATTTTTCTAGTATCGAATAGATTTTGAGAAATTAAGAGCAGATACCGGACGTGGGACCCACTAGTGCGAAAAGTCCGGAAAAATTCGGCCAACTAGATTAAGTTTTGGATACTGGAATTATTTTATCGGGTGTTAAGAGATAATTAGAGGAAGCTATTTGGATTGATGTGAGAGGGAACAAAGTGATAGACTTGCATTAAATTGGGTGACAAGTGTCACCATTTGATTGGGTTACCTTTAAGACTACTATTCCATGTCTTACCATTGACCAAATAAATCACAAAATTAACCAAAAATTGCACCATTTTCTCCTCTCAAGTGCCGGCCCTCTCTCTCAAAGGAAGAAAGAAAACCTCTTCAAGTTTTGGCTTCAATCTTGCTTCAATCATCAAAACCAACCATCCAACCTTGATTTTTCTCCATAAAACACCTTCAAGTAGTGGTGGTGAGTTGTTGTGTGAAGTTATTTGGAAGGTTAAGGTGACCCATAGCTCTTTCTCTCTTGTTTTAAAGGTAAGTTGTGAAGAACCACCCTCCTTCTTTAATTGATGCTCAAATCATGCTTAGTGGAAGTAGAAGATGCAAGTTTGTGGATTAATTCTTGATTTGTGGTTGAATTGATGACTTTTTATTATTTTTGGGGAATTTTCTGTTTTAATTCAAGCATGATGGTGTGGCTCTCTATGATGTATGGAAATGATCTATAATGACTTAAGGAGGTGGGAAAAGTGATTAATTGCAACCAATTTCTGTTTTGGAAGAAAATTGGAAAATCTAGGGTTCTTAAGGGTACATTCTGTCCGAATTTTTAGGTACTAGATAGTGGCCGAATTGGCCTTAGTACAAAACATGAAAGTTGTAGAGAATGAGGTTTTATAGTTGCCTACAAAATTACAGCTCAATCCAAGTTCGGTAGCCTGTGAAAAGACCAAAATATCCCTGCTGCCCTGTTTCTGTCCGAACCTGGAAATCAGCTTTGGTAATTGATTAGTTTGACTGGGAATACTACTAATTTGGTTGTTGATGTCTTCTTAAGAATTCTAGCCTTGTATCTTAGCTTTTAAATGGCTTTGGAATTACCTGATTTGGAGTTGTGTGTGGTGAGTTATGACTGAATGAATCAGGACTGCCACAGTGAGCTTCGAACTAGAAAATCTGGGGTTGTTTTGGTAAATATGACCTAGTTAGGGTGAGAACTAGACTGAGTGGTCTTCATGAAAGTTGTATGGAATGATATTGTAGAGGTGCCTGCAAAATTTCAGGTCAATCGGAGTTGCGTAGCTTGAGAAAAGATGGAATTACCCTTGCTGCCCTGGTTTTACCCGAATTTGGGAATTGCTTCTGTAATGGGTTATTTTGGTTGGGAATGCTTTGGAATTGGTTGTTGAGGTCTTCTGATTTATTGTAGCTCTGTTTCTTGGCTTCGAAATGGTGGGTCTTACACCCCCATCCGATAATTGTAGTGAGAGTTGTACCATTACCGCAAAATGACGTCAAAACTGTATTTTTCCGGGCCAATGCTAGTTACATTTCCGAAATTTCTGGTTTCCTCTATTGTTTGTAAATGTTTATGGAACCTTATTGGGGTCATGTTTGGCCTTGGTTTATGACTCGTTATCGAGTTTCGTTGTATTTGTTTGCATGTTTTTAGGGCGTGACGGTGGTGCACAACGTTCTTTTGACTAAAGTGTTTGAAACCACATTGTGCTAGCTTGGTGAGTGTACTACTCACTTATGTGCTATTACATGGCTTTGATCTTTGTACTTGAGATGTTGAATGTTGATTGATCCAAGTGAGAGTGTACTTTATCACTTTCACTTATTGTTTCGCATGTTATTGGAAAGTTATATGAAATGTTATATGAAATGAAATACATGACTTCAAATATTATCCATGAGCTCAACCCCATTGGTTATTGATTGAATCGAGCCGGCGAGGGCTTGGTCGTGCCAATTAATGTGCCTTGGGGCAACATCATAGGGAATCTTGTAGTATGAGAGACTCTTGATTCCGGTTTACTCGAGTAATACCACAATGTAAGTGTTTGGATTTCGGGCCCGGTTGAGGAATGTTAGGAGGAAGGGAATGGAAGTTAAGAGGAGTCTACGGTTGGTTACCTTTCAGACATTGACGGAGAGTCAATGAGACCTGATCAAGAATTCAAACGAGGAAAAGGGCTCTTGAGAGCCACCCGTATCCTTTTATCCTCATTATTAATGTGTGGCTTTATTTATTTTGGTAAATTGGACTATTAAGCTTGATGTATCCATGAACTTGGTTGCTTGAGTTGTATTCTCACTGGGCAATTAGCTCACCCCGTTCCTTTTGTTTTCCTTACAGGAATATGACTCTTTTGGAATGAATTTTGATAAATGGTTGCCGAATGAACTAGATGAATGACTCTTTTGTATTGTATATAAAATGGGACCCTAAATGTATCATTAGGGCCGTTTTCACTTTTGTTTTGGCAAACCATATATGTAGTGACTTTTGTATCACTTTTAAACGTCATTTTGGTTTGTAAAGGCTAAATGTTATGTGGTATATGTAATTCGATGTTTGGTTGGGTTCGGACGAGTCGGTTACTATTCATGGCCGACTCCAGATTTTATTTTCTTTTATTTTGGGTTATTTTGCCCTTTTGCCTTATTTGCGCGCGCTATAAGTTCCGGAATGTGAAAGATCGCTCTATACTGCACCGTTAGTCCTGGCGAGAGCTGGGCAGGCAGTCCGCTAACCTCTTTGGTTCGCCTTAGGGGAAGGTGGGGCTGTCACAGCAAGAATGCAGCAAAGATAGTTGCAAGAACATATGCTCCAACCAGCCCATGAACCGAATGAAACCTTCTCCATTTCTGGTTGCTAAATTTCTGCCAAAGCTTCTCACCAATTACCCAAACAACTCAGACAAACTCCCAGCTCAATATTGATTAGCTTCCATCAGACCGACATCACATACAGCAGTTAATCATGCTAAACAAAAGAGTCAAAACAGAGAAAAGCCACAATCTCCAATTTGTTGCTGCAACTCTGCAGCTCATATCATAAATTTCCAACAAACTTTCATATTCAAGATACATCAGAAATGATACATATTCATGCTAAAATCCGACCCAAGCAAACCAGAAACAATCGCAAACATTCCTGCATTTCCTAATTGGATCATTGCCGCAGCTTTATCATTTCAGCTAGGATGCCTAACTTGAATGTTTTACTACTGAAAATCGACATCCAACTATACAAATAACAAGGTGATCAAGCTACTGCAATTTCATCATCCGAAAGCAAGAGAAAGGCTGCGGCAAATGGGCCGACAACCGTCATTGCAGCAGACTCCCTTTCATGCGCAAAAACAATCAAACCTCATTTGAATATGAGCATCTTCAAACTTTGCAAACGTAGGGAATTGAGATTTCAACATGAGCATCCGAATATGAAACACATACAAACTGGAAACTTTAACAACCATCCGACATGTGATTTCAAACGCAGAATCGAACGAATCAGCCAAGGAAATGTTATTTTTCTTTTCAAAGTTAACACCTTTACCACTAAACTACAACTTGAGGATGAAATTAACAACAACAAACAGATTTGGAAACCTATCGAACTTGTCATGCAAAAATAATCAACGAAAGGCAGCGACTTTAAGCTATGAAGATAAAAAAAAGGGTTACCGCAAAGCTTCTGTTTCGGCAAAGGTTGGCAGCGGGTATGGAAAAAACTCCAGCAGCTCCTCTCCTTCTTTTTGGCTTGACCCGAAGCTCTCCTCACTTTCCTCCTTGGTCTCTTTTGCTTCCCAGATTCCCCCTCCAAACCTCTCCTTTGTTTTTCCCTCTGCTCAGTTTTTCTTCCGCCGTTCGCTTCCCTCTTACTCTCGCTCGAACCCCCAGCCGCCCTTCCTTCTTCCTCTGGTTTCTCTTTCCTTTTCCCGTTTCTTTTCGCTCCCCCCACGACCTTCTCTAAAGCTCCCTGCTGTCAACTATGCTTAGCTACTTCTCCTCCAAAGCCCGCAGCCTTTCTTTCTTTTCCCTTTGCTGTTTTTTCCTCCCCCTCACCGAGCTCTCTCCCCTTCTCTCGGGTTTCCTTAGCCGCTAACTCTCTCTCAGCCCAAAAACCTTGCTCAGTTTTTTCTCTTAGCTTGCCGATGCTCTCCCTCAAAAATCCCTCTTGCGGCTGATGCTTTTCTTTGCTCTTTTATATGGAACTCCAAGTTCCTTAAACCCTCCACTGAATGGTCAGGATGAAGGCCAGCCTCTGCCTTCATCCTGCCCCTCCATGGCACGCATGAAATGTCCTTGGCAAACTGCAAAAACAAATGCAGCCTGCCTGCCGCAAACGTTTTTTTTTTTTTTTTTTTTTTTTAAGAAAACAACTTGAAGATTACAGAAAATATAAATAATAAAATAACAATAACAATAATAACAAAATTACACAAACCAGGTAATAATAAGAATAACAAAACAAAAATAATTTTAAACAAAAGAAACTAAACAAAAATGGCCATTTTTAATTTTCCAATTTGATTTTTTGTTCTTTGCTTCTTTTTCTCAAAATAACTTAATAAAAATAACTAAAGTGCCCAAAGATTGAATTTAAAGAAATAAACATATTTTTATGAACAAATTTTCCTTTTTTTCTTTTCCCTCTTTTTTCATTAATTTCTTCTTTTCTCCTTTTTATGATTTTGCATTTTCATTTTTCTTTCAAGAAAGCATTGAATAAAAACAAAATGACTAAAATGATTTTTCTTTTCTTTCTAAAAACTCTATAAACTTAAAAACTAAAAACTAAAAACTAAAAACTAAAATCTAAAACTTAAAAGTGATTAAAAACCTAAAATGACAAAACAAAAATGAATAGACGAACTAAAAGGGCAAAATGACTAAAACTAAAATAAAAAAAAAACAACTAGAAATGCAAAACACACAACAATGAACTAAATGCAAGCGATCTAAAATAAAAATCATGAAGTAGATGCCACATACAAATTATTCAAAATTTGGTGTTTACAGTTTGCCCCTCTTTGTCTGAGTTTTGAAAAAACTTGAGACAAAGAAGTGGACACCAAATACCTACCTGTGTTATTGGGCTGCAAAAAATTCCGACGAACAGGAATTCTAATACGAGACTGACCCGAACATGAAAAATAAGACGGGACTGACCCGAACAGGAATTTAAACGGGACTGACCCGAACAGAATTTAAACGGGACTGACCCGAACAGGAATTTAAACGGGACTGACCCGAACAGAATTTAAAACGGGACTGATCCGAACATGAAAAATAAGACGGGACTGACCCGAACAGGAATTTAAACGGGACTGACCCGAACATGAAAAATAAGACGGGACTGACCCGAACAGGAATTTAAACGGGACTGACCCGAACATGAAAAATAAGACGGGACTGACCCGAACAGGAATTTAAACGGGACTGACCCGAACATGAAAAATAAAACGGGACTGACCCGAACAGGAATTTAAACGGGACTGACCCGAACAGGAATTTAAACGGGACTGACCCGAACAGAATTTAAAACGGGACTGACCCGAACAGAAATTTAAACGGGACTGACCCGAACATGAAAAATAAGACGGGACTGACCCGAACAGGAATTTAAACGGGACTGACCCGAACATGAAAAATAAAACGGGACTGACCCGAACAGAATTTAAACGGGACTGACCCGAACAGGAATTTAAACGGGACTGACCCGAATAGAATTTAAAACGGGACTGACCCGAACATGAAAAATAAGACGGGACTGACCCGAACAGGAATTTAAACGGGACTGACCCGAACATGAAAAATAAAACGGGACTGACCCGAACAGGAATTTAAACGGGACTGACCCGAACAGGAATTTAAACGGGACTGACCCGAACAGAATTTAAACGGGATTCACTGGGGAAGTTTGAGACAATGAATTGAATTTTTACCTGAGAGTAGTTCAAATGTTTGTACCTAGAGGGAGATTGGATCTCTGTAGTTGAAGCGATGGCTGGTGTTGGTCCTTATAATCCAACTTTGTAAATAACATTGCTTTAGGTTTGAAAAAGAGAATGATCGCTTTCATTTGTGACCGCAGTGTTCCTGGAAGAAAAGAATAAATAATAATGGACTTGCCACCATTATTTGATCCGATTTGCCTTGAGAATCGTGTAAACATGAGTCTTGTACTATTTTTGCCTCTGTTCTGCAGCATCCGTCTTGGTCGAACTTGTGACTTTGCAAATTCTAAGACTGATAAAATACGGATTGACCACGTCACCCAATCCAGGTGGTAGCTTTGTTGCATGTTACTCCCTGTATCTGATGATTGAATCCCCTATTTTTGCTCAAACCTTTGGGTTTATCACTCATTTGAATTCAATGGTAAAAGAATGATGCGTGAAAATTTGTCATATAACAATCAATGTATATGCAAGATTATTTCCTATGTCGGGCAAAGATGAGCATGCAAAAGAATGTAGACAATCATAAGCAGTCATACACAAATAATTGAAAACAACCAAAAGATTCATAAAGATACATTTTGCAAAAGAATATTTGTAAAGAACAATACAAGTTTAGCCAACGAATATCATATTCAAGACTTTGGATATTTTGCTTCGGAATCCGATACTGACAAAAGTATCACAAACATGAGGAAAAACCCCAAACGAACCAGGTCACCAGCTGTTCCTTCTCGCGCTCGTCCGTTGTGAAAAACCCGCCTTGGCGCCCTTTCGGGTTTTCACCAAGGTTGCCCCTACCCTTTTGTTTTTGCTTTTTCTTTCTTCTTTCTTCTTTTCTTCTTTTTTTTTGTTTTTGTTTTTTTTTCTCTTCTTTTTTTTTTCTTCTTTTTTTTTTTTTCAAGGCGCCCTTTCGGGTTTTCACCTAAAGAATAAAGATACATCTCGACCATGATCGACTTAGAAATATGAGTTAAAGGTTTCAGACATCAGTAAAATGCACTTCCCTTGTAGATTAGGCGAAGGCATTACGGACCTCACTTGCCAGTTGATTATCAAATTTTGCTAATAGAAATGCAACAAATGACGGAAGCCAGGACTTTGGGCTTTGTAATGAGGTCAGGTGGGGTGTTTTTTCAGAAAGGTTAAGGCTTGAAAGCAAATTCGATGCCAGGGGTAAAATAAACTGAGATTGCCCTATTTTGAAATCATTTCCGATTTTGAACGAAACCGGGGAAAATTTGCCCCAGTTTGATCGAACTTTCACTCTTTGCATTTCTTCATTGCATTTTTCTCATTTTTGCATTTTTCTTTGAAAACTAAATTTGCCCCAGTGTGGGGTTTCTTTTCCTTTTCTTTTGCTCATTTCTCTTTCAAAAATTAAAATTTTGCCCCAGTGTGGGGTTTGCAATTCTCAGGGGTTATCAAACGAAATTTGTCTACTCTGATGGCTCAAAGGGGACAAGTAGAGATAAAATGTTTTTAGTGTAAAAGAAGATGGCCTGACTTGCATTTCGCCATTTGCATGAATTTCTTAAAGAAAATTTGCATGATCAAATGAAAAACTTTTTGCACATATCTGAGTTGATGGGTTGAGGGAATGCTCGTCCATCCATTTCTGCTAGAATAAGGGCTCCGCCAGGTAATACCTTTTGGACAATGAACGGCCCTTGCCAGTTTGGAGCGAATTTGCCTTTAGCTTCATCTTGCATTGACAAAATCCGCTTCAGTACCTTATCACCTTCTTCAAATGCCCGCCGATGGACCTTTTTGTTGTAAGCTCGGGCCACCCGTTTCTGATAACACTAACCATGACAAATAGCATTGAATCGCCTTTCATCGATCGACGTCAATTGTTCATGGCGCTGCTTTATCCAATCAGCCTCTTCCAACTTAGCTTCCATGAGGATTCGCAACGAAGGAATCTCAACTTCGGCTGGTAACACAGCTTCCATTCCATACATGAGTGAATACGGTGTTGCCCCAGTTGATGTCCGAATAGAAGTCCGGTACGCCATCAATGCATAAGGCAACTTTTCATGCCAATCGCGATGCCTTTCTGTCATTTTGCGGATAATCTTCTTCAAATTCTTATTTGCGGCTTCTACAGCTCCATTCATCTGAGGCCTATAAATGGCAGAATTGCGGTGTTTGATTTTGAACTGCTCACATAGTCCATCTACCATGTCATTGTTCAGATTCTTGGCATTGTCCGTGATAAGCGTTTCGGGTACTCCAAAGCGACAAATGATATGATCTCTCAAGAAATTGGCAACTACCTTCTTCGTAACATGTTTAAACGATTCCGCTTCAACCCACTTGGTGAAGTACTCGATCGCCACCAATATAAATCGATGTCCATTTGAAGCAGGAGGATCGATTGTACCAATCACGTCCATACCCCACATTGAACAGGGCCACGGGGCGGTCATGCTATGCAACTCAGTGGGTGGAGCGCGTATAATGTCACCGTGCATTTGGCATTTTATACATCTCCGGACAAAGTCTATACAATCATGCTCCATAGTAAGCCAGAAGTATCCGGTTCTCATGATTTTCTTCGCTAGCAAATGGCCATTCATGTGAGGTCCACAAACGCCACTATGCACTTCTTTCATCATATATTGAGCTTCATCCTCATCAATGCACCTTAAAAGGTTTAAATCCGAAGTTCTTTTGTACAATACTTCACCATTTAAGAAAAATTTGGAAGCCATTCTACGCAGAAAACTCTTGTCTTTTGTACCAGCATGCAGAGGGTAAGACCCAGTTTTAAGAAACTCCTTAAGATCATTATACCAAGGAGTAGTATCCGAGGACTCGTCTGCAGCCCAGCAGTGGGCTGGCTTGTTTTGAAGTTGAATTTGGATTGGTTCGATCTTCAATTCATCTGGATATTGGATCATAGAAGCCAAGGTGGCCAAAGCATCGGCAAATGCGTTTCGGGCTCGAGGGAGATGTCTGAATTCCAAATTTTGAAATTGCTTGGCCAAAGTGAGCAGACTACAATGGTAGGGTAGAATTTTCGAATCTTTGGTTATCCACTGTTTCAAGGTTTGATGCACGAGCAAATCTGAATCACTAAAAGCTATCAACTCCTTGATTTCCATCTCTAAAGCCATTTTGAGACCCAAAATGCAGGCTTCATATTCAGCCATGTTATTCGTACAAGCGAATTGCAATTTGGCAGCGGCAGGGTAGTGCTTCCCTTCGGGTGACACCAAAACAGCTCCAATTCCAGCTCCGAGAGAATTCGAAGCTCCATCGAAGAAAAGCCTCCATTCAGGACTTTGTTCACTTATATCATCTGCAGCGCCTACAAATAGGACCCTCTCGTCAGGGAAATAAGTACGGAGTGGTTGATAATCATCATCCCTTGGATTTTCTGCCAAATGATCAGCTATAGCTTGCCCCTTGACCGCCTTTTGTGAGGTGAAAACAATATCGAATTCTGAGAGAATTATCTGCCATTTTGCCAAACGCCCAGTCAGCATCGGCTTCTCCAAAAGATACTTCAAAGGATCAGACCGGGAAATAAGATACGTGGTATGACTCAATAGATAGTGTCTCAACTTCTGGGCTGCCCAAGCCAATGCACAGCAGCTTTTCTCAATGAATGAATAATTAGCCTCGTACTGCGTGAACTGCTTGCTTAGATAGTAAATGGCTTGTTCTTTCCTTCCAGAGTCATCATGTTGACCTAGAACGCAACCAACTGCTCCATCGAGCACAGATAGGTACATGATCAGCGGTCGGCCCGGTTTGGGTGGCACCAGGACCGGAGGCTGCAGCAAATAATCTTTAATCTTGTCGAAAGCCTGTTGACACTCCTCATTCCAGTACAACGGCACATTCTTTCTTAATAATTTGAACAACGGCTCACATGTGGCCGTTAATTGGGCAATGAACCTTCCAATAAAGTTGATCTTTCCTAAAAAGCTTTTCACGTCTTTCTGAGTCTTTGGCACTGGCATATCTCGAATCGCCTTGATTTTTACTGGATCTATCTCTATGCCTCTCTTGCTCACGATGAAACCCAACAATTTACCAGCTGGTGCCCCAAAGGCGCATTTCGCAGGATTGTACTTCCGCAACCTCTCGAATAATTTCTTCAGATCAATCAAGTGGTCCTCTGCCCTTTTAGACTTGATTATAATATCATCCACGTAGACCTCCATCTCCCGGTGGATCATATCATGAAATAGGGTTGTCATGGTCCTCTGATATGTTGCTCCAGCATTCTTTAAACCGAAAGGCATGACTCGGTAGCAAAAGGTACCCCAAGGGGTAATGAAAGCAGTCTTCTCCCTATCCTCCTCTGCCATCAAAATTTGGTGGTAGCCAGCAAAACAATCGCAAAAGGTTTCAATCTCATGTCCGGCAGTATTGTCTAAGAGAATGTGAATATTTGGTAGAGGGAAATCATCTTTAGGACTGGCTTTATTAAGGTCTCTATAGTCAACGCAAACTCTCACCTCTCCATTCTTTTTTGGAACAGGGACTGGATTTGAAAGCCAAATTGGGTAATGGGAAACAATGATAATGTTGGTTTTGAGTTGTTTTTCAATTTGCTCTTTTATTTTGAGGCTTATATCTGGTTTGAATTTTCTGGGTTTTTGTTTTACGGGTGGAAAAGAAGGGTCTGTGGGCAATCTATGCACTACCACATCAGTTGAAATGCCAGTCATATCATCATAGGACCACGCAAATACATCCTGGAACATGGTCAAGAATTCAAGCATCTCTTTTTTCTGCCTTTCATTCAAATGAATACTTATCTGCACCTCCTTAACTTCATCCTCAGTGCCAATGTTTACTGTTTCTGTCTCTTCCAAGTTCGGTTTTGGTGTTTCCTCATATTGTTCAAAATCCTTTGCAAAAGAATCGAATACCTCTTCATTATCACTCTCGCTTTGGAACTCGGATTCCTCCAAGTCGTGAGTGATATAGAAATTGTCATTATTGAATTCCAGAACAGTAATATCCAAAGGGTCAAATATTTTTATTTTTGGCCATCTGAAAAGAATTAACGAATGTGGGATAATAAGCAAATAAGCATACAACAAACAAATGAACAAACAATATGAATTTAAACAAGCGAATAAACAACACAACATAACAAGAACAAACTTGTGCATTTTCATAAAACCTTTGATTGAAAGCAAATGGAAATGAAAACTTAACAATATTTACATGCGCAGACGTTAGTCAAAAAGGAAATTGTTTTCATTGGCTATTTACAGATGCAAAGGTATTTTCATGAATTCACATGAATGATAAACCCCTTTCATTTTACCGAAACTCCTTCCGAATAGGCAGAAATTCAGCTGTCCAATTGGAAATCGACCCTTCAGGGATGTCAGGAAATTCGGCCTCGTTCGGGAAATTGTCTTCAAATATTGCCCCTACGAACAATTGGGCCAAACTATCCTCGATTTCTTCAGTTGAATTACCCTCTGATGTGATTATTTCAGCTGGCCGGGGAAAAGTATACCGTAGCGGTGGAATATCGAAAACCCTTTGCCGGCCCTCTTTTTCTGCTCTTTTACGCTCCTTCATCTCCTTGAAATCCTTGGCGGTTGGTCTGAAACCCAAACCGAAGGTATCCCTCTTTTCTACTATCTTCACTGGCTTCAGGATCCCTTGCAGTTCACGCCCCAACCCCTTGTCGAATTTGTATCCTCCACGAATCATTTCTCTGGCCATCATTACACTGGCCTTTGAGAGAGTTTGTTCCTCCGTGGTTATCCAACTTACGGAGACTATATCGGATGTGCTGTGAGGGGACATGGTAACACTTTGACTACCCTCCTCTTTAACTCCAGAATCGGTGATCACCAGGCAGTCCTCTTCAGCAAAGATAGTGATTAGTTTGTCATTTACCACGAACTTGAGTAATTGATGCAACGAAGACGGCACGGCCCCAGACTTGTGAATCCATGGCCTTCCAAGTAAAATATTATAAATGCTCGGGAAGTTCATGACTTGGCAAGTTATTTGAAATTGGGCGGGCCCCATCTCGATTACTAAATCTGCCTCTCCTATTGGCTCCCTCTGCGCTCCATCAAACCCTCTAACGATAGTCCCTGAAGGCCTCAGCTTGATGTCTTGCAATCCTAGTTTCTCTAAGGTACTCCAAGGACAGATATTCAGTGCGGATCCATTATCGATTAACACCTTAGGCAGCATTTTTCCATTGCACCTCACTGTTATGTACAACGCCCTATTATGTCTGATGCCCTCCGTCGGCAATTCATCGTCAGAAAAAACAATTTGCTTGTTGAATAATACGCTCCCCACCACGTTTGAAAAATTATCAACAGAAATGTCCCTCGAAATTTGAGCTCTTGTTAATACGTCGATCAATGCATCCCTATGCACGTCCGAAGAGAAAAGTAGGTCCAACATGGTTATCTGGGCAGGTGATTTGCTTAGCTTTTCCACTATGTTGTATTCACTTCTCTGGAGTCGTTTAAGGAAATCCACGGCTTCTTTCTCGGTGATTGTTGGTTTGATGGGTGGCTCAGAATTCTTTGCTTGAATCGGAATAGTAGTTTCAAATGGACTTACAGTCCTCCCCGATCTGGTAACCACTGACACCTCTTTCTTTGTAGCTGAATTTTCCCCGATCTGTATGCTAGGCTCATCGTAATTCCACGGCACTTGTTGCAGACTTAATACGGGCTCCTGCTTCGGGAATTCGATGACTACCGGTTTCAAAGCTTCATTCTCTGCTGGCGTGAGATCCAAGACAAAAGGCTTGTTATCTTCTTCGAATGGCAACTCTATGACAAACGGTTGGTCCGTGACTCCAAACACTTCAGCTTCTATTGCCAATTTCTTGATTTGTTCCATATACTCCGTGTCATCCATAACAACCCCAACATGCTCTGGTAAGGGGTTTTGATTTACGTTTGGCCCTTGTGGCTCCCTTTTTCTGATCACGATTTCTCCAGACTCAACCATATCCTGAACTTTATGCTTAAGCGCCTTGCAATCCAAAGTTGCATGCCCAGGTGCCCCTGAATGATACGCGCAAACAGCTTGCGGGTTATACCAAACGGGCATGCCGTACGGGTAGGTAGGAGGTGGTACTGTACCAATTTTTCCAGAGGCCCTTAACTGGTCATACAGTTGGTCTAAAGGCCTACCTAAATTGGTAAAAGTACGGCTTGGGGGTCGGTTGTAAGGTTCAGTGGGTTGAGGGTAGTTGTAAGAGGGTCTATTTGGAGGAGGAAATTTTGGGTTATATGGTGGACGAGGTCGGTTTTGGGGTGGATTTGGTTGAGAAATTTGGAAAGGGGCTGAAGGTGGGTTAGTATAGTTTGGGCGAGGTCGAGGGTGGTGGATATTGGTAGTATATACATGGTTTGGGCTTGAATAATAGTAAGGGTAAGGTTGTTGGTTGGTTGGGTTGTGTTGGTATCGGGGTCGGGGTGAAGGGTTGTGGTTCCAAACAAAGGTTGTATCTCCTTCTTTCTTTTTGAATTGAGGTTTCTTTTCATTGCTTCCTCGCCCTTGCAGAGCTTCTACTTGCGATTTCAGGGCAGATACATTAACAATTTTTCCGGCTCGTACAAAGTCGTCGAATTCTTCAAGTTTATTTACAATTGCCGCGAATGAACATCCAGTCATACGGAAAATTTCTTCAAAATATGGAGGATCATGGGCCTTGATGAAAGTACGGATGATTTCTTCCTCGGTCATCGGAGGCTCCACCTTGGCAGCTATTTTCCTCCACCTCTTGGCATAAGTCTTGTGATCTTCGGAGGGTTTTCTTTTGGTTCCTTCCAAGGTGGTTCTAGTCGGTGCCAACTCACAATTATACTCATATTGCCTTACGAAAGCCTTGGACAAGTCAATCCAGGTTCTTACGTCTTCAGGTTTCAGATTTGAATACCAATCAAATGCGTCCCCTTCCAGACTTTCGGGGAACAACCTTAGAGGCAAGTTTTCATCATCCACAGGCTTTCCCAATTTGTTTGCAAATAGTCGGAGGTGCGTCTTGGGATTACCCGTCCCATCGTACTTGTTAAACTTAGGAGTTTTGAACCCCTCAGGCAGTTGCACATTCGGAAAGAGACACAGCTCATCGTAATCCAAAACTCCCTGCTTGTTCAGCACCTGACTCTTCCTCATGAATTCATCGAAACGGTCCAGGCGCTTTAATAACTTCACATCAATGGGAGCAGAGGATCCTCCCACCTCTGGTTTGGTTTGAATAAAATGGTCCGGCAGATAAGGCTCAGTGGTGGGGTAATAAAAAGCTTGTGTCTCAGGTGGTATATTTGCGGTGACTTGAGGTTGTGGGCCTTGCATATGAGTAGGGAAAAATGAAGGATTAGGAGGGTAAGTGTATGGCAGATGAACGGTGGGGTAGGTGAAAGTCCCTTCGGGTGGACCTTGCATGGGAACAGTAGTTTGAACCGTGGGAATAACAAAGGGTTCAGATTGCAGTTGTATTACGTGCGGAAGCTCCGGCTGTACCCCGCTACTGACAAGCTCATCTATTATCTTCTTTTGGGCAACCATCTCAGAGGCCATCTCCCCGAACTTAGCAAGTAACTCGGCCAACTGGACCCCAGGACTCGTGACTTCCGGCTGTGTAGTCGCTGTAGTCTTATCGGATGATTCTGGTTGAGTATTCATGTTTACACGATTCCTTTGGGCCTTACTTCGGGATCGCGTAATAATGGGGCTTTTCCGAAAAGCTATTTTGAAATTTACCTGAGAATGCAAAAGACTTCTTTAGATAAACCAATCGTTATTGAATTTCTGCAATTTATTCAAAAAAGAGAAAAAGAAAAAGAAAAAGACATGAGTTAGTAGCTATTCAAACAATTCGGATGCATGTTCTATTTGGGGAACCCTTTTTGTGCCAAGGGTGGGCCTAGCATGATGCAACACTTTCGGAATGAGACCCATTAATCAAACCTGTTATTTGACAAACACTTTGTGAAAAGGGATTCATTTCATTGCAGAAACCAAATACATCTGTTTACATCATATTGCGAAGGCGATTTCGTACAAGATCACCAAAGTTCCTAAGCCTATCTAGTACGGAGTCTTTACTTTCTCTAGCATATGGCATCTGGACGCGTTCGGCTTGATCATATAATTCCCCACATTTCCGCTTCATCTCTTGGCGCCTTTCTCGCTCCTTCTCATATAACCTCTTGTTTTCTTCTGCCTTTTCTTTGTGCGATTCGATGGATTTCTTTAACTGTACCACCTCCATGTCCTTGGCTTTAATGATGGCTCTCAGTTTCTCAATTTCCTCATACGGCTCATGTTGCAACCCTTGCGTGGTGGAATCTTTCAACCAATCCTCGTATGGTGCGGTCATTACCCCCTTCTGTTTGAGCTCCGGAAGATAACGAATGCTTCTATCGTCGGATATTGTTCTCCAAGATTCAGTGATTTGGCTCTTCATAGGGATCTCTTTTGGGCATACCCCCTGATCAAAGAAAATGGTGACTTCACTAAACTCGGAAATCGGTAGCGGCCCCTGAATGCGACCTAGTTGTCTGAGAAATCTTTTCGGGGTATATGAGATGATTCCTTGAGTACCCAGCAAAAGAACACGTTCAGATTCCTTAGTGCGAAGTATCGGCTCAAAGCAGTCTGTCCAATCTAAT
The DNA here is from genome assembly GCF_036785885.1 of Coffea arabica. Lineage (NCBI taxonomy): Eukaryota > Viridiplantae > Streptophyta > Magnoliopsida > Gentianales > Rubiaceae > Coffea > Coffea arabica. Next base: position 20,560,214 of record NC_092330.1, read on the forward strand.
ACCCACCTAATGTTGAAATCTTGCAATGTTTCCAAGTAATCCACACATTCGGATGCGTTCTTAGGTAGATCTCTCTCGTTGACTCTTTTGGGATGTGTGATTACCCAATTATATCCAACCACCGGCAAACTATCGGCAACTGTTGCTTGTCTCTTAAAATGTTCCGTAGCCCATATGTATAAAACCAAGTTCGCCCCATGGAAAAACTTTTCTCCCTTTCGACAACCAGTACAAGCTAAGAAAATATCTGCGAGAATGGTCGGGACTATAGAACATTGCTTACCCTGAATTCCTAAGAAAAGGTCATTCACAATTTTTGCTGATTTGAAGGCTATCTTTTGATCTTTTCGCGGAAAGAGATAGGTCCCAGCCATAACTACCCCATATACTAGTAGCCTTTTGCGCTCCCATACGGCTTTGGAAGTGAACACAAAATCCGTCACATGCCTCTCGAATCCATCGCGTGGCGCAAATCGTTCAAACAGAATATTCACGGCGACGCCCTGATCTGACCCTCGTAGCACGGACTCTTTCAATCCTATAATTTGACAAAATTCGACCTTGTCGGAAGCAAATGGAAATACCAAGGCAGTTCATCGTGTGGGTAAACAAAAGAGGCCAGCTACTTCTTCGAGTGTTATAGTCATTTGCCTATTGCCTATTCTAAAAGCAGTACACTCAGGGTCCCAAAGATGAACTAAAGCCTCTACCAAATAATTGTTGGATTTGATCTGCTTAAAGTCTCCAATTGGTCCTAAAAATTGGGCTACTTGATTCAGTTCACTAGGTAACATGAAGGTAGGCCATTGTTGAACCTCAGTTGATGGTATTAACAACTGGTAGATGCGGCGAGGGCAAGCCATCTGATAATGAAGAAGGTAGTTTGTCAATTACCTTACCTACGAGTCTCATTCCTCCAGTTATGCGATAATTTAAACGTGCAGTCCCTTGAAGGGTTAAATACCCATGGGACACAAAAGGGTTGGTTTTATTCCTAAAACGGGATTCCCTACGTGGCGTTCCCTTTCTAGGGTTTATGCATGATGCTATTTTATTAAAACAATAAAATATGCAATTTGAAATGAAACGTGACCTAAGGAACCCTTTATTTGCCAGGGTAGGCCTAGAATGGTTTGCAATCATTAATCTACGAATGCAATATACCAAAATCTTTAAACGTGCAGTAACCTATCTACAAGGGTAGGTTCTAAAAGAAAGTCATGCCAGACCTCTTATTTCCTAATGTTTGTGAATGCAAAAGACAAGAGACAAGGAAACGTGAGTTCAACACATAATCACATAACACATTTGGACAAATAGATAAGGCAATAAAGATAAATAAGGAAAGAGGGTTGGGACCCCTCCCCTCGTGAATAGTGTCCCTAGTTCAGGATAAGGCTGACTCTACCCTAGGCAATTCTAATATGGATGCATGAGGCTTGGCTTACTAATGCATCTAGACTCGATAGGTCATAGGCCCCCGAGCCTTCAGACTTAGAAACCAAGGGTCATCAATCCCAAGGTTCTTCGTCGGTGGCTCGAGCGATTCCTCAAACACCGCTACGCACACATCGTGTCACGGCTACGTGTTTGAGTGAATCTATCAAAACCTCAATCTTCGACCAAAAGCTAAAGGCTATCAACCAATAGCTTTAAGCGGAAGATTGAGTGACCCATTGGAACATGCTACACACACATCGTGTCGTGATCACATGTCCAAGTGAGTCACCTAATCCTAATAGGGTGGAGTGGCGTGACAAGCCACTAAAGAAAAATAAAAGGGATAAGAGAAGTAAAGCGTATGCTCGTATGCTAGTGCTCGTTTGGAGGGGAAGGGTCAAGAACCAACGCGAGGCTCTAGGGTGACCCATACCTCCCAAAATGCAATGCAAGCGCGAGATAACAAATAAACATTCATTCAAACATACATTCGCGAGTCGAGGGATTGGTTTGATTACGTATATAAGACAAAAGGTCCTAAAAAATGAAAAATGCAATCCTAATATCCACATGCCATGCATAGAAAGGGTAGAAAAAGGAAACGAATGGTTAAGTCAAAATGCTTGGACCCACTTAGGAAGTCCCCAGTGGAGTCGCCAACTGTCGCGCCCCATTTTTTGATAAATAAAAATAAATGGTTTGAGAAAGATGTTTTTGATTCAATTGTGATTGGAGAATGATTTTTGTGAGTTGAAAAGACATGGGTCTCAATGGGACTTGGGAAAAAGCGACGATTTGACCCAAAAAATAGTTTTTTTTTAAAGGGTTTTGGAAGGAGAAATTGGAGTCGCCACTTGGTAATGATTAAGGTGTACCAAGTCACCTAAAAAATACATTTTTAAAGACAAAGTAGTAAAACCCTTTTAAAAACGACTCCTAGTCCGCGTAAGCCAAAGAAAAAGGTTCGGGAGTCACGTTTGACAAAGGGGAAGGCAAGGATAGAATCCAAGGCACCCCTTTGACCTAGCCAAGGCTAGTTGCGCGACTTAACCTTACCTTTCCTAATTTTCTACTCAATGTATGTATTGCACGTTGGATATGACTATATGAATGCAAAACGGAAAGGAAAATGCAATCCTAAATTCTACGATGTCTCTTGTGAGGCTTTTGGTCCCAAACCACATGAATTGTGGCGGCCAACAAAGGAAAACCTCATAGAGGTCGATTAATGCAAATGAGAGTTCAAATTTAAGTGTGCAAGTGTGAAAGTGTATGAAAGATGCAAGAAATGTAAGTGCAAGTGTGCGAATGTATAAAAAGGTGCATGTGTGAAATTGTATAAAATTCAAGTGTTTTTTGTGTGCAAATGTGTAAAAATAGAATAATAGATATAAGGTAAGGTGGAATTCCATTTGTGAGGTGAAATTGAGCACGTGATGAGAAAAATGTAGTGAGAAAGTATGGTTTAAGAAATGTGAAAAAATGTGGTTAAAATAGTATGTAGGTGATAAAAATGAAAGTATGACCCTAGAGGAATGCAACAAGTCGGATACGGGGGTTGACTCCTAACTTTTCGACTTCGATTTTCCCTTTGATTAGAAGGCGAAACTAGCGTGCTAAGGCTATCGAGTAGCCACACTCGCTCGTTTCCCTTATCGGAAGGGATTTTCACGCAAATGAACCCTAACTAGCATGAGATGAAAGTCCTAAAATGAAGGGGAAGGGGTTTGAGGAACATACCAAATGACAAACTAAGGAAAAATGCGTGATATGTGGTGATCATGCACTTAATGAAAAAAGGAAAAAAAGAACCTATTGGGTCTAGCATTGGACTAGCCCATTCTATGAATTCCGACTAGCGTTGGACTAGTGGAAACGATAAAAGAAGCCACAACTAGCGTTGGACTAGTGTGGTGACGTACATTCATCCATTCCATTCATCTATACTACAAAAAGCGAGTAGACATGCGAATCACTTATAAACACGTAGCACATAACACTTAGCATGCTTGACTAGATGCAAAATCCTAATAAAGCATTTAACATATAACACATAGGCATGCAACCATTACATTTGCTAACTAAAACAAAGGGGAAAGGGGAAATGGACCAAATTACTTGCTACGCCCTATCTATTACAAGCCAAGAGGTGTACACATACCCCATAAAACTTAAATAAAAATAAAAGCAAGTAAATGCACGCAAGGAGGTAAGGAAAGCGGAGTAGGCATGCATATTCACATAACACGTAGGAGCACATAGGGTCAAATGAAGTGCAAATGAGGGATAGAGTGTACCTCCCTTGAAGCGACGCCCTAACGTAGTGAAATTACTAATTTACCCTCCAAAATAATAAACAGGTCAAGGTACCACTTAAATTATCGAATAATCACACGAAACAACCATTAAACACAAACAAATGGAAATTGAGCATGAAACGAAAATTAAATATGGAATAGACCATGCATGTGCAAGCAAAACTCGGTCTCAAATAAAAAGCCTCAAGAATCTAAAATGGAGTGCTAAATTGAAATGCTGAGAGTGGAATCTATCGCCATCAAGTGCAAAAAATCACGAAAGGAAGAAATGGAAAATTATTAAAGTTTTAGAAACAAGATTAGCTAAGCAAAATTTAAATCAAACAAAATCAAGACCACCAATGCTTCCAAGCTACCAAACTTTCATGATTTGATCCTAGAATTCTATTAACATTGTCCACAATTCACATGAAAAAACATATCAAGGCATAATCACACAAAAGAGATCCAATTGCGAAAATTAATCAACCATGCAAGCCCACTCAAAATGTTCAAGGAATTTTAAAAGGTCAAATAGCAAAGAAAAAGTCAAGCCATGGTTCCAATTGCAACTATCCTAGGATCTAATTGCAAGAAATTTGAATGTAATTGGGCTTTAGTAGATCAAAAGGGGATTTGGGGGATCAAAGTGCAATTTGTAGAAATTACTTCATGCATAAACATGCAATCACGTAGCTTTCTTCTTTAGACAATGCTTCTGCAATCACTTTCACAAACTTGTGAAGCTTTTGGTAAGAAAACTCTAAACGAAATCCATCAAAACATTTCCTACATTCCATTGTTCATTCACAAATTTTCAGCTCAATCATTTTTGTTCAGTTTTCATGAACCCCTCGGATAGAAATCAAACCAAGAAATCAAAAAAAAAAACAAACAGCAAGAATGCAGCAAAGATAGTTGCAAGAACATATGCTCCAACCAGCCCATGAACCGAATGAAACCTTCTCCATTTCTGGTTGCTAAATTTCTGCCAAAGCTTCTCACCAATTACCCAAACAACTCAGACAAACTCCCAGCTCAATATTGATTAGCTTCCATCAGACCGACATCACATACAGCAGTTAATCATGCTAAACAAAAGAGTCAAAACAGAGAAAAGCCACAATCTCCAATTTGTTGCTGCAACTCTGTAGCTCATATCATAAATTTCCAACAAACTTTCATATTCAAGATACATCAGAAATGATACATATTCATGCTAAAATCCGACCCAAGCAAACCAGAAACAATCGCAAACATTCCTGCATTTCCTAATTGGATCATTGCCGCAGCTTTATCATTTCAGCTAGGATGCCTAACTTGAATGTTTTACTACTGAAAATCGACATCCAACTACACAAATAACAAGGTGATCAAGCTACTGCAATTTCATCATCCGAAAGCAAGAGAAAGGCTGCGGCAAATGGGCCGACAACCGTCATTGCAGCAGACTCCCTTTCATGCGCAAAAACAATCAAACCTCATTTGAATATGAGCATCTTCAAACTTTGCAAACGTAGGGAATTGAGATTTCAACATGAGCATCCGAATATGAAACACATACAAACTGGAAACTTTAACAACCATCCGACATGTGATTTCAAACGCAGAATCGAACGAATCAGCCAAGGAAATGTTATTTTTCTTTTCAAAGTTAACACCTTTACCACTAAACTACAACTTGAGGATGAAATTAACAACAACAAACAGATTTGGAAACCTATCGAACTTGTCATGCAAAAATAATCAACGAAAGGCAGCGACTTTAAGCTATGAAGATAAAAAAAAGGGTTACCGCAAAGCTTCTGTTTCGGCAAAGGTTGGCAGCGGGTATGGAAAAAACTCCAGCAGCTCCTCTCCTTCTTTTTGGCTTGACCCGAAGCTCTCCTCACTTTCCTCCTTGGTCTCTTTTGCTTCCCAGATTCCCCCTCCAAACCTCTCCTTTGTTTTTCCCTCTGCTCAGTTTTTCTTCCGCCGTTCGCTTCCCTCTTACTCTCGCTCGAACCCCCAGCCGCCCTTCCTTCTTCCTCTGGTTTCTCTTTCCTTTTCCCGTTTCTTTTCGCTCCCCCCACGACCTTCTCTAAAGCTCCCTGCTGTCAACTATGCTTAGCTACTTCTCCTCCAAAGCCCGCAGCCTTTCTTTCTTTTCCCTTTGCTGTTTTTTCCTCCCCCTCACCGAGCTCTCTCCCCTTCTCTCGGGTTTCCTTAGCCGCTAACTCTCTCTCAGCCCAAAAACCTTGCTCAGTTTTTTCTCTTAGCTTGCCGATGCTCTCCCTCAAAAATCCCTCTTGCGGCTGATGCTTTTCTTTGCTCTTTTATATGGAACTCCAAGTTCCTTAAACCCTCCACTGAATGGTCAGGATGAAGGCCAGCCTCTGCCTTCATCCTGCCCCTCCATGGCACGCATGAAATGTCCTTGGCAAACTGCAAAAACAAATGCAGCCTGCCTGCCGCAAACGTTTTTTTTTTTTTTTTTAAGAAAACAACTTGAAGATTACAGAAAATATAAATAATAAAATAACAATAACAATAATAACAAAATTACACAAACCAGGTAATAATAAGAATAACAAAACAAAAATAATTTTAAACAAAAGAAACTAAACAAAAATGGCCATTTTTAATTTTCCAATTTGATTTTTTGTTCTTTGCTTCTTTTTCTCAAAATAACTTAATAAAAATAACTAAAGTGCCCAAAGATTGAATTTAAAGAAATAAACATATTTTTATGAACAAATTTTCCTTTTTTTCTTTTCCCTCTTTTTTCATTAATTTCTTCTTTTCTCCTTTTTATGATTTTGCATTTTCATTTTTCTTTCAAGAAAGCATTGAATAAAAACAAAATGACTAAAATGATTTTTCTTTTCTTTCTAAAAACTCTATAAACTTAAAAACTAAAAACTAAAAACTAAAAACTAAAAACTAAAATCTAAAACTTAAAAGTGATTAAAAACCTAAAATGACAAAACAAAAATGAATAGACGAACTAAAAGGGCAAAATGACTAAAACTAAAATAAAAAAAAAACAACTAGAAATGCAAAACACACAACAATGAACTAAATGCAAGCGATCTAAAATAAAAATCATGAAGTAGATGCCACATACAAATTATTCAAAATTTGGTGTCTACAGCATGCATGAAAAGTTTTCTAACATTGCACTTTGACCCCCCAAGTCTCCCCTTGTTCCACTAGGACCCAATCAATTAAATAATTTCATCAATTTGGTCCTTGATAAATGTTAATTTGTGCAACTTCATTGTTTGTCTATTTCAATTAACTACCATGGTTTGTTTCAATTGCGCTTAAGTCATGACTTTAGGGGTTTTACGACCAAATGAGCTCGTGTTTGCCTATTTTCTTTAATTTCCCTAAATAAATTGGTTGTTTGACCTTTTCTTGGCTCTTGGGACCTTTGGAGTGCTTAAATGTTTCGATTGAATTCGAATGGTTGACTAAGGTTTGCAATTGGGTCTTTAGTTGGTAATTGGGTCCTTGGTGGGTCCTTTTCTTGAAACTTATGCATTATTTGATTTCATTTAAATTGCAATTAGGAGAGATTTGGTGACTTTGTTATACTTTACTATTTGAGGTACCTTGACCTTTTTATTATTTTGAAGCCATTTTTCTTTCATTTGGACACCATTCAAAGGGGGCGGTATAATTTCTTTTATCCCTTTTGTGTCTCCTATGTGAACCAACGTGCTACGTGAGAAATACAAGTCTACTTTGCTTTCCTAGCTTTTCTTTAATTCCTTTTACTTATGTCATTTACTTTTTGTTTTCATTAAGTTATTCTTTTAATGGGGTATGTGTACACCTCTTGGCTTGTAATAGATAGGGCTGTGGCGAGCAATTTGGTCCATTTTCCCTTTCCCCTTTTGTTTTAGTTAGTGAATGTAATAGGTTCATTAGTTTGGTTGCATGCCTACGTGTTAAGTGTTAATTTGTTTTGTTAGGGCCTTGCATCTAGTCGAGCATGCTAAATGTTAGGTGCTATGTGTTTATGAGTGTTTGGCATGTCTACTCGCTTTCCATAGCTATGAATGAATGTGATGGATGAATGTACGTTTCCACTAGTCCAACGCTAGTCGGAATTCATAGAATGGGCTAGTCCAACGCTAGACCCTTAGGGATTTTCCCTCGTTAGTACATCATTTGCTTGTTCACCACATATCACGCATTTTCCTTAGTTTTATCATTTGGCATGATCCTCGAACCCCTTTTCCCCTCATTTTAGGTTTTGCATCCCATACTAGCTATAGGGTTCATTTTGCTTGAGTGTCCCCTTCCGATAAGGGAAACGAGCGAGTGTGGCTACTCGATAGCCTTAGCACGCTAGTTTCGCCTTCTAATCAAAGGGAAAATAGAAGTCGAAAAGTTAGGAGTCAACCCCCCGTACCCGACTTGTTGCATTCCTCTAGGGTCATACTTTCATTTTTATCACCTACATACTCTTTTAACCGCATTTTTTCACATTTCTCAAACCATACTTTCTCACTACATTTTTCCTATCACGTGCTCATTTCCACCTCACAAATGGAATTCCACTTTACCTTATATATCTATTATTCTATTTTCACACACTTGCACACAAAAAACACTTGAATTTTATACAATATCACACATGCACCTTTTTATACATTCGCACACTTGCACTTACATTTCTTGCATCTTTCATACACTTTCACACTTGCACACTTGAATTTGAACTCTCACTTGCATTAATCGACCTCTATGAGGTTTTCCTTTATTGGCCGCCACAATTCATGTGGTTGGGACCAAAAACCTTACAAGAGACATTTTAGAATTTAGGTTTGCATTTTTTCTTTTCTTTTGCATTCATGTAGTGCATCCAAATGTAATAAATTCTTTGGTTAAAACAAGAAAAACTTTGATTAAATCACGCAACTAGCCTTGGCTAGGTCGAAGGGGTGCCTTGGATTTTTATCCTTGCCTTCCCCTTCGTCAAATGTGACTCCCGAACCTTTTTCGTTGGTTTACGTGGACTAGGAGTCGTTTAAAAGGGGTCTCTTACTATTTTTTCTTATTTTTCCTTTAAAAAACTCATTTTTTAGGTGACTTGGTACACCTTAACTCATTACCAAGTGGCGAATCCAATTTTCTATTTCAAAAAACCCTTTTTAAACTATAATTTTGGGTCAAATCGTCGCATTCTCAAACCCCCATTTAGACCCACTTTTCTTTTAAAATCACAATTCATTTTCCAAATCACAAATTGAATCAAAAAATACATTTTTAAACCATTTTATTTATTTATCAAAAAATGGGGCGCGACAAGAAGGTTGGACATGGCTTGGTCAAGGAGCCATAAGGGTGTGACACTTGTCACCACCAAAGTCAACAAAAAATTTTCTCTCTCTCCCTTGCAATTTTGGCCACAAATTTCGGCCAAGAGGATAGCTATGAGGGGGGATATTTTCCACGAATATCAAGGTTATGTGCTGGTAAGGAAATGGTAGTCAAGTGGGGTGTTCAATCAGTAGTGCATGGTACACGTTGGTTCACACCGTTTTTCCTTAAATCACATATACTAGGGTTTTTACTTCCTATTCACTAGCTTTTTATCATTGCTTCTAATCACATATTATTTCTCACCCAAAAGTCACTTTTAAGTACCAAATTTGATCCGAGCTCCATACCGAATAATTACACTACGGATACACATGAAAACCCTAACTTGCTCCAACTTGAAAATGAAATGTGAAACCCTACTTTCTAGGTTCATTTGCACTTATTGTGGAATGATTGGGTAGTAGGGCAATAATAAAATCATAAGTTCCAAATAAAAGGAAATTTTTGAGAGAAATGTGAGGGATTTTACAATTCCAATGATTAAAATTAGGGTTTCAATTAAAATATGAGAGATTTAAGAAAACCGGTTGGTCACAAGTAAATTAGGGTTTTTGATTAAAATCTTAGGGTTTCTAGTCCTTTAAAACAAAATAAGGTTTTAAATCAAACCCAAAGAAATACACTTTAGTATTTTCTTTACAAACAACCTCCTAATTTTTGAGGTATCACAATCTTCCCTCTTTCAAAAAATTTCATCCTCGAAATTCCAACTGGCATTAATCAAATTAAACAATCCTCGAAATTTTTACCTTCCGTTGCCTCAGAGGACCCCGGAACTTGTTGCTGATCTACGGCTTAAACCTGTGCTGATACTTTTGTTCGGTTTCCTCTTTCATTAGTTTGTTTCGGTTTGGTTCCTTCCATTTGTTGAGTACTACCCTCTCGTGGCTGTTTCTTCGGACAATTGCTAAGTTGATGATTGCTATCCCACAAATCAAACATTTTCCCCCTTTCTGCCAGCAATCATTCTCAGTATGATTTGCCTTTCCAAAGTATGATTTGCCAGCAATCCAATCTGACTTTCTTTCGTAGACCTTTCATCTAATGCTCTTAATGTCCAAGGTGGGCGAGGTGAATGGTTCACTTTTTGTACTTTGGAGAGCATTATCTTTTCTCCGGATTCCTCAGGTATGCTGCTGGATGTATTTCTTTTCCGCATTTGAAGGGCTTTTACTTGGGCTTTCACATCCTCAATTCTTTGAGCCTTCTCAAGAGCCTCTGTAAACGTATTAATTTGAACCGCCGCTAATGCCTTCTGGATTTCCAAATTTAGTCCTTGTATAAATCGTCTTATTCTCCTTCGCTCCGTAACCACCAATTCGGAAGTGAATTTAGACAGTCTAGTAAATTTGGTCTCATATTCGGCCACACTCAGGGTTTCCTGACGCAACCCAATAAATTCGTCCTCTCTTCTTTCTTGGACCAAAGGTGGGAGATACTTTTCGTTAAATTCCCTTACAAAATTCGCTCATGTCCATACCGTCTGTTCTCTTTCCCACTTGGCCTTAATTACATTCCACCACACGCGGGCTAGTCCTTCGAATTGAAATACAACGAAATTTACTTGTCTTTGCTCCGTATAATTCAAAGCCGCGAAGATATTAATCATTGCCTCCAACCACTGCTCAGCTATATTCGGATCAGGCCCCCCTTGAAATTTCGGAGGTAAAAACTTTTGAAACCTCTCAAGAGCCCTATCCTCTCCTAACTCAGGATTCCGGGGTTGATTCACTGGCATTTGACCTTGTTGATCTACCAGTCGTGCTAGGATATTTGTCATTTGTTGCATCGCCGTCGCCATTTGATCTCCGGCCTCAACCCTCGGTTCATGTTCTTGTTCGGCCACTATTTCTCTTTCTTCTCTCGGTTCTTGAGCTTGCCTAGCCCCACGGCCACGACTAACTCCACATCCACGACTACGTCTCCCCTCCATTCTCTTTTTTTTTTAAGTGATTTAGTATGTAACAAAATAAATTGACTAGAACGGCAAAATTTAGCACACCAAGTTCACAAAGAAACATATCAAGTAGGCAAGATCAAATGCAACAAGTACTATACATGTGGATATTACCATGCCACAAGCCAAATACACACGGTAGCAGTACAAAGACAAAACAAGAAGATAACACGACAAGCTATTTCACACTTGGTTAACATAGCCCCCGTCCGATCTCTCACGTCACTTCCTATTCACTAGATGTCCGCTAACCTCTTATACTCATTCTAGCCGAAAAAAGCCTGTTTATGTTCCAAAATACAAGTCTCAAGTACCTAGTAGCTAGCATCGCCTCAACTCCAGAGTACTTAGGTACGAGAATCCGAAATCAAACAGTTCACATCTCGAGCTGGCCAGTCCCAAGAGTAAACCATCTGCAAATCGAAATTCCTACCCGACATACCTATCTATGGTCCTTAGATACCATGAGAAAGATTTAAGACCTATAACACTTCAAGGTTCATAGCTTATGTTCGAACGAGCACTTAGTCCTTCATAGTTATTCACCATGTGACAGCCCCACCTCCCTCTAAGGCGAACCAAAAGGTTCGGCGGACCGCCTGCCCAGCTCTTGCCGGGATTCAATCATTTACTCAAGCAAATCAGAAATAAAACCACAAGAAAGAGCAAAACAAGAATCCAAAACTTAAACAAAATTATATACATTGTCTCAGAAGGAAGTACAACCGTCGAAGATACAAAGGTTCTCAATTCTCCATACAACCAGCCCACCAAACGTTGGGGCAAGAACCATTACAAAAGAATCAAAAGTACTAGACCGGCTAGTCTATACGGAGCTCTCATCCTTGCACGCCTTCCCCTGCTAAGGAAAACAAAACTAAAGGAATGAGCTAGAAAGCTCAGTGAGGCTCCGAACACATAAGCAAACAATAAACTCAATGCATTAACCATATACAACTAATAATTCAAGTAACATTTACAATATAAAGCGGTAATACATTCAATAGAAGGATACGAGCTCACGAGGAGCCATTCATTCATTCGTTCATTCATATATTCTCCTTTCATTCCCTTATTTCTCCAACATTTGAAAATACATTTTTGTAAGTAAAAACCCTCGTTCATTCATTCGTTCGTTCATTTCGTTCACCCCCTTCCCGGACATTGGCCAGACTCCACCAGACTTCAACGTAATACTCGAGCATACCAAACGTTCACACTTAAAACCTCACTTAAAAGTGATTCACTTGTGGCCGAGAAAACCCTAAATCATACCTCTATATTTTGGGAAGGAGTAAGTAGCATTTGAAGTGTTAAACTAAAGAGGTATCATGTTTTAAAATGGAAAGCCGGTCATGGTATTGGCCAAACAAAAATATACAAGTTCAAATAGAAACTTAGCCCTTAAGCGAAAATTTGGGCAGCACGCCCTTTGTGTTTACCTAATTTCCAGTCATTATGGCTTCATTCTTTTACTCAATCCAACCCAAAGTTATCCATAACACAATTTCAGTTCAATAGCCATTCCATAGGCTCAAAACAATACAAGAACAAAAATTAAGCTAATATGAAGTGCAGAAATGAAATTACAAAAGACAGATTTGACAGGTTTTTGCGGAAAGAACACATCTGAGGCTACGCTTATCGGATTGGTGTCCAACTTATACCACTTCGAAGCGAAGACAAAATCCTGCAACTTTTATGAAGGTCACTTAGTCAAATTTCCAGTGTAACCTGGTCAAATTCCCAATTTACAGAGCCACTTCCAACTATACGGCTAATTAACCGCACTGCACTAGAATGGCCATATCTCAAGCTACCAAGGTCCGTTTAAGGTGTTCTTTGAGGCGTTTAAAAGCTAAGCCAGAGTGATAAAACTTTCATGTTTTGAAAAATGGCTAAATCAGCACAGATCCTAGTGAATAAATATGATAAACTGGATGAACTGACTAAAATGGAACACTGGAAGCATCCTAAAATAGTGAGGGTATTTTGGTCTTTTTACAGGCTACATTGCTTCGATTGAGTTGAAATTTTGTAGGAACCTATAAAATACCATTCTCTACAACTTTCATGTTTTATTCCAAGCCTAATTCCCCTCTAACCACACGAACTGGGACCGGACAGAACAGGGTGAAATTTTTCCAGAAATCTGGAATTTTTGGTTTCAATGGTAACTTTCTTCATTTCTTGCTTCACTTGCTACCAAAACCCCCTATACAATCTTAGATACAACATATATTAACCATACATCAAGTATAGGCAGCAATCCATCAAACCCTAATTCATATAACCAAAAGGAAAAACACCCAAAACATGATAACAACCATCATTCACCACCAATTTGAGATGCTAAGCTGATTGAACAAGATCAAGAGTAAAAAAAATGGGGAAATCATCATCCTCACCTTGCTTAAATGTCTACCAAGAGCAACCCTAGCTTTCCCTTTCAAAATTTCACCAACACTTCACTAAACAAACACTCAAGGGTGACTTTAATCGGTTTAGTTTCCTTTCTTTCTCACTTGGCAGCTCAAATTCAAGATGAAGGAAGGTGTTTCTTTGCTCTCTCTTTCCCCTCTTGTATCTCGGCTAACCAGCAGAAATATGGTGAAGAAAGGTGCAAAATGGAGGATAAGAAGGTTGGACAAATAGCTTGGTCAAGACCCTTAATGGTGTGACACTTGTCACCACCAATTACCAAGCAAAATTTTCCTTTTTCTTTCTTGCAATTTCAGCCCCAAAATTCGGTCAAGGCTAGCTCAAAATTAAGGAGATATTTTGCTCAAATATTAATGAGCTCATGTGGTAAGAAAGTGGTGGTCAAGTGGTACGTTCAATCGGTAGTGCGCGGTACCCGTCGGTTCGCAACGTTTTTCCTTAAATCACACGTACTAGGGTTTACTTCCTATTCACTAACTTTTTATCATTGCTTCTACTCACATATTATTTCTCACCCAAAAGTCACTCTTAAACACCAAATTTGATCCTTGCTCCGTACCGGATAATTACACGACGGATACACGAAAAACCCTATTTCACTTCGAATTGAAATCGGAAAGGAAAACCCTAATTTCCTATGATCATTAGCACTTTTTCTAGGGTGATTAAGTAGCAATATGGTATAGAATACTAATTTCCAAATAATTTTCAAATAAAAGGAAAATTTCAAGAAATATATAAGGAATTTGCAAGTCCTCACACACCACTTAGCCCATGCTCACTCCGCGCAGAGACCACGCGAAGTAGGCTCTGATACCAACTGTGACAGCCCCACCTCCCTCTAAGACGAACCAAAAGGTTGGGCGGACCGCCTGCCCAGCTCTCGCCGGGATTCAGTCGTTCACTTCAATCAATCCGGAATACAACCACAAGAATTCATATAGCAAAAATCGGAAACTTAAAGTGAAACTTATATACATTGCTATCTCAAAAGGAAGTACAAACGTCGAATATACAAAGGTTCTCAATTCACCAAACAACCAGCCCGTGCCAAGCACTAGGGCGAGAACCATTACAAAACCAAAGAACTAGACCAACTTAAACTATATAGAGCTCTCATCCTTGCTCGCCTTCCCCTGTTAAGGAAAACAAAACTAAAGGGGTGAGCTAAAAGCTCAGTGAGATTCTATACACAAAAACAAGTAATTAAACAAAGACATTAATCATGCAATAACAAATAATCCAGAAAACATGTCCAGTATAAAGCAATGATAATACATTCATTAAAAGGATACAGGCTCACAAGGAGCAATTCGTTCGTTCGTTCTCCATTCATTTCCTTATTCCTCCAATTCTTTAAAAATGTATTTTTGTAAGTAAATCCCCTCATTTTTGACGTTTATTTGTTCATTCTCGTTCACCTCCTCCTGGACGTTGGCTAGGCTTTTCACCCCCATCCGGACGTTGGCCGGACTCCACCTGACAAAAAGGTAATACTCGAGTATACCAAACATTCACCCAGGTCACCAAATCGCCTGACCGAGTCTGCTTCTGGCTCGAGTCGATCAGTAACAAGGGCAAGGGCCCAGTTCAGCCAAAAGGCTTACATTCATGCGCAACGAGTATTTCAACATTTAATCACCGAAAATTTCATATTTATTTAGGTCGAGTGCGATAAAGTACACACTCACCTAGCAAAAGTTCATTTTAGAAATCATAGAAAACAATTAACATTCAATCAAATATTCACAAATAATCACATAGTCACAACAATCCACATAGTCATAGAAACAAAACGTATATAGAACACTCACCTATTTAAGCAAAATAATGTCCAAAGTATCCTCCCGGATAACATTCTCAATCCGATTGAGCTGAAATTTTGTAGGCACCTATAAAATATCATTCACTACAACTTTAATGTTTTATGCTAAGTCTAATTCGGCCTCTAGCATGATGCAATAAAACCGGACAGAACAAGGTTGAAATTTTCCAGAAATTTGGAAATTTTGGGATTCAATGAAACTTTTTTCATTTCTTGCCTCAATCCACCACCACAACCTCCTATATAAGCTTAGATACAACATATATCCTCCATATAGCAAGTATAGGTAGAAATCATCAAACCCTAACTTACATATATCACCTTAAAAATCATCACAACAACTTGTATCACAACTAATCTAACCAAAACATGAATTATATAACATCTTAATCAAAAATAAAATAACCAAAGCTATGGGTTAGACCTTATACCTCAACAAAAGAAGCTTGCAAGAGTAATACTTCACCTCCTCTTGAAATTTTTGGTTCCCCTAGCTTCCCAAAGTCACAACTCACAATTTAATTGGTTTAGAATTTTGGTTCCTCACTTGGATGGTGCAAATCAAGATGAAATGGTGAAACTCTTGCTCTCTCTTTCCCTCTCTCTTGTCTCGGCCAACCAGCAGAAAAAATGGAGTGAAAATGAAGCCAACAAGATGATAAGAAGGTTGGACTTGGCTTGGTCAAGGAGCCATAAGGGTGTGACACTTGTCACCACCAAAGTCAACAAAAATTTTTCTCTCTCCCTTGTATTTTTGGCCACAAATTTCAGCCAAGAGGATAGCTATGAGGGGGGATATTTTCCATCAATATCAAGGTTATGTGCTGGTAAGGAAATGGTAGTCAAGTGGGGTGTTCAATCGGTAGTGCACGGTACACGTCGGTTCGCACCGTTTTTCCTTAAATCACATATACTAGGGTTTTTACTTCCTATTCACTAGCTTTTTATCATTACTTCTAATCACATATTATTTCTCACCCAAAAGTCACTTTTAAGCACCAAATTTGATCCTCGCTCCGTACCGGATAATTACACTACGGATACACGTGGAAACCCTAACTTGCTCCAACTTGAAAACGAAAAGTGAAACCCTACTTTCTAGGTTCATTTGCACTTATTGTGGAATGATTGGGTAGTAGAGCTATAATAAAATCATAAGTTCCAAATAAAAGGAAATTTTTAAGAGAAATGTGAGGGATTTTACAATTCCAATGATTAAAATTAGGGTTTCAATTAAAATATGAGAGATTTAAGAAAACCGGTTGGTCACAAGTAAATTAGGGTTTTTGATTAAAATCTTAGGGTTTCTAGTCCTTTAAAACAAAATAAGGTTTTAAATCAAACCCAAAGAAATACACTTTAGTATTTTCTTTACAAACAACCTCCTAATTTTTGGGGTATCACACTTTACTGTGTAACTTCCAGATTGGCTATACTGCCAATAAAACCTGTCTTTCCTGCCAAAAATACTAAGAGGGATGCTGGAGATGAGAGTGATGTCTTCACTCCTGAACCACAGCTGCAGGAGATCAGATTTCCACCTCCCATCCTCAATTAATTCATGGACATATACGAGTGGGTAGCTTGTTGGTCTTGGAGTTGATACACAACCATTGGTCGATCCAGGTATCCACTTATCCTCCCAAATCCTCACTGTTCTACCATCTCCCACCCGCTTCCATAGCCCTTGTTGCAATAACTCTCCCCCTTGTGGATACTTTTCCAGCACCAAGAAGTCGTGGGCGGGGGTTGTGTTTCTATCTAGTTTTCCTCTTTCATGTACTTTGCTTTCAAAACTTTGCTTACTAGCAAATTTGGATTAGTGATGACTCTCCAAATTTGCTTCGCAAGCAAAGCTAGGTTGAGAATCTCTAAGTCCCTAAAACCCAACCCCCCTCTACCCTTCACATCTAACAGCTTGCTCCATTTGACCCAATGCATCTTCTTTTCGATTCCCCCCCTCCCCACCAAAATCTAGCTAACCTAAAACTAATCTCCTTACACAACCCTTTAGGGAGTTTGAAGCAAGACATTATGTAATTAGGCATGGCCATGATTACAGATTTCATCAGAATCTCTTTACCCCCTTGACTGAGCAGCTTGTGTTTCCACCCTTGCAACTTGCTATTTATCTTGTCTTTCAGGTACCCAAACACCTGGTTCTTATCTCTTCCTATAGTCATAGGTAGACCTAGATACTTACCACTTTGGGCCTCCCTCATATTATCCAACACCTTACTCACCTTCTTCCTAATTCGGTTGGGAGTGTTTTTAGAAAAGAACATGGCAAATTTTTCAAAGTTCACAACCTGTCCAGATGCTTGGCCATAGATGACTTCCTTAATCTTCAGAGTTTCCTTCTTACTTGCTTTGCAACACAACAAGGAGTCGTCTGCAAAAAACAAATGTGACACCATGGGGCTATCTTTACTGACTTTGATTCCAGTGAGTTCCCTTCGATCCACAGCTTTATTGATTAAATTGGAAAATCCTTCAGTGCACAAGATGAACAAGTATGGAGATAAGGGGTCTCCTTGCCGAATGCCTCTAGAAGGCTTAATATATCCAACCTTCCTACCATTCAAGTTAAAGGAATATGAAACAGAGGAAATACAAGCCATGATCCATTGGACAAAAATAGGACAAAAACCCATGTGTATCATAATTCTCCCCAAATATTTCCACTCCACCCTATCATAAGCCTTGGACATATCTAGCTTAATGGACATGAAACCAACTTTTCCAAATCTTTTGTTTTTCAAGAAATGTAAAATTTCATGGGCAATCATGACACTGTCTAAGATCTATCTCCCTGGGACAAAGGCCGACTGTGAGGGGGTAATACAGGGGTGAAGGACAGATTTCAGCTTATTAGCTAAGATTGTGGAGATAATTTTGTAAAGCACTGAACATAAGCTAATAGGTCGGAAGTTAGAGAGAATAATTGGATTGTCGACCTTTGGAATTAAGGAAATTATAGTTTCATTTACAGATTTAAGGAGCTTTCTAGTATGAAAAAAACTAGTAATGGCATGTATCAAATCATCTTTAATGATGTGCCAATATCTTTGAAAAAATAGAGGGGACATACCATCAACTCCAGGGGCTGTGTTAGGGAACATAGAGAAAGTAGCGTGTTGTATCTCTTTCTCGTCCACTGGTTTAATCAACTTTGTGTTCATAAGATGGGAAATAGTGCGAGGTATTCCCTGTAGCACTTCATCAAACTCAAAAGGTTCTGTGGAGGTGAAAAGTTCCTTATAGTGTTTGCTTAGTTCCTCTTCCACTTCTTGTTCGCCTCTACACCACTCTTCATTCGCCTTTTGCAGCATATTGACTCTATTCCTTTTCCTTTTTGCCATGACACTTAAGTGAAAATAGGCTGTATTTTTGTCCCCCTCTTTGAGCCATCTACTTCTTGATTTTTGACTCCAGTAAAGCTCTTCATCCTTGTAGGCCTTGCTCAATTGTAGCTTCAGGTTCGCCGCAGTTCCCTTGTCCCACTCTTCTTGCTCCCTTAGTGCTTTCAATTCCCTTTTAATTCCTGGATTACTGCCCGTGAGTTACCTTTTGTTGTTCTATGCCATTCGATTAGAGCTAACCTATACTCTTTTATTCTTCTTACCACCTTGAACATTCGAGAGCCATGTTGATCTTTGCCCCACGCATTCTTGACGACTACCTCAGAAGTGTTGTCTTTTGCCCAGCGTTGGTCAAAATAGAATCTTCTGTTCACTCTCTTTTGCGCCGGGCTAAAGTCTAAGAGAAGAAGATTGTGGTCAGATGCCTCCTTTTCCACATGCTCACAGATTGCTTTCTCATATTGTTGCACCCAGCCCACACTCCCTAAACATCTATCTAACCTTTCTTTTATTGCCCCTTGTCCTTCCCAAGTGTTGCTCCAGGTCCACGGAGCTCCCTCGTATCCTATATCCACTAACTCATTCTCAGAAATGAACCTATTAAACTCCCTAAAACTCCCCTCCGCTCTCTCTCTCCCTCCCCATTTCTCCCCATTGGAACAAATATCATTAAAGTCACCCACTAGGATCCACTTATCTCCCCATTCCCTCTTTTTTTCCGCTATTTCCTTCCATTGTTGCTTTCTTATACTTTCCTCTGTACTTGCATAGATTCCTACCATCCACCAGTGGTCGTTATTGTTCTCATCCACCACTTCTGCTGCAATATACCAATCCATACCATATACATTCCCCAAAGTAATCTCCGCATTCCAGAACAAAGCTAACCCCCTTCTTTACCTTTAGAATTAACCACATAAATATTCTCCATTCTAACTCTTTTTTGTACTGATTTCATGAATGGTTCCTGATTTTTTGTCTCACTCAAAAAAACCATACTAGGAGAGTGGAGGTGAATTACCTCCTTGAGTTGGGGAATTGTCAAGGGGCCTCCTGCACCTCGACAATTCCACACCGCAACCTTCATTGATAAGGTGGAGGCATTGCGGGGTTAGCCTCCAATTCCCCTCCTTGTTGGATCATAGCTGGAAGCACTTTTGCAAGCTTGTGCTTTGGACCCTCGACATTGTCCTCGTCCATCATGTCCAAGTCTTGTCTGGTGTCCTGCTCTTTTCGTTTCCCCCCTAGCCTGCTCAGCAACCTATTATCCGTTAGCTCCCGTGAAGGTGCTCTTGTGGTACGCAAGCTCCTCCTCCATTGTTTCTCCCCACCTTGTATCTTTCCTTTCCCTGGAGGCTTACCCTTTTTATGCGCCATTCCTGTTTCTGTACCTAGCAAGTTCCTCTTCTCAGCTGCGGCTACCAATTCACTGACAGTGTCTTCTTTTGTTTCCATGGCCTCTTCGGGTATGATTGCATTTCGAACTCTACCTTCCCCCAGGTTCACTGTGACCTTACTGATTTCAACGATTTCCTTCCCTTCACACCTGCTTCCCTCTCTGAGTAGTTCCTCATGATTGACTCCTGTCTCCCTACGTTTTTTCCCCTTAGTGTTTTCGCCCAGAATTTCTCTCCACTTATCCTCATTTTCTACTTCTCTCTTATCCTTATCCATGTCCTTTCTTTCCTCCCTTCTGGTACTTGTTCCAGCTACCACCACAAGCCCTTTGCCCGTGGTTACTCCAGCATTTGGTCTAGTCATATTGCTTGCAGGAGGTACCACCACTGCCTTGTGATTTACTTCGCTGCCATCCATTTTCACTGTTCGCAAAGGAGAGACCATTATGTTCCCTCCTCTCAGCCATGCCCCATACTGACCCTCCCTACTCGACTGCCCCTCCTTCCTTCCCCCAGTACATAGTTTGTCCCCATGTCCCACTATCCCACATTTGTAACAAAAATCTGGACATCGCTCATATTTGAATTCTACCCAAGTACTCACACCTTCCAGTGAAACTAGAGTTCCTCTCGGCAGAGCCTGCATTAGGTCTATCTCCGCTAATATTTTTAAGTGCCTCCCCTCCTTCCCCCTCCTGGTGGAACAATTACCTCCCTGGTGGCTCTAAAAACTCTCCCTAATTTGAATCCCACTGTTCTACACATCTAGTGGACAGGTACATTCCAAATTTGTACCCAAAGCCAAGCAAACCTGAAGTGGTTGGGATTTCTTTCACACCCCACCTGCCACTCTTTGACCACTAGGATTTGATTATCCATTGTAGACACCAAATTTTTGGTGTAATTTCATTTACTGTTTATTTTTAGTTTTTTTATTATTAGTCGTGTTAGTTTATTCGATTTTTAGTTTTTAGTTTATAGTTTTATTTTTATTTTTAAGTTTAGCATAGAATTTCTTGGAAAGAAAAAAAAAAGAGAAAAAGGAAAAATGATGAAAAATGATGAAAAAGGAAAAAATGAAAAAAAGGAAAATCATGAAAAAAAAGGAAAAAGAAAATGGTTCACAAAAATACGTTTATTTCTCTTAAATTCAATCTTTTGGCATTTTGTTTATTTTTGTTAATTTATTTTGAAAAAATGAAAAAAAAAGAAAAATTGAAAAATGAAAAAAAAAAGAGGATTCCGCAGCATGCAAGCTGCGTATTTTGGCAGCTTGCAAAGAAGGGTGGTACATGCCATCGGATGGCCTGGGTTGGAGAGGGATCTCCTCTTCCATCCTCACCCTTGAGGTGAGGGTTGATGTCCCATATAAAAGCCAAGGAAAAGGCAGCCGCAATAGAGAGGATGGGGGGCGAAAAGAAAAAACAGAGGAGATGGAACGGAGAGAGAGCTGAACAAAGAATCGGAGAGATGAAAGAACAGAAAAGAGTGTAAGGAAAGAAGAAAGGGCGGCTGGGAGTTTGAGTGAGAGATAGAGGAAGCTTACGGCAAAAGAAAGAAACCAAGAGAGGATTCTGGGTTGGCGGCTGGGTAGAGAGATCAGAGGCAAGAGGAAAAAGAAAAAACGGACGGGCAAGAAAAGGCAAGAGAGAGAGAGGTGGAGGGAGACGGAAACAGTCGAGGGCTAAGGAAGAGACCGGCAACTCGACAAGAAGGAAGGCTGAGAGAGATAGAGGTTTTGGGACGGCTTGAGGGAAAACACAAAAGGCTGAGATTGGAGAGAGGACTGGGCCAACGAAGGAGAGAGAGGTCGACGGCTGTCCAGCATAAGGAAAAATAGCAACGGCAAGAAAGGATAGCAGGTGGATGACTAAGGAGACCTGAACCAAAAAGAAAGCTTCGACCGTGCGTGTGAGGAAGAGCTTCAAGTTGCGGGTCAAAGGTTTTTTCACCAGTCCCACGATTCTCCCGGAGGTATTCCACGTCCAAAACTCTTGCTGGGATAGAGGTAATCCATCTTTGTCTTTGGGTTGTAGCAAAACTTTCATTTTATTTTCAAGATCTGGTGATGGTTGTGTGAGAATTTGCAGCTTTCTAGTTTGTTCATTTATGGTTGCAATTTGTTGTTGCTGATTTCTGATGAACATGATACTATGCCCCTGTTCTTGGATCCTTCACCATGGTCTGGTCTATTAGGACTCCTAGAAAGAGACCTGCGCACATGAGAGTTCTTGCTGCAACAAGCGCTAACTTTTGACTTGTTGCAGCAGTATGAACAGATTTTTCTTTCCTTCGGTGATTCCTAATGACTCCAAAGATTGGATTTTGATGACTTGGGGGAGGCTGTGGAAAGGGTTGTACATATGGTTAGACGTTGAAGGTGTAATACTACTGATATCCACAGCTTGTTCCAAGTCTTGCTTTGATTGTTTTTGCACTTTAAGTGTCTGAAGTGGTGGTTTGTTTGATGTTTGATGTATGAGTTGCTTGACTGAGAGGCCATGAATATGCTGGCTACCAAAATTATGTTCAGGTTTTTTTTGATAGAAAACTTAGAGCTAAAGGTCATCAGTTTCTTGCATCTTGTTTGAATTTATGGCTAATGTTTGTATGCCGAACACACGTAACCCAGAAAAATAGCATGAAGTTTCGGCCAGTATGTTTCAATGTTGCATTGATTGCTGCTCCTCCGTTTCTTGTTGATTTTGTAATGATTGATATTGGGTTCTAGTGTTAAATGGAGTAAATTGCAAGTTTATTTGTTAGCTTGGAGGCTGGTTGGCATGATCTAAATGTTTGACAGAGGACACCCAGGAACCTGTAAATGAACCTGGAGCTTACAAGCTCATTCTTTTCTTCTCTCCTTGTCTTAATTTTCGCTTGTGTTTTATGTTTTTGAAAGCTGGTTTTCGATGGTTTAAGCTCACCCACAAGGATTGGAAATGGTTTGATGATGGATGGTTTGAGTGATGTCTTAGTTGCAAAGTTTTTCCAGAATTGCATTTTTGTTTTTCATTCTAAGTTGTTTGGTTTGTTCGAATATTGAGTGTTGTGATTTTGTTGTTTAAGATCATAGCTTTGATGTTTGGCTGAGATTTTAGCTATGTTCGGATGGAAAAATTGCATTTTTGAATGAACACAACCATGACAAACAAGCTCGGCTGGAAATTGCCGCAAACTTGGAAGCAAAAGTCAGCAGATTTCATTCTTGTTAGTTGCAGATTTTGAAGCCCTTTACGTATGCATGCATGAAAAACCAAAGAAAATTGTCCTTTAACCCCTCAAGTTTCCCCTTATACCACTATGACCCAACTAATTGAATAATGTCTTCAATTGGGTCCTTAGCAGCTTCAATTTTTCAAATCAATTGCTTGTTTGCTTTCATTAATTGCCATGTTTTGTTTAGATTGTACTTAATGCATGAATTTGTGAATTTTGTGACCAAGTGAGCTTGTTTTTGCCTATTTTCTTTAATTTTCCAAATAAATTGGTACCTTGACCATCTCTTTTATTTTGGAGGATAAATAAGTGATTTCACTCCATTTAGCACTACAAAAGGGAGCGGTACAATTTCTTTTATCCCTTTTTGTCTCTCCTATGTGATCCAACGTGCTACGTGAAAAATACATGTCTACTTTGCTTTCCTAGCCTTTCTTTAATTTCTTTTATTTATGTCATTTACTTTTGCTTTTTATTTAAGTTATTCTTTATGGGGTATGTGTACACCTCTTGGCTTGTAATAGTTAAGGATTTAATTATTTTATTCCTTTTCCCCTTTTAGATTGTAGTAGGGTCTCCCTAATGTAATAGATAGGGCTTGGAGGAGCATTCAATGAAGACCTATCGAAGTCATGTGCCTAACTAGCAAATGTAATAGTTAGGGCTTTAATTGTCTTATGTGTCTTGCATGCTTAGTTACTACGTGTTAATTTGCT
This sequence comes from Coffea arabica, assembly GCF_036785885.1. Classification (NCBI taxonomy): domain Eukaryota; kingdom Viridiplantae; phylum Streptophyta; class Magnoliopsida; order Gentianales; family Rubiaceae; genus Coffea; species Coffea arabica. Next base: position 20,584,245 of record NC_092330.1, read on the forward strand.
TTGTTAGGGCCTTGCATCTAGTCGAGCATGCTAAATGTTATGTGCTATGTGTTTATAAGTGTTTGGCATGTCTACTTGCTTTCCATAGCCTGAATGAATGTGATGGATGAATGTACGTTTCGACTAGTCCAACGCTAGTTGGAATTCATAGAATGGGCTAGTCCAACGCTAGACCCTTAGGGATTTCCCCTCGTTAGTACATGTTTGCATGTTCATTACATGTCATGCATTCTTTTTAGTTTTATCATTTTGCATGCCCCTCGAACCCCTTTTCCCTCCATTTTAGGATTTTTGCATTTCATGCTAGTTATAGGGTTCATTTGCTTGAGAGTCCCCTTAAATATGGGATATAGACGAGTGTGGCTTTTTCTAAGCCTTAGCACGCTTGTATTCCCTCTATAAAAGGGCAAATTGAGTCACGATTTAGGTCTCCCCGTACCCAATATGCATGAATTCCTTAGGCTCATGCATTTTTAAATCCACTCTACCATTTTAAACCCTCATCACACTTTCATTTTTCCTCCCATTTTGCACACGTGCACCTTTATGTTTCTTCACTTGCACACGAACACTTTTATCATCACTTGCACACATGCACTTCATATTATCATTGCACATACCGTACCTTGCCCACTCACGTGCACATTTTCATTTACATATTTATTGTCTTTTATTACCTTTTCAAACTCATGTCCTCACATTGCATACATGCATTCCATTCATTTGCATCCCACTCGCATTATTCGTGACTTCTTCAAAGGATCGTTATTGGGTTTCACAATTAATGTGATTGGCACCACTCAACCTTTGAAGAGAAATTTCCCCCAATTCCCCTAGGTCTAGGGTTTGCATTCATGTAGCGCATCCAAATGTAATAAATTCTTTGGTTAAAACAAGAAAATCTTTGATTAAATCATGCAACTAGCCTTGGCTAGATCAAAGGGGTGCCTTGGATTTTATCCTTGCCTTCCCCTTTGTCAAATGTGACTCCCGAACCTTTTTCTTTGGTTTACGTAGACTAGGAGTCGTTTAAAAAGGGTTTCTCACTACTTTTTCCTATTTTTCTTCAAAAATACATTTTTTAGGTGACTTGGTACACCTTAACTCATTACCAAGTGGCGACTCCGTATTTAGTTTTAAAAACCCTTTTTAAACTATAATTTTGGGTCAAATCGTCGCATTCTCAAACCCCCATTTAGACCCACTTTTCTTTTAAATCAAAATTCTTTTTTTTTCAAATTGAATCAAACAATACATTTTTTAAAACCATTTATTTATTTATTCAAAAAATGGGGCGCGACAGTTGGCGACTCCACTGGGGACATTTGAGAGTCCGAGCAAATTTGATTTAATCAACCTTTTTTTTCTTTTAACCTTTTCATATATCACATTTGGGTGTTTTAGGGTTGCATTTTTCCTTTTTAGGATTTTGCATTTCGCGCGTATTAATTACTCCCTCACTCACGCATGTATGATTGGTTGATTGGATGTATGTTTACTTACTTATCTCGCGCTTACATTGCATTTGGGGGGGTGTGTCACCTTTAGAGCCTCGCGTTGGTTCTCAACCCTTTCCCTCAAAATAGGGAACACTTCATACGTGCACGTTTACTTATTGTTATCCCATTTTATTTTATTTTTCGTGGTCGCTACCCCACACCGCCTTGTAGGATTAGGATCGATTGTCTTGGGTAGGCGGATGGTGTGCACTGCGCCCATAGCGCTGCCTAAGGGATCACTCGAGCCACCGATCGAAGGCCTTGGGAGTGATGACCCTTTGCCTTTGGGTCTGAAGGTTTGGGGACCTTTTAAACCTTATCGAGTCTAGTCGCATTAGTGAACCCCAACCTCATGCATCCATATTAGTATTTTCCTAGGTTAGAGTCAGCCTTACCCTCTTTTAAGCACATTAGGCACGAGGGAAGGGGTTCCGCCCCTTTTATTTGCTTTTATTGTATTGCCTTTTTTAATTGCTCCCAATATGTTATGTGTACTATCAATTGCACTAACCATTCTTTTGTTTTCTTGGCTTGCATTCATGTGCCTTAGCAATAAGAGGCCTCTTTGGCACTCTTTTAGTGACCTGCCCATTAGATAGCTCACATGTTTAAATTTCAGTCATTATGCTTAATTTTTAATAAGTACATTTCATTTTAGACCTCTTCCCCCCGATGCATTATTTATGCCCTTTAGGCCATATTTGTTGCATATTTACATTGCTTTAATAAATGGCATCACGCATAAACCATAGAAAGGGAATACCACATAGGGAATCCCGTGGTTAGGAATAAGCCACCCCATGTCTCGGATATATAATCCAATGAGACTTGCACGTTTACCTTTCTCGTACCATCCGAAGGGGTAGTGCACAAGGTAAGGTAAGGATTCGATCTTTTTGAAGAGAATAAAGCAACTTTTGCACGTTAGAATATGAGCATCTGATAATCACTTTTGGCCATTTTTAAACCTAGTTGGTAAAATTTCCTTGCGTAAAAGGACATTAATTTGAAGAAAATTCACAAATGATTCCTCATTGTTGAGACGATAAATTGAGGCCAAATCATGATTTTAGAAGGCTCATAGACTAATTTTTTGAAGCCACCAATGGCCGGACGATTCAATCGATCCATTTTGTCAATTCATAATCAATTTTGAATAAACCATTCATTTGACCAATTTACCCTTTTTAGGGTCATCCGGTCGATTTTTGAATTTCATTCAATTCATTTGACCAATTTACCCTTTTAGGGTGATTTGGTCGATTTTTGCATAAATCATCAATCTCTCTTTCATTCATTTGGCCAATTCACCCATTTTTAGGGCAATCGAATCGATTTTGAATAAATCAAGTTTCATTCATTTGACCAATCTACCCTTTTTAGGGTGATTCGATCAATTTTTGAATAAATCAAATTTCATTTAATTCATTTGACCAGTTTACCTATTTTTAGGGCAATTCGGTCATTTTTAAATAAATCATCAATTTTATCCAATCTATTTGACCCGTTTTTTTCCTTTTTAGGGTTTAAGTCTAAGGGTCACCGAATAAATTAATTGAGACATTGCAATCTCTTTTACACATTATTTCATGCGTCGATCAAAGCAGCAATCCATTCGGACTTTTCCCTCATTTTAGGACAAATGTCTCTTCTCACTTCAATTGACCAAATTTTTCAAAATTACTTCTCACTCAATGAGTTGATCGGATCCATCAGGTATGGTATAGTGCCTACCCTAGAGGATTGCATCCTCATTCTAGGCCTACCCTTGGCACAAAAAGGGTTCCCCCATAGGACATGCATCTGAATTTTCTGGATATCTACTAACTCTTGCCTTTTTCTCTTTCTTTTCTTTATTTTTATTGTAATAACTAAGCAAGGGTTAAATCTAAAGGCAATCTTTTCAAAAATTCTCAGGTAATATTTAAACATAGCTTCTCGTCGAAGCCCCATCATAACACGATCCCGTAGTCAAGCTCAGAGGAGTCGTGTAAATATGAGTTCACAACCGGAACAATCAGATAGGTCTGCTACTACCGCTCAACCCGAGACCATGAGTTTGGGGGTTCAGTTGACTGAGATGCTCACTAAGTTCGACAAGATGACCACTGAGATGGCGGCCCAAAGGAAATTGATTGACGAGCTAATCAGCAGGGGAGTTCAACCCGAACCTATACCCGTCAAGCAGGCTGAGCAAGAGCCATTTGTCATCCCTTCAACTCAAGTCACCGTTATTCCATCTTTACCTATTCCACCCGAAGGAACTTTCACATATCCCACCATACATTTGCCATACACTTGCCCTCCTGATCCTTCATTCTTTCCTACTTACGTGCAAGGCCCACAACCCCAAATCACTTCGAATATACCCCCTAAGCCACATGCCTTTTATCATGGTACAGCTGAGTCTTGCTTACCAGACCATACCATTCAAACTAAGCCAGAAATGGGGGAATCCTCCGCTCCCGTTGATATAAAGCTGCTCAAACGCCTTGACCGTTTTGATGAGTTTATAAGGAAGAATCAGGGGTTGAACAAGCAAGAAGTCCTGGATTACGATGAACTTTGCCTTTTCCCGAATATACAGTTGCCTGAGGGGTTTAAAACCCCGAAATTCAACAAGTATGATGGGACGGGCAATCCCAAGACACACCTTCGATTGTTTGCCAACAAGTTGGGTAGGCCAACATATGATGAAAATCTGCCTTTGAGGCTATTCCCAGAAAGTCTGGAGGGGGATGCACTCGACTGGTATTCCAAGCTGAAACCCGAAGAAGTGAAGACCTAGCTTGACTTGTCCGACGCTTTTGTAAAGCAGTACGAGTATAATTGCGAGCTGGCTCCAACACGAACCACGTTGGAAGGAACAAAAAGAAAACCCTCCGAGGATCACAAGACCTATGCCAAGAGGTGGAGGAAAATAGCTGCCAAAGTCGAGCCACCAATGACTGAGGACGAAATCATACGAACTTTCATTAAGGCACGTGATCCGCCGTACTTTGAAGAAATTTTCCGCATGACTGGATGCTCATTTGCCGCTATTGTCAATAAACTTGAGGAGTACGATGACTTCGTGAAAGCTGGGAAGATTGTTAATGTCTCTGCCCTCAAGTCCCAGTTGGATGCTTTGCAAAGCCAAGGTAGTAATGGGAAGAAGCAACAATCCAAAAAGCAAGAGGGGGAAATTGCTTTTGTTTGGGATCGAAACCCTATTTCAAAACCCAGATCTCGACAATACCCTACCTACTCAAACCCTTACTCCTATTATTCAAACCCTCATCCTGTTTATCACACCAATATCCCTCATCCTCGACCTCGCCCTAATTACACCAACTCGCCTTTAGCCCCTTTCCAAATTTCTCAACCAAATCCTCATCAAAACCGTCATCGGCCTCCACTCAATCCAAGAATGCCTCCACCATACAGACCTACCTACAACTACCCCCAACCCACTGAAACCCACGATCAAAATCGTACTCGATCATTCACTAATATTGGCAGGCCTTTGGACCAATTGTACGAGCAATTAAAAGCCGCCGGTAAAATCGGCGAAATTCCCCCTCCAACTTACCCTCATGGCGTCCGTGCCGGATACAATCCACAGTACACTTGTGCCTATCATTCGGGAGCACCTGGCCACCCAACTACTGGTTGTAGAGCACTTAAACAGAAAGTCCAAGAAATGATCGAGGCGGGGGAAATGGTGATTAGAAGAAATGCAGAACAAGGGCCGAGCATAAGTACAAATCCCTTTCCCGAACACAAAGACACCTTTGAGGCATCTACCTCCAAAGACGAAATTTGAAAGTCTTGAAGGAGCTTTGCACAATTTGGATGGCCGAGTGTTTTCCCTTTTGAAGGGAATTTTGGTAAATCTGGGGATTGTGATTTGCTAAGAATTCATGAAAGTTTTCACTGTTGTTGTGTAAATAGCTTTGTCAAATTCAAGTTTTGGCTAAAACAGTTTTTATCAAGCTCCTGTGTTTCAATAGCATGCATAATTGCATCTTTTCATCATTTTGTTTGTTCGATACCATTTTGTTTATATTGGTTGATTACCATTTTCAATTTCATTCTAAATTCTTTCGATGGCCAAAAATAAAATTATTTGACCCTTTGAATATCACTGTTCCGGAATCCGATGAAGCCATACATTGAAAAAGTCCCTTCATTGAAAATCCCTTCTTTGAGAAAGCCTTCATTGAGAAATCCCTTCATTGAAAAAACCCTTTCTTTGAGAAAGCCTTCACTGAAAATCCCTTCATTTGAAAAATCCCTTTGCTGAGAAATTCCTTTCTTGAGGAAGCCTTCATTGAGGAAACCCTTTACTGAGAAAAGCCTTTATTGAGAAATTCTTTCATTTAGAAAATCCCTCTCCTGTCAGGTTGGAAGCCGATTGGTTAAAGCAGTGTCATCAACAATTGATTTTGATGGATGAAAAGCAGTTATATGCCATGGCCGAAACTATCAAAAACACATGGCCCAAAAAGGTCCGTCAACGATCCTTTGAAGAAGGGAACAAAGTGCTACAATGATTTTACTAATGAAAGATGAAGTCAAAGGCAAATTTGCTCCGAATTGGCAAGAGCTATTCGTTGTTCAAAAGGTATTACCTAGTGGAGCATTCAATTGGGCGAAATGGATGGACAGACATTCCCTCAACCTATCAATTCAGACATGTGTAAGATGTTCTTTATTTGATTATGCAAAGTTTCTTTTAGAAAATCATGCAAGGGGCGAGGCAAAAGTCAGGCCATCTTTCTTTTCAATCAAAATATTTCATCCCTAGTCTTCCCTTTTGAGCTATCAGAACAATAATTTTCGTTTGGCAGCCCCTGAGAATTGCAAACCCCACACTGGGGCAAATTCATTTTGAAAATGATCAGAAAGAAAAGAAAAACCCCACACTGGGGCAAATTTATTTTGAAAGAGATATGAAAAGGAAGAAAGAACCCCACACTGGGGCAAATTTAGTTTTTTGAAAAAAAATGCAAAAAGTGAGAAAAATGCAAAGAAAGAAAAATCCAAGCAAACTGGGGTAAATTTTCCTCGATTTCGTTAAAAAATTGGAGATAAACTCAAAATGATGCAATCTCAGGTTATTTCACACCTCTCTCATCAAAATTTGCTTTCAGGCCTCAACTTTCTTTGAAAAACACCCCACCTGACCTCATTACAAAAGCCCAAAGTCTTGGCTTTCGTCACTTGTTGTATTTCTATTGGGAATTTCGCTAATCAACTGGCAAGGGATGTCCATAATGCCTTCGCATAATCTTACAAGGGAAGTGCATTTTGCTGATGTCAGCAATCTTCAACTTACATGTCTGAGTCGATCATGGTTGAGGTGCTTCATTGTCCTTAGATGAAGACCCGAAAGGGCAACTCAAAAGCAAAGGAGAAAAAAGAAGAAAGAGAAAAAAAAAGAAAAAAAAAGAAAAGAGAAGAGCAAAACAAAAGAGGTGGGGGCAACCTTGGTGAAAACCCGAAAGGGCGCCAAGGTAGTAAGCACAAGGAGGAACAACCGGTGGTTTGGTTCATTCGGATTTCTCCTCATTTTTGTCATATTTCTGCCAATATTGAATTCTAGAACAAAGATATTCAGAGATTTAAATATGACATCCGTTGGCCAAAGCTGAGTCATTTTGTAAAACATTCTTTTGCAAATACATTCTTAGGAAGCTCATTTTTTCAAAATTACTGGCATTCACGGCATTTTTGTAGCATTTAAGCACAAATGGTTATGTGTACATTCTTGTGCATATTCGCTCTTCCATGACATGTGAATACATCATTCTTTATCATTGAATTTTGGTGAATAACAACCCCTATGATTTACTCAAAGCATACTTGGATTCAGTCATCTTTCGGAAATGTTTGAGATTCAGTAAAGCCATTACGCAGACCTCATAATATGAAAAAATGCATCTTTGGTCAGTCTGGGAAAGGTAGAAAAGTTAAAGTGGCAAATTCAACTAAGTCAGATGCCACAGCAAAAGTAATCGAAGGCATCAAAAGACTCATGTTTACGCGACTCTCAAAGGCAAATGGATCAAATGATGGTGGCACTTTCTTTGATTTTTCTCTTTTACAGGAAATTGCGTGTACAAATGGAAACAATCACATCTCACACTGGAGCCAGTATCGGAAAGATCCTCCAGTAAACAAAGGCAAATCCAAAATGTTGCAAGCAAGTTTGATCAGAGTGCAACAACGTGACAATTCAGAATCAACTATTTGGTTTAGATGCAGAAACCTAATTTCTACTGGGGCAAAATTCTGGACCATTTGGGGGTAAGTATACTGGAATTTCCCATTTCATTTTGCTTAGCCACTAGCCGTGGGTCAGTCCCACTAGTGCGCATTTCCTTTTGTTCAGCCACTAGCCATGGGTCAGTCCCACTAGTGCGCATTTCATTTTGTTCGGCTACTAGCCGTGGGTCAGTCCCACTAGTGCGCATTTCCTTTTGTTCAGCCACTAGCCGTGGGTCAGTCCCACTAGTGAGCATTTCATTTTACTTAGCCACTAGCCGTGGGTCAGTCCCACTAGTGCGCATTTCATTTTTACTTAGCCACTAGCCGTGGGTCAGTCCCACTAGTGCGCATTTCATTTTTGCTTAGCCACTAGCCGTGGGTCAGTCCCACTAGTGAGCATTTCATTCAGCCACTAGCCGTGGGTCAGTCCCACTAGTGAGCATTTCATTTTGCTTAGCCACTAGCCATGGGTCAGTCCCACTAGTGCGCATTTCATTTTTGCTTAGCCACTAGCCGTGGGTCAGTCCCACTAGTGAGCATTTCATTCAGCCACTAGCCGTGGGTCAGTCCCACTAGTGAGCATTTCATTTTATTCAGCCACTAGCCGTGGGTCAGTCCCACTAGTGCGCATTTCATTTTATTCAGCCACTAGCCGTGGGTTAGTCCCACTAGTGAGCATTTCATTTTTCGTTAGCCACTAGCCGTGGGTTAGTCCCACTAGTGAGTACTTCATTTACCCCGCCGCTAGCCGTGGGTTAGTCCCACTAGCGTGCGTCCCGTATTTTTCATTTTATTCGGGTCAGTCTCATGATTTTCTTTTTATTCGGGTCAGTCCCATGATTTTCCTTTTTATTCGGGCCAGTCCCATGATTTTCATTTTATTCGGGCCAGTCCCATGATTTCAAAATTCCTGTTCGGGTCAGTCCCATTGTAAATTTCTGTTCGGGTCAGTCCCGTTTTAAATTTCCTGTTCGGGTCAGTCCCGTTTTAATTTCATGTTCGGGTCAGTCCCGTTTTAATTTCATGTTTGGATCAGTCCCATTTTGGAATTCTTGTTCGTTGGAATCATTTTGCAGCCGAATAATGCAGGTAAATATTTGGTGTCTACTTCTTTGTCTCAAGTTTTTCAAAACTCAGACAAAGAGGGGCAAACTGTAGACACCAAATTTTTGGTGTAATTTCATTTACTGTTTATTTTTAGTTTTTTTATTATTAGTCGTGTTAGTTTATTCGGTTTTTAGTTTTTAGTTTATAGTTTTATTTTTATTTTTAAGTTTAGCATAGAATTTCTTGGAAAGAAAAAAAAAAGAGAAAAAGGAAAAATGATGAAAAATGATGAAAAAGGAAAAAATGAAAAAAAAGGAAAATCATGAAAAAAAAGGAAAAAAAAAGGAAAAAGAAATGGTTCACAAAAATACGTTTATTTCTCTTAAATTCAATCTTTTGGCATTTTGTTTATTTTTGTTAATTTATTTTGAAAAAATGAAAAAAAAAGAAAAATTGAAAAATGAAAAAAAAAAAGAGGATTCCGCAGCATGCAAGCTGCGTATTTTGGCAGCTTGCAAAGAAGGGTGGTACATGCCATCGGATGGCCTGGGTTGGAGAGGGATCTCCTCTTCCATCCTTACCCTTGAGGTGAGGGTTGATGTCCCATATAAAAGCCAAGGAAACGGCAGCCGCAATAGAGAGGATCGGGGGCGAAAAGAAAAAACAGAGGAGATGGAACGGAGAGAGAGCTGAACAAAGAATCGGAGCGATGAAAGAACAGAAAAGAGTGAAAGGAAAGAAGGAAGGGCGGCTGGGAGTTTGCGTGAGAGATAGAGGAAGCTTACGGCAAAAGAAAGAAACCAAGAGAGGATTCTGGGTTGGCGGCTGGGTAGAGAGATCAGAGGCAAGAGGAAAAAGAAAAAACGGACGGGCAAGAAAAGGCAAGAGAGAGAGAGGTGGAGGGAGACGGAAACAGTCGAGGGCTAAGGAAGAGACCGGCAACTCGACAAGAAGGGAGGCTGAGAGAGATAGAGGTTTTGGGACGGCTTGAGGGAAAACACAAAAGGCTGAGATTGGAGAGAGGACTGGGCCAACGAAGGAGAGAGAGGTCGACGGCTGTCCAGCATAAGGAAAAATAGCAACGGCAAGAAAGGATAGCAGGTGGATGACTAAGGAGACCTGAACCAAAAAGAAAGCTTCGACCGTGCGTGTGAGGAAGAGCTTCAAGTTGCGGGTCAAAGGTTTTTTCACCAGTCCCACGATTCTCCCGGAGGTATTCCACGTCCAAAACTCTTGCTGGGATAGAGGTAATCCATCTTTGTCTTTGGGTTGTAGCAAAACTTTCATTTTATTTTCAAGATCTGGTGATGGTTGTGTGAGAATTTGCAGCTTTCTAGTTTGTTCATTTATGGTTGCGATTTGTTGTTGCTGATTTCTGATGAACATGATACTATGCCCCTGTTCTTGGATCCTTTACCATGGTCTGGTCTATTAGGACTCCTAGAAAGAGACCTGCGCACATGAGAGTTCTTGCTGCAACAAGCGCTAACTTTTGACTTGTTGCAGCAGTATGAACAGATTTTTCTTTCCTTCGGTGATTCCTAATGACTCCAAAGATTGGATTTTGATGACTTGGGGGAGGCTGTGGAAAGGGTTGTACATATGGTTAGACGTTGAAGGTGTAATACTACTGATATCCACAGCTTGTTCCAAGTCTTGCTTTGATTGTTTTTGCTCTTTAAGTGTCTGAAGTGGTGGTTTGTTTGATGTTTGATGTATGAGTTGCTTGACTGAGAGGCCATGAATATGCTGGCTACCAAAATTATGTTCAGGTTTTTTTTGATAGAAAACTTAGAGCTAAAGGTCATCAGTTTCTTGCATCTTGTTTGAATTTATGGCTAATGTTTGTATGCCGAACACACGTAACCCAGAAAAATAGCATGAAGTTTCGGCCAGTCTGTTTCAATGTTGCATTGATTGCTGCTCCTCCGTTTCTTGTTGATTTTGTAATGATTGATATTGGGTTCTAGTGTTAAATGGAGTAAATTGCAAGTTTATTTGTTAGCTTGGAGGCTGGTTGGCATGATCTAAATGTTTGATAGAGGACACCCAGGAACCTGTAAATGAACCTGGAGCTTACAAGCTCATTCTTTTCTTCTCTCCTTGTCTTAATTTTCGCTTGTGTTTTATGTTTTTGAAAGCTGGTGTCGCGCCCCATTTTTTGATAAATAAATAAATGGTTTAAAAATGTATTTTTTGATTCAATTTGTGATTGGAAAATGAATTGTGATTTAAAAGAAAAATGGGTCTAAATGGGGGTTTGAGAATGCGACGATTTGACCCAAAATTATAGTTTAAAAAGGTTTTTTGAAAATAAAAAATCGGAGTCGCCACTTGGTAATGAGTTAAGGTGTACCAAGTCACCTAAAAATGAATTTAAAGAAAAAGTAGTAAGAAACCCCTTTTAAACGACTCCTAATCCACGTAAACCAACGAAAAGGTTCGGGAGTCACATTTGACGAAGGGGAAGGCAAGGATAAAAATCCAAGGCACCCCTTCGACCTAGCCAAGGCTAGTTGCGTGATTTAATCAAAGATTTTCTTGTTTTAACCAAAGAATTTATTACATTTGGGTGTACTACATGAATGCAAAAACCTAGACCTAGGGGACATGGGAAAATTTCTCTTCAAAGGTTGAGTGGTGCCAATCACATTAATTGTGAAGCCCAATAATGACCCTTTGGAGAGGTCACGAATAATGCAAGTGGAATGCTCAAGTAAGGAGAGAAAATATGAGAGGTGTGCAAAAAAATGTCTTTGAACGTAAAAACATACTCCAAGTGCAGGTGGGCAAAATGCATATATGTAATTAGAGAAAAGTGTGAAAGTGTCGGTGTGCAAATATGAAGATAAAAGTGTTCGTGTGCAAGTGAAGGGATAAAAAGGTGCATGTGTGCAAATGAGACAAAAGTGTTCGTGTGCAAGTGAAGGGATAAAAAGGTGTACGTGTGCAAATGAGACAAAAGTGTTCGTGTGCAAGTGAAGGGATAAAAGTGTTCGTGTGCAAGTGAAGGGATAAAAGGTGTACGTGTGCAAATGGGAGGAAAAGTGAAAGTGTAATGATAGAGTGGATTTAGAATGCATGAGCCTAGGGAATGCATGCATATTGGGTACGGGGAGACCTAAATCGTGACTCAATTTGCCCTTTTATAGAGGGAATACAAGCTTGCTAAGGCTTAGAAAAAGCCACACTCGTCTATATCCCATATTTAAGGGGACTCTCAAGCAAATGAACCCTATAACTAGCATGAAATGCAAAAATCCTGAAATGGAGGGAAAAGGGGTTCGAGGGGCATGCAAAATGATAAAACTAAAAATGCATGACATGTAATGAACATGCAAATATGTACTAACGAGGGGAAATCCCTAAGGGTCTAGCGTTGGACTAGCCCATTCTATGAATTCCGACTAGCGTTGGACTAGCGGAAACGTACATTCATCCATCACATTCATTCATGGCTATGGAAAGCGGGTAGTCATGCCAAATACTCGTAAACACGTAGCACATAACACTTAGCATGCTCGACTAGATGCAAAAAAGCCTAATAAAGCAAGTAACACATAACGACAAAAGCAAAGCAATCAAGCTAAAGGACCTATTACATTTGCTAGCTAGGCACACGTCTTCAATAGGTCTTCATCGAATGCTCCTCCAAACCCTATCTATTACAAGCCAAGAGGTGTACACATACCCCATAAAAAAAACTTAAATAAAAAGCAAAAGTAAATGAAGTAAATGAAAGGAATTAAGGAAAACTAGTAAAACAAGTAGACATGCAATTCTCACGTAGCACGTTGGATCACATAAGAGAGACAAAAAAAGATAAAAGAAATTATACCGCCTCCTTTTGTGGTGCTAATAGGGTGGACAAGACTTAAATTGGGCTAAAGTCACCAAGTAACGGGATAACTCGGGCTAAAACTATTCAAAGCAAAGGATTAATGTACCAATTTACTAGTAAATTATAATCAAACCAAAACAAGTTAGACCAATCAATCATCAAAATCATCTCAAAATGCAATCAAATAATGCATGGTTACCAAGAAAGAGAGATTATCAACCAAGTCCTAAAGTAAACATTCATAATGACTCATTAACAATCGTTCAAACCCGATCAAACATTACATTTCAAGGGTCCAAAAGTGAATAAGGGTCATGAATGATTTACTTTGCATTTTAAGACCCAAAAGCGACCATTAATCAACCAATTAATTCAATCGAAGCATTTAAGAATTTCAAAGGTCCCAAGAGCCAAGAAAGGATCAAGCAAAGGTTCAAATGCAAATATTTTAGGGTCTAACAGCAAGAAATCAGCACATATTTGGGCCTTTGAAGAAATGATTGAAAAATTAGGGGTTAAAGCATAAATTTCAGACCCATTTCATGCATGCAACGTAAAAGATTTCTGCATTTTGAAGCTTTCTGCAACTAAACCAAAAGCTGCTCCCTTTTATTTCCCAAGCTTCGGCAATATCCAACAACAATTACATCCATTTCATCATACAAACAAGTTCATCAAACCAGAAATTGTTAACTAAATCAAAGCATGAAATTTTGTTTGCAAAATTAAGATGGCAAAATCTGATATGATCGACAACACAAGAAGGAAAGGAAACTGCAGCAAGATTTTTTTTTATTTTGACAACCACAGGCCAAGCAACCTGTTGGCTCCTATTGCTAAGCTCCCAAACACTCTCACAACGGACAAAGCAAACATTTCAAACAACACCAAAAGAACTTCAGCAGTTAAATGTGCAAGCCTGCTGCATTTCATCTTCAAACATGAACTTCAGAATCTAATACAACTTTGATCAAAACTTGATCCACCAAACATCAAAACTTTAAACTAAGCAACCAGATCAAGAACTTGAGCATCTAAACAGGCTAAAAAACTTAGCAAAATATTATATAAAAATCTGGAAAAACATGCAAACATTTGACTTTTGAAAGCTGCTGCAATTTTCCTACCCACTCGGCCAAGAAATCATTCATGAAAACAACTCAACGCATTTCCCATCATTCAAACACAACATACAAAGACTTGAGACAAATGTAGGGGACATATCTAACCAGCTTTCAAACAACAAAAATGGAACGATATGATCCGGAAACATACTGACTTTGAGGAAAGCAATAATTTCTGCAACTTTTCTTTGCAAATCCAGCATGTTTACAAACATTTACATGACCCAAGGAAACCTGGAAATGCCTCACTCAAAGTCCCAGAACTTCAACCCAATCTTCTTTAGACCAAACAACAAAATCATAAGTTCAATTCCTACCTTCCTCCCCCCAAAACAAAACCGTAAGCAAAAGATGCAAACTTGAGTTATTTTCTGAAGCTTCTATCCAATATAACAAACCCAGTGAATCTACAAAGCCCATAAAACCCAAGAGTTCCAACTCACTGCCTAACAAAACTTGGAGCTATACACTCCACAGGCCAGATTGAAGCAGGTAGAAACAACGGCAACAAACAACCAAACAGAAAACTAAAAGCAAGAGTCCAACTCAGTCACGGAGGAAATTGGAGGGGCTAAAATTGGGGAAGCTAAGGAAACCAGTTTTAGGAAGATACCTGAAGTTTTTGATCGATGGAGAGACAGTGAAAGCTTCGGTGTTTCCTCCTGCTCCGGTAGCTTCCTTTGCTGGTTTTTCGTTTTCCGCCGACTGCACCTCCTGATATCCTCGCCGTCCCAGCCTTTATCAGTTAATGTCTCCTTAATCTCCCCAAAACCCTTACTCTCTCTCTCTCTGTTCTTCTCTTAAGCTCCCTGCTGTCAACTATCACCTCTGGTCTCTGTTTTCTTTCATTCTCTTTGAGCAAAAATTACAGCCGTCCACTTTTCAGTCGGACTTTGGTTCAGATGTTCCTCTCCCTCCTTGCGGCTCTCTCTCTTTCACTCTCTCTCAGCCCTTCTTTTTCATTCAGCCGCCAACTCCAGCCCTCTTTCTCTCGTTTCTCTGTTTTTTCTTATCCGTTCACTCCCTCTCCAAAAAAACCTCCCTTGCGGCTGCTGTCTTCCTTCCCTTTTATATCACCTCACTAATCCATAAACCCTCTCCCGAATGGTGAGGATGAAGGGCTTACCCTTGCCTTCACATCCAGCCTTCCAAAGGGCATCCGTGGCTGTCCTTTGCACGCTGCAAAAAATTGCAGCGTGCATGCCGCGACAATTTTTTTTTAAATAACTAATTAATATAGATAACTAATTACCTAATAATAAATAATAATAAAATAAAAAATAAATGCAGAAATGCTAACAAAATGCTAATTTTCTTTCTTTTTTCTTCTTTTCCCTTTTTTTTCTTTTTGAAGTAATTTAACAAAATGGTAATAAAATTAAATGAAAACCAACAATTTAATTAACATCAGATAAAAATGAATAAACTAGAAATAATAAACAGCAAAATTGCAATTTTCCATTTTTTTTCATTTTCCATTTTCATCGTTTTTCTCGTTTTTCTCTTTTTTCTCTTTTTTTTTCTTTTTTTCTTTGCTAAAACTTGAAAAGCTTAAAAAAACAACTAATATGACAAAATAAAATAAAAAATAGCAAATGAACTAAACAAACTAAAAGGCAAAAATGAATAAAACTAAAATAAAATAACAACTATAAGTGCAAAACAAACAATAATGAACAAAATGCAAACCATCTAAACAAAATCATGAATTTAACAAAAATCAATAGACAAGAATTATCACTAAAACGAAGCATATAAATTATTTCAAAAATTTGGTGTCTACAGCTGGTTTTCGATGGTTTAAGCTCACCCACAAGGATTGGAAATGGTTTGAGTGATGTCTTAGTTGCAAAGTTTTTCCAGAATTGCATTTTTGTTTTTCATTCTAAGTTGTTTGGTTTGTTCGAATATTGAGTGTTGTGATTTTGTTGTTTAAGATCATAGCTTTGATGTTTGGCTGAGATTTTAGCTATGTTCGGATGGAAAAATTGCATTTTTGAATGAACACAACCATGGCAAACAAGCTCGGCTGGAAATTGCCGCAAACTTGGAAGCAAAAGTCAGCAGATTTCATTCTTGTTAGTTGCAGATTTTGAAGCCCTTTACGTATGCATGCATGAAAAACCAAAGAAAATTGTCCTTTAACCCCTCAAGTTTCCCCTTATACCACTATGACCCAACTAATTGAATAATGTCTTCAATTGGGTCCTTAGCAGCTTCAATTTTTCAAATCAATTGCTTGTTTGCTTTCATTAATTGCCATGTTTTGTTTAGATTGTACTTAATGCATGAATTTGTGAATTTTGTGACCAAGTGAGCTTGTTTTTGCCTATTTTCTTTAATTTTCCAAATAAATTGGTACCTTGACCATCTCTTTTATTTTGGAGGATAAATAAGTTATTTCACTCCATTTAGCACTACAAAAGGGAGCGGTACAATTTTTTTTATCCCTTTTTGTCTCTCCTATGTGATCCAACGTGCTACGTGAAAAATACATGTCTACTTTGCTTTCCTAGCCTTTCTTTAATTTCTTTTATTTATGTCATTTACTTTTGCTTTTTATTTAAGTTATTCTTTATGGGGTATGTGTACACCTCTTGGCTTGTAATAGTTAGGGATTTAATTATTTTATTCCTTTTCCCCTTTTAGATTGTAGTAGGGTCTCCCTAATGTAATAGATAGGGCTTGGAGGAGCATTCAATGAAGACCTATCGAAGTCATGTGTCTAGCTAGCAAATGTAATAGTTAGGGCTTTAATTGTCTTATGTGTCTTGCATGCTTAGTTACTACGTGTTAATTTGCTTTGTTAGGGCCTTGCATCTAGTCGAGCATGCTAAATGTTATGTGCTATGTGTTTATAAGTGTTTGGCATGTCTACTCGCTTTCCATAGCCTGAATGAATGTGATGGATGAATGTACGTTTCGACTAGTCCAACGCTAGCTGGAATTCATAGAATGGGCTAGTCCAACGCTAGACCCTTAGGGATTTCCCCTCGTTAGTACATGTTTTCATGTTCATTACATGTCATGCATTCTTTTTAGTTTTATCATTTTGCATGCCCCTCGAACCCCTTTTCCCTCCATTTTAGGATTTTTGCATTTCATGCTAGTTATAGGGTTCATTTGCTTGAGAGTCCCCTTAAATATGGGATATAGACGAGTGTGGCTTTTTTCTAAACCTTAGCACGCTTGTATTCCCTCTATAAAAGGGCAAATTGAGTCACGATTCAGGTCTCCCCGTACCCAATATGCATGAATTCCTTAGGCTCATGCATTTTTAAATCCACTCTACCATTTTAAACCCTAATCACACTTTCATTTTTCCTCCCATTTTGCACACGTGCACCTTTATGTTTCTTCACTTGCACACGAACACTTTTATCATCACTTGCACACATGCACTTCATATTATCATTGCACATACCGTACCTTGCCCACTCACGTGCACATTTTCATTTACATATTTATTGTCTTTTATTATCTTTTCAAACTCATGTCCTCACATTGCATACATGCATTCCATTCATTTGCATCCCACTCGCATTATTCGTGACTTCTTCAAAGGATCGTTATTGGGTTTCACAATTAATGTGATTGGCACCACTCAACCTTTGAAGAGAAATTTCCCCCAATTCCCCTAGGTCTAGGGTTTGCATTCATGTAGCGCATCCAAATGTAATAAATTCTTTGGTTAAAACAAGAAAATCTTTGATTAAATCATGCAACTAGCCTTGGCTAGGTCAAAGGGGTGCCTTGGATTTTATCCTTGCCTTCCCCTTTGTCAAACGTGACTCCCGAACCTTTTTCTTTGGTTTACGTAGACTAGGAGTCGTTTAAAAAGGGTTTCTCACTACTTTTTCCTATTTTTCTTCAAAAATACATTTTTTAGGTGACTTGGTACACCTTAACTCATTACCAAGTGGCGACTCCGTATTTAGTTTTAAAAACCCTTTTTAAACTATAATTTTGGGTCAAATCGTCGCATTCTCAAACCCCCATTTAGACCCACTTTTCTTTTAAATCAAAATTCTTTTTTTTTCAAATTGAATCAAAAAATACATTTTTTAAAACCATTTATTTATTTATTCAAAAAATGGGGCGCGACATCCATGACCCAAGGCCCTCCCATGAGAACTTTCTCACAATCTTGTTCCTTTTCTAACTGAAACTGAAAGATATTTGGGCCCAGTTCAGTAACTACCATATTTCTCGGATACCCTCAAGCATGATTAGTGAAGTTTTTGATGCCAGTGAAGTTTGCCACCTTTTCTCCTATCAATTTCCCAACAAGACTGATACTGCAATCTTGGATCCCCTCACTTATATCCTCGGAACATAGAGCTATCCCTTCCCTCTCCGACTGTGATAGCTCAAATTTACTAAAGGCTTGAGCTAGCTCGTCCTCCATTTTGTCGAACACCTACTGCGCCTGGTAACCCGCACACTATTTCCCTTCTTGGTAGCACCAGTTGGTTAAACCTGCAAAACAGAGGAGAAAAACACACCGAAAATAAACAACTCAGAAAACTAACCCCCTTATACCAATCTACAGCACTGATCTAGCATGGCACCTTAGCTCCCACCCAGAAAGGTTATGGTTAATATCCTATAGTTATCCTATGGATCATGGTTGCATTTCCACTTGGAAACAGAGTAGTTGTCTCAAAAGTGAACAGAGTAGTTGTCTCATTTGGGTGGTTTCAGACGTACAGAAGGTGAGCAGACACTATTGCTTGTTTGAAAACCAAGAACTTTCTACTTTGGGTTGCCGCTAACCGCATGAAGTGTGAAACCTCCTAGAGGCAGGAGATGTGCTCTCAAATAAGAGAGAGAGGCTCTCAGAGTAGAGAGAGGTTTTTTTCCCCACTGTTTTCTATAGAATATGTTTTGTCAGTTATCTTAATTTGCTTTGAGGTGATGATTTCTTCTAGTTTAGTCGTGACTTATATTATTTGGTTGGTTGATAAGTCTAGCTCTTCTAGGGCTGTCAATAGGGTCAAATTAGTTCGAGTTCAACCCGCTTGTCCCAAAAAAAGTTTGATGAATATAACCTTTCATTGCGTTAGATTGAACTTGAATCTTAACATTAGGACTGAACTAAATGTGAGTCAACTTTGAGCCTAATTCAATATAGGATCGGCCCTTTAATATGCATATATATATATATAATTTTATATAATATATTCATATTTTGATATATATATATATACATATATATAACACTAATACTATATACTTATGTGTTACGTGTCAAAATATATTAACAAATATAAGAAACATTAAATATACAAAATTAGGTCAAAAGATTCAGAATGACAAATCTTAGTACAAGCAAATTGAGGACCTTTGAAGATATTATTTTTGATGTACTTTGAACTAAATTGATATATTATTGTTGGAAATTTCTTAGTTCGTGCATAGTTTTAATGTTGTGGTCCTGTGGATGTTAAATTAGTTTCAAAAATTAATAGTTATAGTAATTATATTAAAATAAATTATGGAGCAATAAATAAGTTTGGAAATTAAGTAAATCCTCTCTTGTAGGGGCCCTTTCTCTCTCTAAAAAAGAGAGCATCTCTTACCTTTGTGGTAGCTCTTAAATGCCCAAAAAGGTGCATCCTTTTTAACTTTTAGCCAATCTTCAAGCAGTAAAACTAGCATTGAATGAGAATCACTGTCGGATTCTATTATTAGTAAGTAGGAGCTGAAGAGTCACTGTTTACCGAAGGAGTTCTTATGATTAGAGGAGGTGAACTAGTTCTGAGGAATCAACACTTTAGATCTTGATCCGGGAACTATCACTCACGGAACCAGATCAAAGCATGAACAAGTAGTACAATCGGTGTGGCTACCACAGCAGACAAGTAAGCTAACTGCCATTTTCTCATCTTACCTTGTCTGGTAGTATAGGTGCATTAGAAGTAGGTGCATTGTGCTCTATTTTTTTCTTTTTTTTTGTTGCCTACCAGTTTGCCATTTACCTAGAGAAAAGCATATTTTTTTCGGTTTTCCTTTGTGGTTTTCTCAATTTTCTTTGAGATCATTGGTGTGGGGGTGAGAGATATACCAGCATTACGTCGGGTTAAGTTCCATGGCTAAGGATATTGTTGAGATTTTGCAAAGCTTCACATTATCGAGCAAGGAGTTGCAGATAACAGATGTGGGGAGAGAGGAGCTGTCCTCAGGTTTAAAGGAATGCCAAAGCAACTTGATAGGGAAGATTGTGGGTGAGAAGGTAGCTAACTATACGAGAGTTAAGAATTTTGTTACCGCAGCTTCGGGGTACCCAAAGGATTTGACTGTGGCGGAGCTCAAGCCGAACCTGTTCCAATTCATTCTGTCTAAGGAAAGTGATAGGGATAGAATAGCTAAGGGAGGTCCTTGGATTTTGGATAATCAATTAATGGTGGTCAACAAGTGGTACGAAGGAATAGAGGATGATGAAAAAGCCTTTAAACTTGCTCCACTCTGGGTGCAAGTCTGGAACCTCCCAATTCATTGGATTTCAAAGGACGTTGGCAAAAAGATAGGATCCGTTTTTAATTAGGTTAGGGATGTTATTATACCACAAACAGGGGGAAAAGAAGGAAGGCACCTGAAGATAGCTGTTCTGGTGGATATTGAATAACCTCTTCTGAGAGGGACAACAATTAAGATGGCAGGGGGAGTTAAATGGGTACACTTTAAGTATGAGAGATGTTCGGATTTTTTGCTATAGTTGTGAGAGAATAGGACACAGCGAGAGATCATGTGGAACGTCTTTGAGTGGGAATGAAGGGAAAAAGGATAACCGATATGGAAATTGGATGAGGGCAGGGAATGCAAATGGGAAGATGTCTCCCCAAAAAAAAACAAACAGGAGTAATTTTTAACCTCCAAAGATGTCACTGGAGTTACCAGAATGGGGATTGGGTAGAGAAGGAGAGGGGGGAGATTGTGGGCAGTGATGTTTCCCGAGGTTTGGATGAGACACCAATTGTAGTAACGCTGCAGGTGGACCAAACAACCACTCCGACAGAGGCTTTGCCTAAACCATCTACAAATATAGTATTCTTTCCAAACTTGGTGGGAATTGAGGAATCTGGAGCTCCAAAACCGTCCTCTAGAGGGGAACCAAATATGCATGCCAATGAGAATGCTGGAAAGGAACAGGATAGAGGAAATATGATGATTATGGGTAGCGAGCTTGATCATATTCAGGGGGAGAAGGGAGGCTAGCAGGTCTTGAAGCCAGGTCCTGAGGAGGGACGCTCGGAGGCTATACTAATGCAGGTTGTGAGGATAGTACAGGTAGGAAGCAAGAGGTAGTGAAAAAACAGAACAAAAGGATTCAAAGGCCTCTGCGGTCACCACGTAAAAGAAGACAGGCTCTTAAAGGAATATGCATCAACTTGGGGGATCTGAAAAACCAAGGGAAAAGGAAAAGTAATGAAATGGATGAGGTTATGGAGAATGCTGGGGCTGATGTGCACGACTTGAAAAAGTATAAGATTGAAGTTGCTGGAGGTTCTGAGAAGAATGGTTGTGAGGGAGAAGGGTCCATGCCTAGTTGGACCCCAGAGTGCAAATGAGGGCTCAGGTGTGGAATTGTCAAGGAGTGGGGAGCCCCTTGACAATTCCCCAACTGAGAGAGGTAAATAACCTCTTCTCTCCAAGCATGGTCTTTTTAAGTGAGACCAAAAATAGGACAACATACATGGAAAAAGTGAAGAACATTTTAAGATTTGATGAGATGGCTGTGGTTGAAGCCATGAAAAAGGCAGGAGGCTTGGCTCTTCTATGGAAGGAAGAAGTGAAAATTGTTCAGGTACTGATGACTGCCTTCACCATAGAGGCGCATGTGAAGGATACAGAGGCTAATTCTGATTAGTGGTTTGTAGGAATTTATGCGAGTTGTGACCATCAGGTTAAGAAACAATAGTGGAAGGTCATAGAAAAAAGGAAAAGTCTGTGGGGGAAAGATGGGTTGTAGCTGGAGACTTTAATGATATTGTATCCAATGAAGAAAAATGGGGAGGTACATGTAGAGAGGAAAGAAGTTTTCAGGACTTTAAACAATTCATCAATGGGAATCAATTGATGGATATTGGCTTCACTGGACACCCTTGGACTTGGCGTAACAATTGGGAGGATGCAAGTGAGGTCAAGCAAAGACTAGATAGGGGACTTTGTAGCTTTTCTTGGGCACAGGTTTATGAGGATGTTTCAAGTGCAGAAAAAGATTAAGAATTGCCGTATAGCTCTCCTAAAATGGAAGAATAAATTCCAATCAAACTCAAGGCAGACGATTGAGCACTTTAAAAACCAATTGAGTGAACTGTGGCAATCACATGGGGGCACCAGAAAGGGACATATAGCATCCCTAAAGATTCAGTTAAAGGAGGCATACAAAGAGGAAGAACAACACTGGCATCAGAAATCAAGGATACAATGGCTTAAGGAGGGTGACAAAAACACAAAATATTTCCATGCCTCACTACAGGGTAGGAGAAGGAGAAATAAACTGAACAAACTTCAACGAGACGATGGTACTTGGACTGAGAGTGAGGAGGAGTTGAGCAATGAAATTGCGGATTACTATAGGAACCTCCTGAACTGTAATGAAGTAGGGGACTTAACTGAGGTATTGGGAGGTATACCCCACTCTATCACTGATGATCTGAATGAAAATCTGTTAAAACTAGTATTGGAAGAAGAAATTAAATCTGTAATTTTCTCTATGAACCCGGACAAAGCTCCTAGGGTTGATGGCATGTCACCTTTATTCTTTCAAAAATTCTGGACTACCATAAAAAAGAAGTGGTAAATGCTATCCAAACCATTTTTCACACTGGTCACCTCTTAAAGAGTGTTAATCATATTGTGATCACTCTTACCCCCAAAGTGTTAAATCCTATATCCCTGAAGCAGTTTAGACCCATTAGTCTCTGTAATACCATGTACAAAATCATTGCTAAAATCTTAGCTAATAGGCTCAAAGGTGTCTTGCATTGCTACATTTGCAAAAATCAATCTGCTTTCATCCCTGGTAGGCAAATTCTTGACAACATTATGGTCTCTCATGAATATTTGCATTATATCAAACACATGAGACATGGCAAGGATGGGTTCATGGTAGTAAAACTAGACATGTCTAAAGCTTACGATCGAGCAGAATGGTGCTTTCTAGAGGCAATCATGCACAAGATGGGATTTCACAGCATACGGAGGAATTGGATTATGGAATGCTTGAGATTTGTATGTTACTCATTTAACATAAATGGGGAGGTTAAAGGGTACGTTATACCCAAAAGAGGAATTAGACAAGGTGACCCTCTCTCTCCCCTTATCTATTTCTACTTTGTTTAGAGGGTTTATCCAACCTACTCAGGAAGGCTAAGGAAAATAGGATGCTGTCTGGGATGAAGAAAATCAGACATGGACCTAGTATAACCCACTTGTTTTTTGCAAAGCAAACAAGGATCAGGCAAAAGAGTTAATGAGGGTGTTGCATGTGTATGCCTTGGGGTGGTCTGGTCAAGTGATTAATCTGGATAAGTCGCCTATACTTTTTAGTAAGAATGTGAGGCCAGGTTTGATGAATCAGATAAGCCATATCATGGGGAACATGCAAACAATCAGTCAAGGCAAGTCCCTCGGGTTACTAATGGTAGTTTCGAGAACAAAACAGCAGATTTTTGGTTTTGTTAAGACAACCATACAACAAAGAATGCTCAAGTGGAAAAACAGGTTCTTAAGCTCGGCAGGCAAGGAAATAATGCTAAAATCCATGGCCCTAGCTATGCCCACGTATACTATGTCCTGCTTCAAGATTCCATCCAGATTGTGTAAGGAAATCAGTTCACTAATGTCAAACTATTGGTGGGGAGAGACCAATGGCAAGAATAAAATACACTGGTGCTCTTGGAGAAAGCTCATTCAGAACAAGAACATGGGAGGGTTAGGCTTCAAAGATTTGGAGGCCTTTAATATAGCACTACTGGGCAAACAGGTATGGAGGTTAATAACACAACCCAACCTGCTAGTTAGTCAAGTTATGAAAGCCAAGTACTACTCCAGGTCCTCCATATTCAAGTGCAAAGTCCCCAACAATGCATCCTGGATATGGAGGAGCCTGATGGGAGCTAGACAGTTGGTGGAATAAGGAACCAAAAGACAGATTGGCAATGGAAGGAGTACACATATCTGGGAAGATAGCTGGATTCCGGACACATCAAATGGAAGAGTAACTACCATGAGATCTATGGATGGTGGACCACAGAGAGTAGACGAGCTGATATACCAGAGGAGCTGGAATCAAAATTTGATTTTCCAAACCTTCAATACCAAAGATGTGGACAGAATCCTGAGGATCCCAATAAGCTTAGCTGGTAGGGAAGATTTGGATACACGGGATAGATGGAAATTACTCTGTCCATTCAGGGTATAAAGTTCTAATGCTTCACAAGGCTAATAAGCAAGAAAGAATCTAGAACGAGAGCTCTACAAGTTGGGACAATCACACCAGCAAGGTATGGAAGGAATTGTGGAGATTGAAGGTCAAGCATAAATAGAAAATATTTCTATGGAAGTGTCTCAACAATGCTCTTCCAGTGAGAGACATTATCCATGGTAGAATCAAAGTGGGGGACCCTATTTGCAACAGATGTGGAGAGGAAAGGGAGACGATTGAACACACATTTCTAAACTGCGTGCAAGCAAAACTGACTTGGAAATTAGCCCCAATCCAATGGGAAGGAATGATGGAGCAACATGGCTGTTTCAGAAGATGGTGGATATCAATTACAGAAGCTAAACACAGACCACAAGATTGGCAACATATCTCTTTAATTGTCCATATTCGTTGGCAAATATAGAAAGAGAGGAATGAGGTGGAATTCAATGGCAAGAAGTACCGGCCATGGAGGACTATACAGAAGGCAATGAAGGAATGGTTAGAATTTGGGGAAATAGATAAAGTGGAAACTAGGATGAGTATAAATGAAACAGAAGCTCTACAACTACATCATCAACAGTTACATTCAGAATTTAGTTCACTGATTTTCAGCATTGGGATCACAAGGGACAAGAACCGGCCTTGGCTAGGCATTGGAATCTGTCTCACAGAAGCAGATCAAGGATCAAAGAGGGGATGGGCATTACGAGAGACCAGTTCTGGATCGGTACTGCTGGATGAAGCAATAGCACTCAAACTGGCAATGTGTAAAGCTGCCAATATGCAACACAGAGCAGTACAATTCTAGGTGCAGAATCAGAAACTCCTCAACCATATTCGAACCAAACAAGTAAGGGATATCAGATTAGCAACTATTGTGGATGATATTGTTCAATTAAGACTTTTGTTTCATATGTGCTCCTTTTGTCTAGTTCAAAATTATAAGAATCAACTAAGCTCCAAGCTTAGCACCTATGCGTTAGGCATCATCTTTGATGAGGAACTTTTGTTTCCTTAGTGATATATTTACCGCTTGTAAAGCTATATC
Organism: Coffea arabica; assembly: GCF_036785885.1. NCBI lineage: Eukaryota > Viridiplantae > Streptophyta > Magnoliopsida > Gentianales > Rubiaceae > Coffea > Coffea arabica. Next base: position 20,609,491 of record NC_092330.1, read on the forward strand.
GAGCCTTTGCTCGCACTTGTACATCTTTTGACAAGAAATACAAGCATTTATCGTTTCGGATAAAAAAAAATAAGTTTGGATTAAATTTGAATTAGGCTCACAACCCAAATATTTTGGAAGTAAAGTTTGGGTTTCATACTTATCAACTTGAAACTCATAATTCGAAATTTGAAAATATTACTAACTATGTAGTTGAATTTGGATTTGTTAAAATCCAACTCAGATGGTCCGATTGATAGGCCTAAATCCATACTATCGGCCCAAGTGACAATAAGCTTAACCCATCAACCAAGTTGCCTTGTGTGGTTGATTAATTGTTGTTTGCTATGTTTTACTTTACATATTTAAATATGGTCTAATTGCTAAAGTTTTGGGTACGAAATGGTATAACCATTGTAAGTATTAAGAATAACATGTTCTACTATAAATAAAATATATATTGTTTTGCTTCGTTACCTGACACACACGATTAGGCATTTAGTTAATAATTCAGCCGTCGAGCTCACCCCATTGTTAGTATTATAATTTTAAGTTGGGTAAAATACAAAAAGCTATCTGTAGTTAAGCTAATATAAGGTAAAGCTCCTTGTCGCGCCCCATTTTTTGATAAATAAATAAATGTATTAAAAAATGTATTTTTTTGTGATTGAAAAAATGAATTGTGATTTAAAAGAAAAGTGGACCTAAATGGGGGTTTGAGAATGCGACGATTTGACCCAAAATTGTAGTTTAAAAAGGGTTTTTGGAATAATAAAATTGGAGTCGCCACTTGGTAATGAGTTAAGGTGTACCAAGTCACCTAAAAAATGAGTTTTTTAAAGGAAAAATAGGAAAAAGTAGTAAGAAACCCCTTTTAAACAACTCCTAGTCCACGTAAACCAACGAAAAAGGTTCGGGAGTCACATTTGACGAAGGGGAAGGCAAGGATAAAAATCCAAGGCACCCCTTCGACCTAGCCAAGTCTAGTTGCGTGATTTAATCAAAGTTTTTCTTGTTTTAACCAAAGAATTTATTACATTTGGATGCACTACATGAATGCAAAAGAAAAGAAAAAAATGCAAACCTAAATTCTAAAATGTCTCTTGTAAGGTTTTTGGTCCCAACCACATGAATTGTGGCGGCCAATAAAGGAAAACCTTATAGAGGTCGATTAATGCAAATGATGGCTAAAGTACAAGTGTGCAAGTGTATAAAAAGGTGCACGTGTGAAATTGTATGAAAAATCCAAGTGTTTGTGTGCCAGTGTATGAAAAGGTGCATGTGTGAAATTGTATGAAAAATCCAAGTGTTTGTGTGCAAGTGCATGAAATATAGTAATAAGTGCATATAGGTGTAATTAAATGCACTTTTGTGAAGTAGAAATCAAAATGAACAATAAGGAAAGGAAAAGTGATAAGGAAATGTGAATTGAAAAATGAATAAGTGATAAAATGAGAATGAATGAACCTAAAGGAATGCATCAGGTTGGGTATGGGAATGACTCCTAACTTTTTCGACTTCGATTTTCCCTTTGATTAGAAAGCAAAACTAGCGTGCTAAGGCTATTGAGTAGCCACACTCGCTTGTTTTCCTTATCAAGAGGGGATTTTCACGCAAATGAATCCTAACTAGCATGAGATGCAAGTCCTAAAGTGAAGGGGAAGGGGTTTGAGGAACATACCAAATGATAAACTAAGGAAAAATGCGTGATATGTGGTGATCATGCACTTCATGAAAAAAAAAAAAAAAAAAAAACCTATTGGGTCTAGCATTGGACTAGCCCCTCCTATGAATTCCGACTAGCGTTGGACTAGTGGAAACGATAAAAGAAGCCACAACTAGCGTTGGACTAGTGTGGTGACGTACATTCATCCATTCCATTCATCCACACTACAAAAAGCGAGTAGACATGCGAATCACTTATAAACACGTAGCACATAACATTTAGCATTCTTGACTAGATGCAAAATCCTAATAAAGCATTTAACATATAACACATAGGCATGCAACCATTACATTTGCTAACTAAAACAAAAGGGAAAGGGAAAATGGACCAAATTACTTGCTACGCCCTATCTATTACAAGCCAAGAGGTGTACACATACCCCATTAATAAAAATCAAAAGTAAATGAAATAACTGAAAGGAAAGAAGGAAAGGCTAGGAAAGCAAGTAGACATGCAAATTTCAATTAGCACATTAGTCCACATAGGAGAGAAACAAAAGGGGTAAAAGAGATTATACCTCCCCGTTGGTGATACTAAGGAAGTAAACAAACTCAACTTGGCTAGAGTCACCCAAGAAAAGACTAACTTAGGCTAAAATCACCAAAAACAAAAGATTAATGCACCAATTTAGTGATAAGATATAAACTAAACAATTTGAATCCACCAAACATCAAACTTTCCCTCAATTGCAACTCAATGAAGTCAAAACTACTTAAAGACCAAGGCAAAAAGCATGATCATCCAATCCCCAAGCATAACATCTACTAAAAACCCAAATGCAAGCACTACTCAAATCATTTGAACCTAATTGAAGCATTTAAAAACTCAAAGGTCCCCAAGTAAAAAAATTAAAATCCAAGCAAACATCATATCTCAAGAATCCAAGAGTGAATGAAAGTCCATGAATGGTTTAAACTTGCATTTGTAGGACCCAATAACGACCACTAATCAATCACAATCAACTTCAAAACGAATCATCAAAGAGCTTCAAAGGTCCCAAAAATAATAAAGATCAATTAATGATTCAAATGCGAACACCTTAGAACCTAATTGCAAGCATTGGAATGTAATTGGGCCATAATGCATTGCTGCAAAAATCACAGGGACCCAATTGATTAGCTTTCTCAAATTTGTGGGTCATAGTAGAACAAGGGGAGACTTGGGGGGTTAAAGTGAAATTTTCAAAAAATAGTTTCATGCAAAACCATGCAAAGCTACGTAAACATTGCCTGCAACAAGAATTCTGATGAAAGCTTCCCTCAATTTGGCATTAACAGCTTTCAAACTCAATTAAATCCAAACAAAAAAACTACCATACATTCCTCTCATTTTGCATCATGAAACTTATAAATTTAACACCAAAGGTCAGCCAACAGACATGCAAAATCTGAACAGTTCAGGTGACTTCATGCAAAGCTTAGGAAACATTTCTGCAACCAAAGAGAGTCAGCCGAGACTTTGGAACTTCAGCAGCCTTATGCGGCAAGAGAAAAGATTTTAACCAAGAAGAAAATCCAGCTTCCTAGCACTCGCTAAAGGTTGCAAACTCATTCTTAAAAACACCTTTTATGCATACAAAAAAACAAAGAGAAATCTAGAATGAGAAACCAACTCATGATTCAGATTGGTTCAAGACAACTCACCCACCATTCAGAATTTTTAGGGAAATCTATTTTACTTGGCCAACATTCAAGCTAGTTTACGTTTCCTGTGATTCAAAGAATGCAAACTCAACACCAAACCTTCTTTTCTTCCATTCAAACATAAGATTAGGCATGCAGGTTAAGTAGGAAAACTCAACAAATCAAACACAGAGAAGAAAACATCACAGAAAAATTGTGGCAGCTTAGGCTTCTGTATTAATTTGCTGCATTTTCAAACACAAACTTTGGACTTTAGCACCTCATCTTTAACCAAACCTTTCACCTAACAAAATCATTACTTCAAAACACACATAAATGTCATGGTACAATGAACCATGAGCATGGAAAAACATGCAAACTGCTTGAACCTTTCAACAGACTTGCGGATTTGGCTTCTGCAATTTTCAGCCATGACTTTCTATCCTTGCATGTAAACTTTCGGCAAAACCAAGTTCATTTAAAACTTCAAATCAACTTCACTCAAAACCACGTTAAACACCTCTCAAAATATTTCAAATAATCAGCAAACTAAGTAATTCAAACACTCGAAAAATTCAGCAGCCAAAAGTGAAGCCTGCTGCATTTTTTTTTGTTTCCTAACTCAAATTTCCAATTCAAACACACGACTTTGATTAGATACCCTTCAACCCCAACATCACAGCTTTAAACTACGCAAGTAACTATACAACCACCCCAATCCAGACGAACAAAAACCAAACTGAAGCCATGCAAAAAATTCTGGAAAAATATGTGTGCAAAGGTGGTTCAGCAACCTGAAATGATCATTTTCAGCAAGCATTTGATCTTAATTCAAGTGTTTCAGCCCCCAAACATACAAAACATGCATTTTATACCTATAACTACCCAAAAACAGCTTACAAACTCACAAAACGAAAAGGGAAATCAACGAATTAAAAGTCAGAAATTCAACTTGCCGAAGAAGCACTCCATTTTCTGGTTTGGTTCTTGTTCCTCACATGGACAGCAGCAATACTTAAAATGAGAATCTATGACACTAACTTACAAGAAAAATCTAGTCTTGCAACCCAAAACTCAACCTAAGACGAACCACCAACCAAAGTTGGAAACTTTAACCATTTTCTCTCGGCCAAAACACCCATATGTGAAATATCAACCCCCCACCCAAACTTCAGATTTTACCAAACCCAAAAACAAGAAACCTTAGTCATATTGAAGCCAGACCAGAATCAACAAGGACACAGAAATGCAAACAAATAACTAAAGGAAAAAACTTTGACCTTTAAAAGAAGAAATCGATACCTGAAATGACGAAAGAACTTGAACGATTCAGCAAACACTCGACGGAGGAGCGATGATGATGCAGTTGTCTTCTCTCTCTCTCTCTGTATGCTCTACTCCTTCTTCCTAATCAGCCGCCCATCAGCCTCTCTGATTTCTCAGCCTGTTTTCCTCTCCTTTCTTTTGCTTGTTTCTGACTTTTCCCTTTAGTCTCCTTACCCCGTAGTTTCTTTTTCTCCCTTCCGCTGTTTTTTTTTTTTGCTCATCCGAGAGCCTCTTCCTGAAACCCTCTTCTCTGGTTTCCTTTCCTAGCCGTTGTTTTTTTTTTTTCAGATGTTCGGCCGTCGCTCCCTTCTCACGAAGACCCAGCTCTCTCATTCTTCTCTCTAGCTCCCCCTCTATCTCCCAAGACTCTCCGTTGTTATCCCCTTAGCTCTCCTTTCTTCCTAACCTTTTCCTGCCGTCCTCTTCGTTCCCTCTCCCTACTGTTTTCCTTTTTTCTCTTGCTGTTTTCTTTTTCCTACGCCGTCTCACGCACTCCACTCCCCAAAACTCTCGTCCTTTCTTTCTTTTTTTCCTGATTTCTTTCTAGCAGTCCGATCCTCCCTGCTTTGCGGCTGCTCTGTTTCTTAACCTTTTATATGGTGCCCTTCAACCCTAAAAAACCCAGCAACCTCCGTCCAAATTTGCAGCCAAGGGCCTGCCCCAGCTCCCTCTGTGCAAGCTGCCGCGACTGATTTGACCTTTTTTTTTTTTTTAACTAATTAAGACAGAAATTGATAATAATAAAATAAACAAATAACAAAACAATTTAATTAACATTGAATGGAAAATAAATGAACTAAAAACCACAAATTACAACTTCCATTTTTCATCGATTTTCCTTTTCCATTTTCGGCACTTTTCCCCTTTTTTTCAATTTTAAACGTTTTTTCATTTTCCAAAGATAAGCCAATATGCATTAAACCATTTTTTTTTCTTTTCTCTTTTTTTTTCTTTTTTACTTTTCACTTTTCCCTCTCTTTTTCTAAAAATTCCACGCTAAAACTTACAAAAATACAAAAACAAAAATAAAAACTACAAAAACAACTAAAACTAAAAAGTGAATGAAACTAAAATAAAAAAGCACAAACAATAATGAACTAAAATGCCAACAAAGCATACCAATTAATTCAAAATTTGGTGTCTACAGTTTGCCCTCTTTGTCTGAGTTTTGAAAAAACTTGAGACAAAGAAGTAGACACCAGAACACTTACCTGTGTTGCTTGGCAGCAAAATGATCTCAACGAACTGGAATTATACCACGAGACTGACCCGAACATGAAAAATAAAACGGGACTGACCCGAACCAGAATTGAAAACGGGACTGACCCGAACGAGAACTGAAAACGGGACTGACCCGAACAGGAATTTAAACGGGACTGACCCGAACAGGAATTTAAAGGAATTTAAACGGGACTGACCCGAACAGAATTTAAACGGGACTGACCCGAACAGGAATTTAAACGGGACTGACCCGAACAGAATTTAAAACGGGACTGACCCGAACAGGAATTTAAACGGGACTGACCCGAACAGAATTTAAAACGGGACTGACCCGAACAAGAAAATTAACATCATAGGACTGACCCGAACAGACTTTTAATCACGGGACTGACCCGCATAAGCTTCTAATCATGGGACTGACCCGAATAGACTTTTAATCGTGGGACTGGCCCGAATAAACTTTGAATCGTGGGACTGACCCGAAAATGCTTTTGATCGTGGGACCGACCCGAAAATGCTTTTAATCGTGGGACTGACCCGAAAATGCCTTTGATCGTGGGACTGACCCGAAAATGCTTTTGATCGTGGGACTGACCCGAAAATGCTTTGACAATCGGTCAGTGGGATTAAGCCCAAACCTGCCATGATGAAACTTGATTTGATTTTGATTTTGATTCTTTTCTTTTCTTTTTTTTCTGATTTTTTTATTTTTTCTGATTTTTTTTGGTTTTTTGATTTTTTGATTTTTTGTTTTTTTTTTGATTTTTTTTTATTTTTGAAAAACTTCCCAAAATAATTTGCCCCAGTATGATGAATTGATCAGTGGGATTACACCCAAGCCTGCCTTGGTTGCACTGGCGGCACAAATTTCAGACTCAATAGGATGTCGGCGGCACAAAGTCCAGGTCCGACGTGATTTGTGGAAGGTTGGCGGCACGAAATCCAGGCCCAACTTGATTTTTGGAAGGTTGGCGGCACGAAGTCCAGGCCCAATGTGATATTTGTGAATGGCCAGTGGGATAAGACCCAGTCCTGCCACCCAATTGGTCAAGAAATTGAATTTGATTTGTCAAGAAACAAGAAATTTGATTTTCCAAGAAACAAAAATTTGAACTTGATTTTGATTTTTGAATTTTGAATTTTTCTGATTTTTCGAGAGAATCTTTTTCAAAATGATTTGCCCTCAGTGTAGGGCCCTTTTTCCCTTCTTTCTTTTCTTTCTTCGACGTCGGCTTTCCACATCACCAGATGCTCCTTCGTCGATTTCAACTATGAATACCTGCACAGGGGCTTACCAAAATATGACATGCACTTGAATTTCATGAAAAGAAAAAGCGTGATTGATTTGAAAAATGCATTATTTGATTCTTGGACGAAATTCTCAAATGAACTATAAAAATTTTGCCCCAGTGTGGGCTTATTCTGTGAAATCCCATGAATAAAAATTTGCCCCAGTGTGGGCACAATTTGCGAAATCTTGTAAATGAAAATTTGCCCCATTATGGGCCTATTTTGCAAAATCCCTCAAATGAAAATTTGCCCCAGCGTGGGCTTATTTAATTGCAAAAAATTTGTTTGGATGACACTCCATTTATTTGAACAATGTAAGAAACTGTGTTTCCTAACAGAAAATTTGATGATGAATCTTTCGAAATAATTCCAAATTACAAAAGATTTCTTTCCCACTTTAGCATAAATGCTTAGGGTAATGGATTACCACTTCTCATCTTTCAGGACCAATCAAGTGGATGTTATTTTTGATTTTGAGGTGGCTAAGGAAAATGAGAAATCAAGATTTGTCTTGTTTTTGTGCCCCCAATCGTATGTAATCCATTCAATATCACATCTTAGTGAAAGCAAATAGTTTGTCACCCCTATTTCTTAAGAAAATTTAGTCAACATATAAGCTTTAAACTTGTACCAAAATGGGTAGAAGCGATAGCTAAACCTGTGAAAACTGGTTATACCCCCATGATCACAAATGATTGATGGATTTCTTACGAGCATAATCCTCACTTTGGATTGTCATGAAGGAATAAGTCAACGATGGACTTTATTAACTTGTAATGTGGCTTGAAACGATAGCTGAAGGATAAGTCTTTCAAGGACATTGCACCGAAGATCGTATTTTTCCAAAACTGCCCCTATTCTGAACTCAAAGATCTCAGAATTTGTTTGTATTCTTCTCATCATTCACCAGGGACTTTAACGTCGAATTTTTCTGCTTTTCTTGCATTTACTTTTCTTACTTTGCTTTTTGCCTCTTTTTCTTTTCCCTCAACTTGGTGGGTTTTCACATGGTGAGTAGTGTCAACCCCATACCCAAACAATTCAGAAATACAGCTAAAATTTTCGGCATCAGAAATTTTCTTGACAGGGCCATTGCAAAGAACAGAAGTCAGGACTTTTCAGCTTTTGTAATGGGGTCTGGTGGGGTGCTTAGAAAAGTTAAGGCTTGAAAGCGGATTTCAAAAGTGGTTTAGGTAATCTGAGATCGCATTGTTACGTCAACCCTATTTTAGGGTTAAATTAGAATTTGCCAGAGCTTGTGCTCAATTGAGGCTTTTTCTCTTTCATTTTCTTTCTTTTTCCATTTTTCGGCCTTCAGCCATTTGTTGAAACTTTCACAAAAATTTGCCCCAGTTTATTTTTGAACTGAGGTTCTCTTTCCTTCTTTTGCTTCTGATTTTGTGACTTTTCACTTTTTCACTTCTTGAAGTTTTCCTTTTCAACTCCAACTTGCCCCAGTGTGGGGTTTGCGATTCTCAGGGGTTGCCAAACGAAGTATTTTATTCTGAAGGCTCAAAAGGGGTAACTAGGGATAGAATGCTTGATTGGAAAAAGAAGAGGGCCTGACTTTTATTCCATTCCTTACAATAACTCTGAAAGGAAACTTTCATTAATAGGAAATTTCTGGCATGTATTCGAATTAACTGACTGAGGGAGACCATTGTTCATCCATATTTGTGAAACATAGGCGATTCACGTGGACAAAACTCTTTCTTTTCCTCTCTTTCTCTTTTTTCCAAAAATTGGAACCCAAATGGCATCAAATTTCCCCAATTTGCGGTTCCCTTTCCCCTTTTTCTTTTTCCTTTTTTTTCTTTTTCTTTTTTCTTTCTTTTTTTTTTTTTCAAAATTCCCCAATCTCCTTCCCCAATGTGGGGTACGATCATATGTGCACTCGAAAAGAACCACCAATTTTAGCTCAAACGGGGATGCAAGGGATAAATGGTGTTTAAGTTGAAGAAACGATGGCCAAAGCATCATTCTTACATCTCATGACAACCAAAGTAATGAAATGGTCATTGAAAATCCGTTTTCCCCTTTTGATATTTGAAAATTTTCCAATGAAGGGTAGTGATCATTAGGGCTCTTATTTGAAACGAAATTATTCTTTCAAAGGCTCAAATGGGAGAGCAAATGATAAAATGTGTATAGGTAGAGAAACGAATGCTCAAAGTATCATTCCAAATTTTCAAAACAAACAAAAATAATGCACATTTTTGCTTTCACTTAGATGTGAATTGAATCGGTTAAACACAATGGATATTTTCAAGCAAAGATGGTCCCAATTTGCAATTTATCACTCAATGTGACTGATTTTATTCTGGGGTTAAGTGAAGGAGAAAAGGTATCTCAAGGGGCTTTTTGAGTGATCATTCACCTCTTTTTTTCTCTGAGCACTCTTATTGTATAACTTGGATCACCGATCAAATGTAAGGATTTAGGAAGCATACACTTGTGAATTTTTAGGCTAGAGGTTGAAAAAAATCTCAATTTGTTTTATTTCTCAAAATTCATCATGAAATCTCCAATGAATAAGAATAAAGAATGAAATGTACATAAATATACACAAGACAATGATTGTCCAAAAATTTTATTGCTGAAAAAGTTTGAAACAAAAATTCTCATTCAATTATGATACAAATGAGAAGAGAGAAACTTGTAAAGAGCTCCACATATACACTTTTTGTCTCCTTTTCTTTTAACACAAAAATATATTAACAAGTCAAATATATAGAATTTTCCTTGAAAACAATTATGAAATCTCTTAGAAGCTCTTAGCCTAGAGCTTTCAGATGGGTTTTTCAGATTTCCATTGTTGGATCTGCCCAAGAATAAAATAATACTTGTGATTTTCAAACTTTATTAGATCAAAATTATCATCAGCTATAGAAAAATGTTTTTGCCTTATTGAAATATTCTTATGAATGCAGGGGGGAAGGGGGAAAACAAAAGGAAAATACCCAGAGTTAGTAAGAAAGAATATAAAATCGGTATGCATGTCCTATGGGGGAGCCCTTTTTGTGCCAAGGGTAGGCCTAGCATGAAAATGCAATCCTTCAGAGCAGGCACTATACAATACCTGATGGATCCGATCAGCTTATGGAGTGAAAAATAATTTGAAAAATTTGGCCCATTGGAATGAGAAGAGACGTTTGTCAAAATGAGGATCTCGTCCGAAGGGATTGATTACTTTTGATCGATACAAGAACTTGCAAAAACGCACGGGTTTGACCTTGACGAACTTCCTATCGAAGAGATTGGAATTCGTTGACCAAATTTTTTCAGTGGAGCACGGGTCAAAACTCCAACTGATCAAATGGCTGGATACAATGGATGGTTTTCTCAAAAATCGACTAAATTTCCCAATTTGAAATTGAAACCCTGATTAGTCAAATGGGTTGAATGAAATTGACCATTTATTTAAAATCGACCGAATTACCCTAAAAAGGGAAACAGGTCAAATGAATTGAATGAAATTTAACTTATCCAAAATTAATCAGATCACCCTAAAAAGGGTAAATTGATCAAATAGATTGAACGCAACTTGATTTATTCAAAATCGGCTCGATTGCCCTAAAAATGGGTAAATTGGCCAAATGAATGAAATTGAATTAGTGATTTATTCAAAGAATCGGCCGAATGACCCTAAAAAGGGTAAATTGGTCAAATGAATTAACAATTTATTCAAAATCGACCAGGTGACCCTAAAAGGGGTAAATTGGTCAAATGACCCTAAAAAGGGTAAATTGGTCAAATGAATTGAAGATTTATTCAAAATCGACCGAGTGACCCTAAAAAGGGTAAATCGGTCAAATGACCCTAAAAAAGGTAAATTGGTCAAATGAATTGACGATTTATTCAAAATCGACCAGGTGACCCTAAAAAGGGTAAATGGGTCAAATGACCCTAAAAAAGGTAAATTGGTCAAATGAATTGACGATTTATTCAAAATCGACCAGGTGACCCTAAAAAGGGTAAATGGGTCAAATGACCCTAAAAAAGGTAAATTGGTCAAATGAATTGACGATTTATTCAATGAATCGGCAAAATGGATTGGTTGAATTGTCCGGCCATTGGTTATTTCAAAATCATTGAGGTGCATTAGTCTATGACCTTCTAAAAATCAAATTTTGGCCTTAGTTTATTTATCGTCTCAAAAGGAGGAATCATTTGTGAATTTCTTCAAATTAATGTATTTCACGCAAGGGATTTTTACCAATTTTTGATAAAATGGCCAAAAAGTGATTATTAGATGCTCATATTCCAAAGACCGCTCTATGAAAATGATCGGATCCTACCTTACCTTGTGCACTACCCCTTTGGATGGTACAAAATGTAAACGTGCAAGTCTCGTTGGATTAAATATCCGAGACACAAGGTGGCTTATCCCCTAACACGAGATCGCCTAAATGGCATTCCCTTTCTAGGGTTTATGCATGATGCCAGTTTATTAAAGCAATGTAAATATGTGACAAATATGGCCTAAAGGACATGAATAATGCATCGGGGGGAAAAGGTCTAAAAATGAAATGTATTTATTGAAAATCAAGTGTAATAACTGAAATTTAAACATGTGAGTCATCTAGTGGGTAAGTCACTAAAAGAGTGCCAAAAGGCCTCTTATTGCTAAGGCCCATGGATGCAAGCCAAGAAAACAAAAGAATGGTTAGTGCAATTGATAGTTCACATAACACATTGGGAGCAATTAAGAAAAGAAAATACAATAAAAACAAGTAAAAGGGGTGGAACCCCTTCCCTCGTGCCTAATGTGCTTAAAAGAGGGTGAGGCTGACTCTAACCTAGGAAAATGCTAGCATAGATGCATGAGGCTGGGGCTAACTAATGCAACTAGACTCGATAAGGCTTCGGCTCCCAAGCCTTCAGACCTAAAGGCAAAGGGTCATCACTCCCAAGGCCTTCGATCGGTGGCTCAAGTGATCCCTTAGGTAGCGCTATGGGCGCAGTGCACACCAGCCGCCTACCCAAGGCAATCGATCCTAATCCTACAAGGCGGTGTGGGGTAGCGCCCACGAAAAATAAAATAAAGTGGGATAACAATAAGTAAACGTGCACGTATGAAGTGTTCCCTATTTTGAGGGAAGGGGTTGAGAACCACACAAGGCTCTAAAGGTGACACCCCCCAAATGCAATGTAAGCGCGAGATAAACATACATCCAATCAACCAATCATACATTCATGAACGAGGGAGTAGTTGGATATGCGTGAAAATACAAAAAATCCTAATAAAAGGAAAAATGCAATCCTAAACACCCAAATGTGATATATGAAAAGATTAAAAGAAGAAAAAGATTGATTAAATCAAATTTGCTCGGACTCTCGAATATCCCCAGTGGAGTCGCCAACTGTCGCGCCCCATTTTTTGATAAATAAATAAATGTATTAAAAAATGTATTTTTTTGTGATTGAAAAAATGAATTGTGATTTAAAAGAAAAGTGGGCCTAAATGGGGGTTTGAGAATGCGACGATTTGACCCAAAATTGTAGTTTAAAAAGGGTTTTTGGAATAATAAAATTGGAGTCGCCACTTGGTAATGAGTTAAGGTGTACCAAGTCACCTAAAAAATGAGTTTTTTAAAGGAAAAATAGGAAAAAGTAGTAAGAAACCCCTTTTAAACAACTCCTAGTCCACGTAAACCAACGAAAAAGGTTCGGGAGTCACATTTGACGAAGGGGAAGGCAAGGATAAAAATCCAAGGCACCCCTTCGACCTAGCCAAGGCTAGTTGCGTGATTTAATCAAAGTTTTTCTTGTTTTAACCAAAGAATTTATTACATTTGGATGCACTATATGAATGCAAAAGAAAAGAAAAAAATGCAAACCTAAATTCTAAAATGTCTCTTGTAAGGTTTTTGGTCCCAACCACATGAATTGTGGCGGCCAATAAAGGAAAACCTTATAGAGGTCGATTAATGCAAATGATGGCTAAAGTACAAGTGTGCAAGTGTATAAAAAGGTGCACGTGTGAAATTGTATGAAAAATCCAAGTGTTTGTGTGCCAGTGTATGAAAAGGTGCATGTGTGAAATTGTATGAAAAATCCAAGTGTTTGTGTGCAAGTGCATGAAATATAGTGATAAGTGCATATAGGTGTAATTAAATGCACTTTTGTGAAGTAGAAATCAAAATGAACAATAAGGAAAGGAAAAGTGATAAGGAAATGTGAATTGAAAAATGAATAAGTGATAAAATGAGAATGAATGAACCTAAAGGAATGCATCAGGTTGGGTATGGGAATGACTCCTAACTTTTTCGACTTCGATTTTCCCTTTGATTAGAAAGCAAAACTAGCGTGCTAAGGCTATTGAGTAGCCACACTCGCTTGTTTTCCTTATCAAGAGGGGATTTTCACGCAAATGAACCCTAACTAGCATGAGATGCAAGTCCTAAAGTGAAGGGGAAGGGGTTTGAGGAACATACCAAATGATAAACTAAGGAAAAATGCGTGATATGTGGTGATCATGCACTTCATGAAAAAAAAAAAAAAAAACCTATTGGGTCTAGCATTGGACTAGCCCCTCCTATGAATTCCGACTAGCGTTGGACTAGTGGAAACGATAAAAGAAGCCACAACTAGCGTTGGACTAGTGTGGTGACGTACATTCATCCATTCCATTCATCCACACTACAAAAAGCGAGTAGACATGCGAATCACTTATAAACACGTAGCACATAACATTTAGCATGCTTGACTAGATGCAAAATCCTAATAAAGCATTTAACATATAACACATAGGCATGCAACCATTACATTTGCTAACTAAAACAAAAGGGAAAGGGAAAATGGACCAAATTACTTGCTACGCCCTATCTATTACAAGCCAAGAGGTGTACACATACCCCATTAATAAAAATCAAAAGTAAATGAAATAACTGAAAGGAAATAAGGAGAGGCTAGGAAAGCAAGTAGACATGCAAATTTCAATTAGCACATTAGTCCACATAGGAGAGAAACAAAAGGGGTAAAAGAGATTATACCTCCCCGTTGGTGATACTAAGGAAGTAAACAAACTCAACTTGGCTAGAGTCACCCAAGAAAAGACTAACTTAGGCTAAAATCACCAAAAACAAAAGATTAATGCACCAATTTAGTGATAAGATATAAACTAAACAATTTGAATCCACCAAACATCAAACTTTCCCTCAATTGCAACTCAATGAAGTCAAAACTACTTAAAGACCAAGGCAAAAAGCATGATCATCCAATCCCCAAGCATAACATCTACTAAAAACCCAAATGCAAGCACTACTCAAATCATTTGAACCTAATTGAAGCATTTAAAAACTCAAAGGTCCCCAAGTAAAAAAATTAAAATCCAAGCAAACATCATATCTCAAGAATCCAAGAGTGAATGAAAGTCCATGAATGGTTTAAACTTGCATTTGTAGGACCCAATAACGACCACTAATCAATCACAATCAACTTCAAAACGAATCATCAAAGAGCTTCAAAGGTCCCAAAAATAATAAAGATCAATTAATGATTCAAATGCGAACACCTTAGAACCTAATTGCAAGCATTGGAATGTAATTGGGCCATAATGCATTGCTGCAAAAATCACAGGGACCCAATTGATTAGCTTTCTCAAATTTGTGGGTCATAGTAGAACAAGGGGAGACTTGGGGGGTTAAAGTGAAATTTTCAAAAAATAGTTTCATGCAAAACCATGCAAAGCTACGTAAACATTGCCTGCAACAAGAATTCTGATGAAAGCTTCCCTCAATTTGGCATTAACAGCTTTCAAACTCAATTAAATCCAAACAAAAAAACTACCATACATTCCTCTCATTTTGCATCATGAAACTTATAAATTTAACACCAAAGGTCAGCCAACAGACATGCAAAATCTGAACAGTTCAGGTGACTTCATGCAAAGCTTAGGAAACATTTCTGCAACCAAAGAGAGTCAGCCGAGACTTTGGAACTTCAGCAGCCTTATGCGGCAAGAGAAAAGATTTTAACCAAGAAGAAAATCCAGCTTCCTAGCACTCGCTAAAGGTTGCAAACTCATTCTTAAAAACACCTTTTATGCATACAAAAAAACAAAGAGAAATCTAGAATGAGAAACCAACTCATGATTCAGATTGGTTCAAGACAACTCACCCACCATTCAGAATTTTTAGGGAAATCTATTTTACTTGGCCAACATTCAAGCTAGTTTACGTTTCCTGTGATTCAAAGAATGCAAACTCAACACCAAACCTTCTTTTCTTCCATTCAAACATAAGATTAGGCATGCAGGTTAAGTAGGAAAACTCAACAAATCAAACACAGAGAAGAAAACATCACAGAAAAATTGTGGCAGCTTAGGCTTCTGTATTAATTTGCTGCATTTTCAAACACAAACTTTGGACTTTAGCACCTCATCTTTAACCAAACCTTTCACCTAACAAAATCATTACTTCAAAACACACATAAATGTCATGGTACAATGAACCATGAGCATGGAAAAACATGCAAACTGCTTGAACCTTTCAACAGACTTGCGGATTTGGCTTCTGCAATTTTCAGCCATGACTTTCTATCCTTGCATGTAAACTTTCGGCAAAACCAAGTTCATTTAAAACTTCAAATCAACTTCACTCAAAACCACGTTAAACACCTCTCAAAATATTTCAAATAATCAGCAAACTAAGTAATTCAAACACTCGAAAAATTCAGCAGCCAAAAGTGAAGCCTGCTGCATTTTTTTTTGTTTCCTAACTCAAATTTCCAATTCAAACACACGACTTTGATTAGATACCCTTCAACCCCAACATCACAGCTTTAAACTACGCAAGTAACTATACAACCACCCCAATCCAGACGAACAAAAACCAAACTGAAGCCATGCAAAAAATTCTGGAAAAATATGTGTGCAAAGGTGGTTCAGCAACCTGAAATGATCATTTTCAGCAAGCATTTGATCTTAATTCAAGTGTTTCAGCCCCCAAACATACAAAACATGCATTTTATACCTATAACTACCCAAAAACAGCTTACAAACTCACAAAACGAAAAGGGAAATCAACGAATTAAAAGTCAGAAATTCAACTTGCCGAAGAAGCACTCCATTTTCTGGTTTGGTTCTTGTTCCTCACATGGACAGCAGCAATACTTAAAATGAGAATCTATGACACTAACTTACAAGAAAAATCTAGTCTTGCAACCCAAAACTCAACCTAAGACGAACCACCAACCAAAGTTGGAAACTTTAACCATTTTCTCTCGGCCAAAACACCCATATGTGAAATATCAACCCCCCACCCAAACTTCAGATTTTACCAAACCCAAAAACAAGAAACCTTAGTCATATTGAAGCCAGACCAGAATCAACAAGGACACAGAAATGCAAACAAATAACTAAAGGAAAAAACTTTGACCTTTAAAAGAAGAAATCGATACCTGAAATGACGAAAGAACTTGAACGATTCAGCAAACACTCGACGGAGGAGCGATGATGATGCAGTTGTCTTCTCTCTCTCTCTGTATGCTCTACTCCTTCTTCCTAATCAGCCGCCCATCAGCCTCTCTGATTTCTCAGCCTGTTTTCCTCTCCTTTCTTTTGCTTGTTTCTAATTTTTCCCTTTAGTCTCCTTACCCCGTAGTTTCTTTTTCTCCCTTCCGCTGTTTTTTTTTTTTGCTCATCCGAGAGCCTCTTCCTGAAACCCTCTTCTCTGGTTTCCTTTCCTAGCCGTTGTTTTTTTTTTCAGATGTTCGGCCGTCGCTCCCTTCTCACGAAGACCCAGCTCTCTCATTCTTCTCTCTAGCTCCCCCTCTATCTCCCAAGACTCTCCGTTGTTATCCCCTTAGCTCTCCTTTCTTCCTAACCTTTTCCTGCCGTCCTCTTCGTTCCCTCTCCCTACTGTTTTCCTTTTTTCTCTTGCTGTTTTCTTTTTCCTACGCCGTCTCACGCACTCCACTCCCCAAAACTCTCGTCCTTTCTTTCTTTTTTTCCTGATTTCTTTCTAGCAGTCCGATCCTCCCTGCTTTGCGGCTGCTCTGTTTCTTAGCCTTTTATATGGTGCCCTTCAACCCTAAAAAACCCAGCAACCTCCGTCCAAATTTGCAGCCAAGGGCCTGCCCCAGCTCCCTCTGTGCAAGCTGCGTTTAACGCAGCTTGCCGCGACTGATTTGACTTTCTCTTTTTTTTTTTTTTTAACTAATTAAGACAGAAATTGATAATAATAAAATAAACAAATAACAAAACAATTTAATTAACATTGAATGGAAAATAAATGAACTAAAAACCACAAATTACAACTTCCATTTTTCATCGATTTTCCTTTTCCATTTTCGGCACTTTTCCCCTTTTTTTCAATTTTAAACGTTTTTTCATTTTTCCAAAGATAAGCCAATATGCATTAAACCATTTTTTTTTCTTTTCTCTTTTTTTTTTCTTTTTTACTTTTCACTTTTCCCTCTCTTTTTCTAAAAATTCCACGCTAAAACTTACAAAAATACAAAAACAAAAATAAAAACTACAAAAACAACTAAAACTAAAAAGTGAATGAAACTAAAATAAAAAAGCACAAACAATAATGAACTAAAATGCCAACAAAGCATACCAATTAATTCAAAATTTGGTGTCTACACTCCTTATAATTTCAAATCATATATTTTGGCCTTTTATGGTTTGAACTAATTTGAACAGCAATGGAAATCGTCAAAACTAACCGAGGCAGACGAAATGACACAATTACCCTAATATATATATATATAAGCAATAAAAGACCTTCTAACAATGATCCTATTGAGCAAATTTATAGAAAACCCCCTATGGTCAAGCCAACTCACGAAAAAGCCCCCTATGATTACTATCGCGCCCCATTTTTCAAAAAATAAAATTATGAGTTATAAAAATGAATTTTTGATTAATTTTGAGTGAAAATGTGTTTTTGATTTTTAGAAAATAAATAAAGAAAAAGTGCCTAAAATGGGACTTACAAAGTGCGACGGTTTTGGTCCAAAATAATAGTCTAAAAAGGGTTTTAGGAAAAATAGAAGTCGCCACTTGATATTGAGTTAAGGTATACCAAATCACCTAAAAATGTATTTTTAATAATAAAAAATAAATTAAACCCTTTTTAAACGACTCCAGGCCTCCGAAAAATAAGAGAAAAGAGTTTGGGAGTCACGGTTGAAAAAAGAGAAGGCAAAGATTTGATCTAAGGCACCCTTTCAACCTAGCTAAGGTTAGTTGCACGATTTAGTCAAAATTTTTCTTCTTGTAACCTATAAAACTTATCATATTTAGATGTTTCTACATCCTGCTGTGTTTGGACAGCAGATTATTTGCTAAAATTTATTTGCTTACATCATCATTACAATTTCCAACACACCTTTTTATCTTTCCAATTATCTTTTTATCTCACATACATCACATCACAAAAAGTGCTACAGTAAAAATATCTCAAATAATTTACAATCCAAACACCTAATGGATATCGAGAGGGTCGAATATCTCTTCAAAGTTTAATTGGTGTGAATCACATTAATTGTGATACCCAAAATGATCCTTAAAAGAGGTCACAAATATGCAAAGATGAAACTCGAAGAAAATTAGAATTATAACAAATATACGTGACCTAAAGGAGAGGATTGCAGCATAATGGGTACGAGGGACTAAGATTCGTGACTTCAATTTTCCTTTTTATAGAGGAGATACGAGCGTGTTAAGACTAAGAAGCCATACTCGTCCATTTCCCATATTTGAAGGATGACTCTTCTAATGTAGTCAAGCAAATGAACTAGCCTATTAGGGGGGATAATATATAGAGGAAATATCATGCAAGATGTGCAAAGATCCTAAAAATAAAAAATGTGCATGAAATGTGATGAATATCACGCAAAGAATGTGAATCTAGCGCGAAAACGACCTAAAGGGTCTAGCATTGGACTAGCCCACTTCTACAAGTCATCGCTAGCATTGGACTAGTGAGAAATCAAAAGAAAAGGCCACAACTAGCGTTTGTGACGCCCCCACTTCTCCCTAAGGCGAACCAAAGGGTATCCGCGGGACGCCTGCCCAACTCTCGACAGGACTCAAGCAATATCCGTCCAAGCTTAATACAATACTAGACGTTACGATTAAATACCATAAATACAATCAGTGCGTAAGCATTCAAGCTTATCAATATTCAACATCTGCCCAATCATTACATCGAAATCTCGAAATACATCAATATTCAAAATATACATCAATCACAAGTCTAGCCCCAAAGTGCAACGGAAACCCTAAAACAAGAGTACGCCAAGAGGGGTTTCTCCAACATTTCTCCAAGTCCAATCCTGTTAAGGAAAACAAATCTATAGGGTGAGCTGAAGGCTCGTGAGGCCAAGAACACACATGCAAGCACTTTGTTCAAATAGCAATCCCAGATTTAATAAATAAAACCATGTCCATTCAATAATCAATCATTCGAACAGGAAAAGTAATCAGAAACAATTCAAGGATATAGTAGCTCTCAGGAGCTAAGTTCCACTCGATCTGCCGATGTCATTCGTATACCTTCCCGCGTTGACCCTCCTGTCAACCGGGTCGGTATTTCCATTTCCGTAGATCACTACTTACTTCCCTCCGTCCACCGTACACCTCAAGGGCCCACAAGTCATTTATAAGGCGATACTCCACGAGTATGCCAAGCAAGACCTCTCATTAGGTCGAGCTTATATATATCTCATGGCTCGCCCAAGTCCCCGACCAAGCCCATTGCCGGCTCGAGTCTAAGGTTGGCCTATGAGTTTGGGCGTCCCCCATTCATTTGAAAGTCGAGGAGGTTCACTCCAACGACATATGTAATCATAACATAACATTGCATTTCATTCATTCATTCAATACATTTCATTCATTCAATACATTTCAATCATTCATTTGAAATTAGAACGAGTGCGATAAAGTACGCACCCGCCCTTATTTTTAAAACTTCCAACAATTACCACAAATAAGCAAGTATCGAAGATTCACACACTTGACACTCACCGAGCAATTCAATAAGAATTATTTTCTGGGAGTTCAAGTGTCCACGGTGAGATCCTCTTGAAGGTCTCCTTGCGCGCTTGGCAATTAATAGCGGATAATGACACAATTAACCCACTTATCAAGGAAGATTGTACTCTAGTACAATCTAAAGATTATTTCACAAAAGGAACCTCAATTACTCGTAAATCGAGGTTCAGCTTGCCTTTTATTATGTACAATATTATTTGAGTTTTTATCATGAAAATCGAGGGCAAAACGTTTGAATAATACTAAGAGAATTAAGAGTTTTGGAAAAACTCCTTTGCCTTGGAAATTGAGAAATTTCAGTTTTATCCTAAATCTTTGAAAATTCGTATCTCTCTCGATATAAGCCCAAAACTGGAAAACTTTATACCATTAGAAATCTTTTGGAAAGTGCTAAAAGTTCTTAGAAGACACCTTTCCATGAATCTAAGTTGAAAGTACTCAAAAATGAACTTGAAGGTACAGGCTCGGCGTACAAGGCAGAATTAAGTTGGATTTCGGCCAACTTTGAAAATTCGGCACGATTCACACGTTGCAAATCAGCCTCTGAAATTTGTCACTCAATTAGAGTTGCAAGTGAGGTTTATAAAAAAACAAGCGGATCAAGAATTGGAGTTTCGAGTACCGAGATACGGTGGCTCAAAGTTGGGGAAATTCAAGACTGGAGAAGAATTTCCAGATTTGAACCTCCAACACTAGAAATTTAATTAGGTATCGAAACGAACTTGGATTGGTACCAAAATTGGCAGTATTTTACTCCTATATGAAAGGTACCGTTCTATCAAATTTCAGGGAAAAATACCTTCGGAAAGATAGTTAATTAGTCAACCAAAGTTCAGGAAAAATTCTAAGGCAATATGCCTTTTGACTTTCATTTCCCAATTCCAAATCGTTTAACCAAGAAAGCTATCCAACCATGGTTCATTGGTGAAATAAGGGTCTAAGATACATCCATGATACCTTTGGTAATGGTTTAGCATCAAAATTTCAATTAATAAGATCACTCCCAAGTTTTTGTCCCAAATCAGTCCAAATATTACGTTTTTCCAAAACAGGGCAGTCCTCTTGTTTTAGTCACAACTCAATCAATTTAACTCAGAATGAGGCATGGTTTATGGCGTTAGAAAATAAATTCATAGGGCTATAATATCTCAGAAGGAATCATTTCAAAATTTGGCATTTAACTAGTTCAAAATCGGGCATCAATTTGCTGCCTTATCACTTCATTCCAGTTGAACAGAGCAACAGGGCAGCGATCTTAAAACGTTTGGTTCGGCTCACTCACAAGGAATCAGAATGTGCATTTTATCTCCAATTAAAGCCTGAAATGTCTAGTTTCCAACGCCACTGACGGCACATGATTTTGACATCCGAGGACGGAGTTATGGCCGAAACACCACCGCTGGTCAGAGCCATACGGGAACAGTTTCCAGATTTGCTAGTTTCACAAAAAAATTCATTTGCCCAACCAAACCTCAATATTTTCCAATGAAATTTTTCACACATCTAATACGTCATATAAACATTAGATTCAAGCCATTAGATCATTTAAAATTGGTCTTAAAATGGCCGAACAAGGCAGGGGTAAAATCAGAAACTTTTGCTTCTTGCACCCAATGAAGTTTCTATCAATTACACACCATGAATCCATCATTTTAACCACTAAACCAACAATATATCCACTATCAATCATCAAATCAGCAACAACCCAAGAGTGGGAGTTCATAGAGCCCACTTTCACATTTTTCCAACAATATCAAGTCATCTACTTACATGCAAGTACTTAGAGATGCATATCTACTACTATAAATCAAGTTTAAGGTGATGGATCATGTTATACCTTCTTAGTGTACTAGATCAGAATTTTTGGCCCTCAAAATGCTCCAAGAAACCATGAAAATGCAGCCCTTTAGCTAGATAAATCCAACCTCCAAGTAGTTTGCTAGATGATCTCCAAGTTTGGTGAAGATTGATTGAAGTTTTGTGGTTGATTTGGTGAAGAAATTTTTGAAGCAAGGGAGTTAGAGAGAGGGAGAAGGCTGGTCGGCACTATGGGAGAGAAGAGAGAGTGAAATATGATCAATTCTAGCTTCCAAGGGAAGATTAAAATGAGTGGTGCAAATTCACTCCAAGGTCAACTCTCATTAATGCTCGTTTGGTGCGTTTAGGGCTCGATTTTCTCGCGCGTTTGGTTCACTAGTGCACTGAACCTCCAATGCATTTATATTCATGTAAGTATTATTCACTCTTAATTGTCCCGAAATAAGGGTCTAAGGTCCCTCAAATAAAGTCGCGCGTGTGAAAACGCGTACCATCAATTTTAACGCTATAACGCGAAACTTCCGAGAAATTCTTATAACGACTGCACTACTAACTATCACTTAAGTATTTATTCATAAGATTACCTATTTTAGGACCATAGTACAAGTCTCCAATATTCCAAGCTTATTGTGCTCCTACGCGGATAAAATCTCCAAGCACTATTCACTGTTCTCACTAAACGCGCTCCCGGAAATTAATTCTTGAAATAAGTCACTTTAAAAAAATATAACGAAGCTATATTTCCACGTAATTAGGTTCAAGAGGTCTAGAAAATAATACTCGGAATAAATGAACAAGTAAATAATTAAATAAGCTCAAATTAGGGTTTTAATAGGAGTTTTACGAGTCCCCACATGAGTCGAGTATTAACTCCTCAAATCTCCAATAAATTTGTATCCATGCGTCTTTTGGAAAACTATCCACGCATGAGTAGTATATGCTCACTTAGAACTTATTCACCTTTAATTCTCGATTAACTTTTCTTAATCTGCTATTGTCCGTTCTTAATTTCCCCAGGATAATCATACTCTCGAATACAATATCACCTTGAAACACTCGTGTTCATTATTTCTCACTTAAACAATCCTCCGAAAATTGAAGTTGTTAACGGGACGTTTTAAAAGTATAATGAAGACATTATTCCATACGAATGGATTTAAAATGGTCGTAATAAATTATTTGGGAAAAACAGGTGGATAAATACTTAATTAAACCATTAATATTCGATAAAAATAAGAAATTTTTCGGGTCCTCACAGCGTTGGACTAGTGTGGTGACGTCATGCATTTATTATAACTAAATAAATCATATAAAGCATAATTAAAGCAAGTAAACACATAAAACACATAGATCACATAACACATAAGCCTAATTTCTAGATGCAAAACCCTAATGAAAGCAAGTAAACACATAAGTGCACAAGCATGCAAGCACCCAAGCAAATAAACACAAATAAGAGCCTAACTATTACATTCAGGGCCCTAATTACAATCTAAAGGGGGAAGTTCTAAAAAAAATAATAACCTAACTATTACATTTATCTAACTAGATACATTTTTAGCAAAAATTAAAACCTATGTATTACATAGGCTAGCTAAATGCATGTCTTGAGCACCTATCTATTACAACTTGGCATTTTAATGCCTCTCAAATAATCATCAAAATAAAATAAAATAAAACAAATGAAACTTAACATGAAAAAGAATGACTAATTAAAGAAAAAGCATTCAAAACATACAATTACGCATAAGAATACATTGGAGCGCATAAAGGAGTTTAAAATAATAAAAGAGATTACCTCTCTTGAAGTGGTGATTAGATGGGGTGAAATTTGCCCTACTTATGCTCCAAAATAAACAAAATGATCAAGACACCAATTTCATTATAAAGAAATAGAAATAATCATGAAATCTACCAATTAAAGCTCTTAAATGAAGCATAATTAACAATTAAAGAAGAAAAGTAACTTATATTTAAGAAATCAAAACTACTTGGGACCTAATTGCAAAAATTAAGAAAGATTTGGGGGTCAATTTGTAATTATTACAATATTTAAGGTCAAATTGAAAGAAAAATAAAGTTCAGGAACCTATTTACAATTAAATGAGGGACCTAATTGAAAGAAATTAAACATTTTAGGGCTGAAATACAAAATACTCAAAATTGTAGGGACTAATCTGCAAATTCGTCTATGGTCTTCCTAACCTAACAGGCCACTTGGGCCATTTTTATTTTTCTTTGAGCCAAAAACTATCAAGCCCGAAGAAAAGCCTCAAGAATAAGGGTGGGCTGACCCATCATTTTTGCTAAGCAAAGTCCATCAAAAGGCTAGGCTTTGACCTCCAAGTCCACACAAAAACCCATCAAAACAAAAACACAACCCCTCTTTTAAAACCCAAACAAATCAATGTTAATCCAATTTTACTAAAACCCATCAAGGCAACAAATCAATTCAAAATTATTAAACCCTAATTATGCTTTAAAACCCAGAAATAGTTCACCCCAAAGACCTACTTAAAACATGAAAAAGATTATTAAAACTTAAAAGGGCGAAATAAGCTAGATTTTTCCAAGTTTTGGGCCATAGTGAAATTAAACAAAAGTTGGGGATCAAAAATGTAAAATTTAAAAACTTGCATGCAGCTTCTTTTTTTTTTCTCACAAATGATCAAGAACACACGCACACAGTTAGATTAAACACTCGGAGAGTCATCAAAGAACAGCACAAACGGACAATCTAAGGTGGGATCCACAAATCAACCAGATTTCACAAAGCAACTACAAATCTAAGGTGGGGCCCACAAACTTGCATATAGCTTCTTCGAAGAGCCTTCCTACAACTTCTTGGGTTTCACTAGCTACTCTTATTCAAGCATAAGAAAATCAGCCACAAACTTAAACGAAGCCCATGGATTCATCAACTAACATAGGAACTTCAACCCAACAAGAAAACAATGTAACAACATGAAATTAAGGGTTCAAGACCCCCCCTCTTCCTTTCCTTCTCGGGTTCGCAAGCAAAAAGAGAAACAGGCAACTTTCATTTGTAGATTCCAAACAAAGCCCCGAAAACATGACTCAGATCATGAGCTGCAAAACTTGCAGAGATAAAAAAAATCACTGATGGCCTTTACGTTAACTTGACAGCTTTGTCATCTTTTAATAAGATGCATCAGACCCAACAATACGCATAAGGCTAGTGCAAAAACTCATGAAGCAATAATCTGACAAGGTTCCCGTTTAATGAGTTTAATTCTTTTTGCATATGGATTGCAGCAAGCAAGGGAAAGATTAAGAGTTACCTTTGATGTTTGAAGATACCCAAATAAACGTAGGAAATCTGAGGAGAGTGGGATTCAAAGCTGAAATCTAGAAGCTAGGACCTTTGTTGCAGAAATTTCAGCAGTGACAAGGTCAAGAGTTTGGGCTACAATTCGAAAGGGCTGGGGATGTTTTTTCATAATGTTTTCAAAACAAAATTTGTTCTGTCACATCTGGTGATAGTGCAGAAAAAAAATAAATCACTCAAAAAGCTTCAAAAACAAGTCAAAAATTGATTAGGAAAGAGGCTAGTCAGCCAACCTGGTCGGAGATTTTTCAGCCAAATTTTCCTTTTTCTTGCCAGATTTTTCAGACAAGGGCTTGGTCGATTAGATAACGAACCATGGGTATCTAGTGTTGTCGAGTGGAGTGTTATCTTCTCAACTAATCGGTATACTCGAGTATTACCATCAGTGTTTATTGAGGATTTTGGGTCCAGTAGGGGGTTTGAATGGTGGACGGAGAGTATTTTAAGTGGTGCTCTACTGGATTAGTTACTTACTTGAAAATTGACGGAGTGTCAACTATTACTTGATCAAGCTCTGGTGCTGCAATGGGAATTTGGCTCCTGAGAGCCATCCGTATCCTTATACTTTGGAATGATTAGTACTTATCGTGTTATTGTTTCGTTTTAAAAGAAAAACTTTACACTCGCTCATTTTGAGATTTGCTACTTGAAATGTTATTGCTCACTTTTATGAAATTTTCATGCTCATTACTTTGCTACATTGAAACTTGTACTTATAAACAATGGTCGATTTGTATTTGTATGTTCCAAACTTGGGAACTGTTATTTCGTTTATTATTGAGGTTGCACCCTGTATTGTTTGATGTGAGCGAGTGAGTCCTGGCGAGAGTTGGGCAGGCGACCCGCCGAACCCTGGGGTATGCCCTAGGGAGAGGTGGGGCCGTCACAGATGGTATCAGAGCTCCTATCGAGCTCGTCCCGGGAGAGGGTCCTCAAACTGTGGGGATTGGCTTGTTAAGTGTGAAACAAATGTCTATTGTTGGGGACCTTAGATATGTATGTTGGGTAGGAATATCAAAAATGATTGATTTCCTCTTGAGCCTAGCTGTGACAGTCCCACCTTACCCTAAGGCAAACCAAAGGGTTCAGCGGACCACCTGCCCAGCTCTCGCTGGGACTCAGTCATACCTCAATCAATTCCGAAATAAAACCACAAGAATTCGTATAACCATAATCCAAAACTTAAACTCAAAACTCATTCACCTCACATAAAATCGAAACAAAACCACAAGGCAAAGTATAACAATTCCAAGCTTAGAACATATACTTATAGATATTTCTATCTCAAAAGGAATTACAAAATCAAATGTACAAAAGTTCTCAATTCTTCATACATCCAACCCGTGCCAAAAGGTAGGGCGAGAACCATTACAAAATCAGAAACTAGCCTAGGTTAGTCTAAACCGAGCTCTCGTCCTTGTTCGCCTTCCCCTGTTAAGGAAAACAAAACTAAAGGGATGAACTAAAAGCTCAGTGAGGTTCCGAACACATAATCAAACAATCAATTCAATACATTAAACATAGAGTATCAATAATTCAAGAAACATTTACAATGGAAAGCGATAATAACACATTCATTAAAAGGATACGGGCTCACAGGGAGCCATTCATTCGTTCGTTCATTCATTCTCCTAACATTCCCCTTATTCCTCCAATCATTTGAAAATGCATTTTCGTAAGTAAAACCCTCATTTCATTGACATTCGTTCGTTCATTTCATTTCACCCCCTCCTGGACGTTGGCCAGGCTCCACCAGACTACAAGGTAATACTCGAGTATACCAAACGTTCACCCAGGGTCACCAAATCGCCCGACCGAGTCTGCTTCTAGCTCGAGTCGACAGGTAACAAAGGGCAAGGGCCCAGTTCAGCCAAACGGCTTACATTCATGCGCAACTAGCATTTAATCATTTAATCATTGAAAATTTCACATTTATTTAGGCCGAGTGCGATAAAGTACACACTCGCCTAGTAAAATTCGTTTTAACAGTCATTGATAACATGGAACATGTAATCATACATCCACCACAAGCCATATAGTCAAGAACAAGCCATATAGTCAATGAAAATATAACAAACAAGGAAAACTCACCTATTTACACAAAATAATATCCAAAATATCTTGTCGGATAATACTGTCAGTCACTGATGAACCCTAATATAATCAAAAGTACACATTATGCTTCAACTATCAAAGATTTAAGTGATTCCAAGAAAATTCGAATATGTACTAGTACAAAATATAAATATAGTTTTGGTAGTGAAAAGAGTACATTGAAACCAAAGGACATAAGTAAACTATTTGTAAAACTTTAAAATCTATATTTCAATAGCCATTCCATAGGTTCAAAGTCATACAAGTACAAAATCAAGCTACGAACATGTGCGGAAATGGAGTTTGTGTCAAGAAATAAAAGATAGATTTGACGTTGTTTTGCGTAATGGACACAACCGAGGCTATGCTTATCAGATTAAGGTACAATTTATACCGTTTTGAAGCTAAGACAGAGAGCTATAACTTTGATAAGACTACTTAGTCCAGTTCTCACCCTAACTAGGTCAAATCTACCAAAACAACTCCAGATTTTCCAGTTCGAAGCTCACTGTGAAATTCAACTAGCAGTCCTGATTCATTCACTCATATCTCAGCACACACAACTCCAATTCAGGTAATTCAAAAGCCATTTGAAAGTTAAGATACAAGGCTATAATTCTTAAGAAGACATCAACAACCAATTCAGTAATATTCCTGGTCAAATTAACCACTTACAGAGGCTGATTATCATTTTTGATAGAAACAGGGCAGTAGGGGCAATTTTGTCATTTCACAAGATACCCTGCTCCGATTGAGTTGAAATTTTGTAGGCAACTATAAAACATCATTCTATACAATATTCATGTTTTAGGCTAAGCTAAATTCAGCTTCTAACATGGTGAACTAGAACCGGGCAGAACAGGGTATACCTTAACTTCAACTCTGGAATTTGCTACAATCAAGGTATAAATCTCATTTTTAGCTTGAAACTATCACTACCACCTCTTATACCAACTTATATACATCATATACCGTCTAACTAACAAGAAATACAGTTGAAACCTCAACCCTAACTCAAGAACATGCACCATATCCATCATAACAGAAATTTTAAGCATCAAAACTGGAAATTTGTATCACTTGCTGGAATTTGAGAAACCACCATAGAAATCACCAAATCTTCCATACAAACCCACAAAAATGATATATAAACTATCATTAACCCTTATAAGCATCTTACAACATCAAAATCAACATTTCTACTCAATTGCTACAAGCTTTTACAAGAGTTCAAGGCTGCTTTACCTTCCAAAGGTTGGTTCACAAGGTTGCACTTCAAGAACCAAGTTCCTTAGCTTCCTTTTGCTCTAACTCCCAAGCTGGTTGGATGAGTTGCACACAATCAGAATTTTTCTCTTGTTCTTTCTCTTATGTCTCTCGGTTTTTCCTTTCTTCATTTCTCCCACAAGCTGGCCGAAACTTTGCTTATTTCTTTTGGCTTTTGCCTTGCTAAGTAGATTAATACTAAGTCTCTTGGTCAAAGTCCACTACCTTTTTGATTGGCCAATCACAGTTAAGCTTAGGAATCTCATGGAACCTTTAGGAAGCCTAGCAACTTGTGATTAACGAAAAGTCACACTATGGCCCAATTAATTTCACAATCCTACCAATTTACTCCACAATTTACATACTTGATATATTCCAAAAACCCAATTACACCTCAATTACTCCACTAATCACCCAATCACTATAATTACCTATAATCAAATATGCATTGTCATACATAAACTCAATTACATACTAACCTTTTAGTCACAAGTAAAACTAGGGTTTTGATTTAAATTTAAAGTGTCCAATTAAAAAAATATTTTTTTTAAAAACAAAACAAAAGAAATAAATCTAAATTTTAAAGAACGAGGGAAAAACATTGTCCTAAAATTCGGGGTATCACACTAGCTAACTCCAGTGGTGAATTATCATATTTTTGGATTCTTGTACCTGAATACCAAAGAGTGATACCTTTATGATAAGTCGATATCCCGAGTAATATGAGAGTAAGTTTGAATGGCGAAAACCAAGGCACGAGGGATGCGAATAGTCTGGACTTAGGATATATATTGACAATATTAGTGAGATTGGGGACCCTGATTATTCACGCGTATGTACTTGGTTGTACTTCGTCAAGTTTTGATTAAGTATAGTGCCTGAGCAATACCTAGAGTTAATGTCCCGTAGGATGCGTGAAAGTATGTTATTTTCAATGTGTTTTATTAGTTTTCATTTTATGAGTTTCCGTTTTATGATTTGAAAATGCTTTTATTGAACTTTATAGCTATTTTATTTTGCTTATACTTATTTACGAATAAATATATGAATTTACGAATAAATGTATGAATTTCGATAATGAAATTCTTTTAAGGAGGAGAGATTGTGATATCCCGACTTTTAGGATATTACGATTTTTGTATTTTATTCTTTGTTTTAAGACATTGTTTTGTTTTAAAGATTAGAAACCCTACTTGTACTCAAAACCCTAGTTTTACTTGTGACTAACAGGTTTTCTTAAATCTCTCATATTTTAGTCGAAAACCAAATTTTAATCTATGGAATTGTAAAATCCATCATATTTGTCTTAAAATTCCCTTTAATTTGAAATCTATTATCTTATAATAGCTTTACTACTCATTTACCCCCTTAAGAATTGCAATTCACCCTAGAATCAAGGGTTTTTCGTTTAGGTTCGTAGTTAGCATAAATTCAAGTTTTTACGTATTTTGGTAGTGTAATTAATCGGTATAGACTGTGTATAAATTTACTGATTAAAGAGTGAGTTTTAGATGATATTAAGTGTGTGATTAGAAGTGATAATAATAAGTTAGTGAATTATAAGTTAAAACCCTATTATACGCGAATTAAGGAAAAACGGTGTGAACCGAAGTGTACCGTTTGTTACCGAGTGAGTACACCACTTGAACACTATTTTATTACCTTAATCACCTTGATTTTATTTCAGCTAATCACCCCTAAAATATCCTATAAAACAGCCACCATTTTTGACCAAAATAAAAGGAAGAAAAAAAAAAACAAGAGGACCAATGGTGGCTTGACAAGTGTTGGCCAACCAAGTTTGACCAACAAATTTCCTATCTTCTTAACTTTGTTTTGGACCAAAATTCCTGCACTTTTTCCTTCATTTGGCCCTGAGTTTGGAGAGGGAAAAGAAAGGAGAGAAAACTCCAGTTCCACCATAACAACTTTGCTTGATTCTTGAGAAAATTAACGTGAAACGTGATTTTACTCAGATCAATCTTTGGGAAAGCTTGGAGGTGAGCTTGGTGGAGCTTTTGGGAGGAAGAAAGTTCTTGTATCACAACTTATTTTAGGGCTTTTGAGGTATTATGGCTGCTTTTCCATTTTGCTTTCCCTTAAGCTTGTTTAAGTTATGTAGCAACTTGTATTCTTGGCTTGTGATACCTACTTAAGTGATTTTGATGATTGTGGTTGTGGATTTGTGAGTTAGGGTTTTGAATTATTCACTTATATTTCTTATTGTTTAGATGATATATGGTGTATATAATCTTGTATAGGAAGTTGTAGTAGTGGTTCAAGCTAGAAATGTGAAGTTTACCCTTTAAATTCACTAAATTCCAGGTTTGAGTTTTTAGATTGCCCTATTCTGACTGGTTCCATTCGGCCATGGTGAGGCCGAATTAGCCTTATCTCAAAACATAAAAGCTGTAGGAAATGATATTTTATAGCTTCCTGCAAAATTTCAACTCAATACAAGTACTGTATCCTGTGAAAAAACAAAAATACCCTTGACTGCCATAGGTAGAGCTCCGTGGACAGTTTTGACATTTCATCATTCTGGCCACATTTTTCACCCTGATCTGTACTAAATTAGTGTTTTTCCAAAACACAAAAGTTGTAGTTCTATGTTTTAGCTTTCTAACGCACCTGAAAACTCCTCAATCGGACTTTTGTAGCCTGAGTTATTGTCATTTGAACACAATGCTGTTAACCAGCCTGATCGTGAAAATCTGGTTCTGTAATATGTAAATTTGACCTAGAGAAACTATGAACTGGGTTTAGTTGTCTTCATCAAAGTTGTAACCCTTTGGCTTAGCTTCGAAACAGTTTAAATTTTACCCCAATCCGATAAGCGTAGCTTTGGTTGTGACCGATACGCTAAGAGACGTCGAACCTGTCTTTTTGTTCTATGTCTCAAGCCTTATTTCCGGTCACTTTTCTAGCTTGGTCTGTAATTGTATGACATTGATCCTATTGAAGGGCTATTGTAATGAGATTATCTGTGGGCAACTTTGGGACTGATTGAGGAAAAGAATGAAACCATAAATAGCTGGAAAAAGAGGTAAATATAAAGGGTGTGCTGCCCAAATTTGCACTCAAGGACTAGGTAAGGATTTGAGGACGAATACCATTTGAACTATCTAGGATATTTGCGTCTTCTTTTATCGAGGTATATAAGTTAGAATTCGACCGAAACTTGTACCCTTGGAAAAATAAAATTTATGACTAATAGAAATATGTTTTCTCCATTTCTTCGACTCCAATGGTATTAGTATAATTGCTTCAAAGTTTCAAAGTTTTAAGAGTCAAAGTTTTAAGAGTGAGCATGAATTTTTCGAAATTTAATAAGTATCTTGAATACTACTTAAACGAGTTGCATTTACTTTATTTTCTTGAAGTGAAACTCCTATGTTTCGTACTCTAGAGAATTTTACATTCGCAAATGATATTTTATCGCAGATTTGAACTCCAACCAAGGAGTTGGACCTGAACGTGACTTTGAGAGGCACTAGACTTTTGGTGAATGCTTCCAAATACCTGATTGAACTAGACACTTGTTTTCAATACTTGACCAATGTGATTTAATGATATGTAATTTATTTGATCGGGTAAGAGTGTACTTTATCGCACTTGCCCTAATATGATATATACTTGTTTATTGTTGCAATTGACTTGATATACTTGTACTTGACTTGTAAGTGCTGAGCGGCAGCATGTACCACACTCAATGTGAGTGGGAGGTGCCTCTCATTCCCGTCTCCATACTTTTATTTTGATTTAGTCGATTGGAGATGATATCTCATCGACTTCTTGGGGATCCAAACCCCACTGGCTAGTTAATCGAGTCGAGCCGGCAAGGGTTTGGTCGATTAGATAACGAACCATGGGTATCTAGTGTTGTCGAGTGGAGTGTTATCTCCTCGACTAATCGGTATACTCGAGTATTACCACCAGTGTTTATTGAGGATTTTGGGCCCACTAGGGGGTTTGGATGGTGGACAGAGAGTATTTTAAGTGGTGCTCTATTGGATTGGTTATTTATTTGAAAGTTGACGGAGTGTCAACTATTACTTGATCAAGCTCTGGTAATGCACTGGGAATTTGGCTCCTAAGAGCCATCCGTATCCTTATACTTTGGAATGATTAGCACTTATCGTGTTATTGTTTCGTTTTAAAAGAAAAACTTTACACTCACTCATTTTGAGATTTGCTACTTGAAATGTTATTGCTCACTTTTATGAACTTTTCATGCTCATTACTTTGCTACATTGAAACTTGTACTTATAAACAATGGTCGATTTGCTATTTGGAACCTCACTGGGCTTTTAGCCCATTCCACGCCATTTGTTTTCCTTACAAGGGGTACGAGCGAGGCGTGAGACCGGTACAGACTAAAGTAGTCTAGTTTTTGAATTTTGTAATTGTACTCGCACGAGTCGCTCGATTACGGTTGAATGTATTTAGAATTCCAATCTTTTGATGTATTTGTATGTTCCAAACTGGGGAACTGTTATTTCGTTTATTATTGAGGTTGCACCCTGTTTTGTTTGATGTGAGTGAGTGAGTCCTGGCGAGAGTTGGGCAGGCGACCCGCCGAACCTTGGGGTACGCTCTAGGGGGAGGTGGGGCCGTCACACTTAGCCCCCTATTTATATCAAATGGAGCCACCAAAACCCTGCTTTGAAGGATGAAAATGAAGCCTCATTTTGCTGCCTTTTTATAGCCATTTGATGGCTCTTGTTCTAGGACATTCCGGATAAATTTCACAAGGTGAGGTGGCATCTTGTACCAGCAAAACTTGGAAAAAAAAGAAAGGAAAAATAGAACCAGAATTTGCTCCCAAAGATGCTAGCTGCATCTTGTACTGTTTACGGGCACAAGACGAAGAAGAAGAGTTGTGCACGCTTGGCATACACGCGCGCGTGGGTTGCATATCTTTTTTTTTTTTAACAAAAAAACTGATTTTGATGATTTTTCTTTACTTTGCTTTTCTTGCTTTCTAATTTTCTTTTCTACCTAATTTTCTAAAAGGAAACGAAAGTGATTTTTGATTTTTGATTGATTGATTTTTTCTAATTGATTTTTTTCTTTTCTTTTCCCAATTTTTCTAAAAAGAGTGATTTTTATCAAGAAATAGAAAATGAAACAAAATAAATAAAAATTAACTAAAATGAACAAAAATAGGAACAAAATGAAGAAAATAAAATGATAAAATTTTGGTGTCTGCAATTACATGTTACTTTTATTTGTTTATTTTGTGCATAGGAATAAGATAAGTTGTATTTGGAAGTTCTTATTTATTTATCTTGTGTATAGAAATAAGGTGAATTTTATTTAAAAAATTTTATGTATTTGTTTTATGTATAGAAATAAGGTGAGTTGCATTTGGGAGATTTTGGATTTTTTTTTTTTGAAAATTTTATGAGTTCTAAGGGTTTTAATAGGTATATCAGCTAAAAATTTGATTTAAAAAATTATTTTCCACGTCAACCAACCTAAAACTTGTTAATTTAGATGATTTTTGTTAATTTTTCACATTAGTTCAAATCATGAGATATTGGATTGTATGATTTGAAATCATAACGGACTTTTCTATAGATTTGTTTAATCATAAGGGGCTTTTTTGTATTATAACTCTAAGGTATAATAGAGATCAACTGAAAATTTATTTGTTTTTAATACAAACACTTGCAAAAGAAGCACATGTATTTCAAACTTGTCAATTCAGACAATTTTTGTCACTTTTTAAATTAGTTCAAACCATGAGGTACCGGAATATATGTTTAGAAACTATAGGGAGTTTTTCTGTAAGTTCTCTTAATCTCATGGGACTTTTCGATATTTTACGCTTTTAAGTTTTAAATCTTTGAGAATTGGATGAATCTGCGCCATTAGGTTGTGGACTTGCTTAAGTGATTTATTTTGAAATTTTACCTATGTTAAGTAAAAAAGAAAATTCATTTGGAGCTATCGTTTAGTTTTTTTTTTTTTTTTGTAATTTAGATATCTCTTGCAAAAGTTTAAAGTATACAGGATCATCTTAGTTTGGAACTTTTCCGACACCGAATTACTCATTGCCATCTAAACTTCCTTTAAGTGTTCCATTCTTACACTACAACACCATCAACTGCACAAAAGTGAAAAAAAAAAAAGAACTAATGAGATAGGGAGCACTTCTTAAAGCGCCTAATTTTTTTTCCGGCAATCAGAACAGCACAATTTCCTAGCTTTTCATTACCCAAAAAAAGAAAGAGTGAATGAAGGAAAGAAAAACCCTAGACAAAGAACAACAAACAATTTGTTGATCTACCACTCTCTCTGACACACTTACTAAGGCAATGACTTGTATAATTTTGGGTTGATAATTTTGTATATTTTTAATCTCAATTTACATACTCTGAATTTCATCTATGCATTTGCGATTTGTAAGAATTTTATATACTTTTAAAATGTCATGATTTCTTGGTTATTTGTGATTAATTCACTGATATAATTACTCGTTTGAAAAAGTTCATATTTTAAATGTGAATTGTGTAAATGCACCAACTATCCTTTTCCATTTTCCCTTAATCATTGATAGGTGGGATAGCATCACATTTATACAATCATAAGAATGGTGTTTTTTTGCTTAAAGAAAAAGGAAAAAGTTGCCTAAATTACATTTAAAAACAATAGTAAAGGATAAGTCCAATAAAGGAGTATTTTCTTTTGAACAAATAAAGAAAATGAAAAAAATTAAATGGCAAAAATTGTGTAAATTACTTTAAACAAAAAAAAAAGGAATAGCAAATGTGAAGATTGTGTGAGTGTAGGCAAATTGTTATTACAATGGAATACTTAAGGAAGTTTAGGTGATAATTAGTTATTGGGTGTCTAAAAAACTCTAAATCAGGATCATCCTGATATACTTTAAACTCCTTTAGTAATTTGGTTATTAGAAAGTAAATTTGCTCAAGGAGTAATTATAAAGCCTTTTCTATTTTTTTTATAAGTGGGAGGTCTTGGGACATAAATTTGCTCAAGGAGTAATTATAAAGTCTTTTCTTTTTTTTTTTTAGGTGAATGGGAGGTTTTGAATCTGAAACCTTTCACTTACACTTTCACCTCCTATAAAGTTTTTTCTATTTAGGTAATTGGATTTAGAATTCAGCCTTGAATTTTGAAACTTTCAAGGTCGGGGCATGACTATTTAACAGTTCAAGATGAGTTAATAGCATTGAAAGATTATAATCATTAATCAAATGACAAGATCTAATCAATTTAATTTTAATTCTTTTGTATAACAAATATTAGCAGTGATAAACTATGTTCTGAATAGTTTTAATTTTAAAGG
Source organism: Coffea arabica (assembly GCF_036785885.1). Classification (NCBI taxonomy): domain Eukaryota; kingdom Viridiplantae; phylum Streptophyta; class Magnoliopsida; order Gentianales; family Rubiaceae; genus Coffea; species Coffea arabica. The sequence continues at coordinate 20,645,506 of NC_092330.1, forward strand.
ATATGTTTAAACTTACAGTTTTAATTTTCAGAATTGTAGCATGTCCTATTGCACAAGTTCATGGTAGAGTTCAAGGTCGCTCTGCCTCTTATTCCTAGTTTTCCAGCCGCAATTATTTAATGTATTGCTCTGCTTCGAAGTGCCTTTAAGTCTAGTAATGACGAAAACCAAAAGTCTTCCGTCTCTTATTAATTTGATTGCCAAACCCTAACCTATATTATCCTTGGATTTGGTAAATATGGTCCAAGCTAAAAAGGTAATCAATTAATTAACCAAAGCATTGTTACACTGTTTTTCTCTATAAAACCCTTTCCCCTGATAGAAAAAGCTGCAGAGGCACGAAAAATTGCTCCTCAAAAATTGTTTTTCATAGTTGCGGCAGGGTACCTGTATTCTGTACATTGGTTTAGGATCAATAAGATGAGCTCTAACCCTAGAGTTGCTTCCTCCAGTAAAAGGTTAGTATTTTAGCTTAATTTGACTGTATAGAAATGTTAAAGAACATTTAGATTGCTAAATAAAGGTTTGAGAATGACAAAATGATACTAATTTCTACAACAATGACTCTTGCGGGTATAAAAGGATTTTTAAAATCTTTTTTGAAATTAAATAGGTTTGACAAGAACTTTTCATTGTAATACGGAGGACATCAAATGAACTAGGCGAGAAAATGATTTCATTTTAAAAAGCGTAAAGATAGATAATTGTTGTGTCAATTTTATCTGTTTATGTTTCAGTATTTTCTCATCTATGTTGGCTAGTTTTGGTTATGAAGCTAAAAAAAATCACCTGTAGCTGTTCATAATTTCATATTACCTCTGCATCTAAGTTCCATTTTGGCACTTCTTTCAGGCTAGATGGTAAGGTGGCAATTATCACCGGAGGTGCCAGCGGTATAGGAGCAGCTGCGGCTCGGCTCTTTCATAGCAATGGTGCTAAAGTTGTAGTAGCCGATATCCAAGACAATCTAGGCCAAGCAATTGCCAAGGAGCTTGGCAAAAATGCATGCTACATTCACTGTGATGTATCACAAGAGGACCAAATTATTGATCTTATCGATACCACCATAGCCAAATACGGCCAACTTGACATCATGTACAACAATGCTGGAATCACTGAAGGGTCCAAAATTGCTATTCTGCAAACGTCAAAGTCAGATTTGGACCGGGTTATTGGTGTAAATTTGGTGGGCTCATTTTTAGGAGCCAAGCATGCTGCAAGAGTCATGATACCCCAGCGCAGGGGATGCGTATTGTTCACAGCCAGCGCCTCCGTCAATATAGCTGGTCTTGGACCTCATGCCTATGCAGTCACTAAGCATGCAATTGCAGGTCTAGCTAAAAATTTGTCAGCTGAGCTTGGTCAACATGGTATACGAGTCAACTGTGTCTCCCCTTATGCCGCAATGACTGGCATAGCAGGAGGGAATTATTCTGAAGAGTATATTGCACAAATGCAGATGTTTGTAAATGCAGTGGCTAATCTTAAAGGGAAGACTTTGACAGCAGATGATGTTGCTCAAGCTGCACTGTACTTGGCAAGCGATGAAGCTGGTTATGTAAGTGGACTGAATCTTGTAGTTGACGGAGGTTTCAGCGTTGTTAATCCTTCCATGATGAATGCTGCGGCTCAGGCCAAACTACATCAGAAATGAAGCAAGCTGGTTGTTAAACTAGTTGTCGTGGACACATGCTATTGCTTCTTGTTTTTGTTTCGGTTCAGAGATTTACATCTTGCTTCAAGTCATGCAGCTCATTCCCACATATGCCAATTTACAAGCTTTTATTAGAAGAAGACTTAAAACTAGGACACCTCTTTCCTTGTGGATTTTCAAAATCTTCCACCTAATAAATTACTTCAGCTTTATGTTGAGCAAGTTTAGTTTTTAAATACTTTGATTGTATTAGGGTAACAAGTATTATAAATGAATATATGTCCACCAACAGTCCCAAACTATTTGTGGATAATAGTTGACAAGACATATATCACTTTAATACATGGTGCAATGGGTAATGTAACGCCAAAAGTATTGTAAACAATGATCCAATGCACTCCTAACCTTTTCTTGCATTTTAGACATCTGATCGAGTTGCATATAATTTATCAGTCGACCATAACTTGTTAAATGAATGAATGCAATAAGGCTTCACATCTCGAGTGTTTGACTATGTTCAAGACCAACCCTTGAATAATTCCAAAAATCCTAAATTGATTTAACTCATTTCAAGAAAGTACGGAAGATCAGGAAATACTTGAATTTTTATTTGAAAAAAAAAAATATCTGATCACGTCTGTGGCGGCCCACCTCCCCCTAGGGCGAATCCTAGGGTTTAGCGAGTCGCCTGCCCAACTCTCGCCAAGACTCACTCTTTCGTATCTCATGCATACATCCATAGACAATAAATAACATCGCAATTCAAACTTGAAACATACATCGATGCACAATTCAAGATACAAAGCTTCTATACACCCAAAATATTTTAAAGTATATACAATCCAAGTACAAATCATCCTAATCGAGTGATAGCGCGAGTACAATTCAAAAGTCAAAACATCTAGACTACACTAGTCTATACAAGTCTCACGTCTCGCTCGTAACCCCTGTAAGGAAAACAAATGGCGTGGAATGAATTAGAAGCCCAGTGAGGTTCCAAATAGCAAGTTAACCATTATATAAAAGTACAAGTATCAACGTAGCAAAAGTGCGAATATAACAAGTTCATAAAAGTGAACAATACACTTCAAGCAGCCAATTTCAAAATGAATGAGTGTAAAATTCTTTTTCTAAAAGACACAATAACACTACGAATAACAATCAAAGTATAAGGATACAGATGGCTCTCAAGAGCCAGATTCTCGTTGCTTCACCAGAGCTTGATCAAGTATTAGTTGACACTCCGTCAACTTTCACGTAAAGTAACCAATCCAGTAGTACTTCGCTTAACTCCAATCCGTCCACCATTCAACCCCCTTACTGGGTCCGAACACCAACTAAACACTGGTGGTAATACTCGAATATACCAATTAGTCGAGGAGATAACACTCCACTCGACAACACTAGATACCTATGGTTCGTTATCTAATCGATCAAACCCTTGCCGGCTCAACTCGATTAACTAGCCAGTGGGGTTTGAGCCCCCAAGAAGTCAATGAGATATCATTTCCAATCGACTAAATCAAAATAAAAGTACGGAGACGGGAATGAGAGGTACCTCTCACTCACATTGAGTGTGGTACTTGCTGCCGCTCAGCACTTCCAAGTCAAGTACAAGTATATCAAGTCAATTGCAACAATAAACAAGTATATATCATATTAGGGCAAGTGCGATAAAGTACACTATTGCCTGATCAAACAAATTACATATCATTAAATCACATTGGTCAAGTATTGAAAACAAGTGTCCAGTTTAATCAGATATTTGGAAGCACTCACCAAAAGTCTAATACCTCTCAAAAATCACGTTCTGGTCCAACTCCTTGGTTGGAGTCCAAATCTGCGATAAAATATCATTTACGAATGTAAACCTTTCTAGAGTTCAAAACATAGGAGTTTCGCTTCAAAAAAATTAAGTAAATGCAACTCGTTATATAGTATTCAAGATACTTATCAAATCCCGGAAAATTCATGCTCGCTCGTTTAGTTTCGGTAAGGAAGCGGTTAAAACTTTAGAACTCCCATTGGAGTTGAAAGAACGAGGAAAACATATTTCAAGTAGTCGTTATTTCCATTTTCTCAAGGATACAAGTTTGGACAAGTTCTAACTTATATACCTCGATAAAAGAAGACGCAAATATCCTAGATGGTTCACGTGGTATTCGCTCTCAAACCTTACTCAAGTCGCAAGTATATCTACCTAGTTTTCGAGCGTAAATTTGGGCAGCACGCCCTTTGTATTTACCTATTTTCCTGCCCTTTATGGCTTCATTCTTTTCCTCAATTAGTCCCAAAGTCACACACCAAATAATCTTATTTCAATAGCCAATCCATAGGCTCAAAGTCATACAAGTACAAAATCAAGTTAGGAACATGTGCGGAAATGAAGTTTGCGTCAAGAAACAAAAGACAGATTTGACGTTGTTTTGCGTAACGGACACAACCGAGGCTACACTTATCGGATTGAGGTTCAACTTATACCGTTTCGAAGCTAATATAGAGGGCTACAATTTTGATGAAGACCACATAGTCCAGTTTCTAGTGTATCTAGGTCAAAATTTCGAATTACCGAACCAGAATCTCACAAACAGGTCAGTTAACCACGCTACACGTAAACGACAATAACTCAGGATACCGAAGTCCGATTGAGGTGTTTTCAGTGGCGTTGGAAAGTAAAACATAGGGCTAAAAGTTTCATGTTTTGGCAAAAGACTGGTTTGGTATGGATCAAGGTAAAAAACGCAGCCAACATGAGGAAATGTCAAAACTGTCTGCTGGACTCTACCTAGGGCAGTCTCAGGGGTATTTTGTCTTTTCATGAGCTACAGTACTCGGATTGGGCTCAAATTTTGCAAGAAACTAAAAAACATCATTCGATAAAACTTTCATGTTTTGTACTAAGCCTAATTCAGCCTCCATCATGGTCAACCAAAATCGGGCAGAACAGGGTAGCTTGGTTTCCAAATTCTGAAATTTGCACCTTTACTCTATAAATTCATATCTAACAAGTGCTCTATCATCAAACCCACCAATTACTAGCTCAGCAACGAGTAATGTAACGCCAAAAGTATTGTAAACAATGATCCAAATGCACTCCTAACCTTTTCTTCCATTTTAGACATCCGATCGAGTTGCATATAATTTATCTGTCGACCATACCTCGTTAAATGAATGAATGCAGTAAGGTTTCAAATCTCGAGTGTTTGACTATGTTCAAGACGAACCCTTGAATAATTCCAATAATACTAAATTGATTTAACTCATTTCAAGAAAGTACGGAAGATCAGGAAATACTTGAATTTTTATTTGAAGAAAAAAAATATCTGATCATGTTTGTGACGGCCCCACCTCCTCCTAGGGCGAATTCTAGGGTTTAGCGAGTCGCCTGCCCAACTCTCGTCAGGACTCACTCTCTCGTATCTCACGCATACATTCATAGACAATAAATAACATCGCAATTCAAACTTACAACATACATCGATGCACAACTCAAGATACAAAGTTTCTATACACCCAAAATATTTTAAAATATATACAATCCAAGTACAAATCATCCTAATCGAGTGATAGCGCGAGTACAATTCAAAAGTCAAAACATCTAGACTACGCTAGTCTGTACAAGTCTCACGCCTCGCTCGTACCCCCTGTTAGGAAAACAAATGGCGTGGAATGAGCTAGAAGCCCAGTGAGCTTCCAAATAGCAAATTAACCATTATATAAAAGTACAAGTATCAACGTAGCAAAAGTGTGAGCATAACAAGTTCATAAAAGTGAACAATACACTTCAAGCAGCCAATTTCAAAATGAATGAGTGTAAAATTCTTTTTCTAAAAGACACAATAACACTACGAATAACAATCAAAGTATAAGGATACAGATGGCTCTCAAGAGCCAGATTCTCGTTGCTTCACCAGAGCTTGATCAAGTATTAGTTGACACTCCGTCAACTTTCACGTAAAGTAACCAATCCAGTAGTACTTCGCTTAACTCCAATCCGTCCACCATTCAACCCCCAATACTCAAGTATACCGATTAGTCGAGGAGATAACACTTCACTCGACAACACTAGATACCTATGGTTCGTTATCTAATCGACCAAACCCTTGCTGGTTCAACTCGATTAACTAGCCAGTGGGGTTTGGGCCCCCAAGAAGTCAATGAGATATCATCTCCAATCGACTAAATCAAAATAAAAGTACGGATACAGGAATGAGAGGTACCTCCCACTCACATTGAGTGTGGTACATGCTGCCGCTCAGTACTTACAAGTCAAGTACAAGTATATCAAGTCAATTGCAACAATAAACAAGTATATATCATATTACGGCAAGTGCGATAAAGTACACTCTTGCCCGATCAAACAAATTACATATCATTAAATCACATTGGTCAAGTATTGAAAACAAGTGTCCAGTTCAATCAGGTATTTGGAAGCACTCACCAAAAGTCTAATGCCTCTCAAAAATCACGTTCTGGTCCAACTCCTTGGTTGGGGTACAAATCTGCGATAAAATATCATTTACGAATGTAAACCTTTCTAGAGTTCGAAACATAGTAGTTTCGCTTCAAAAAAATTAAGTAAATGCAACTCGTTATGTTGTATTCAAGATACTTATCCAACCCCGGAAAATTCATGCTCGCTCGTTTAGTTTCGGTAAGGAAGTGGTTAAAACTTTAGAACTCCCATTGGAGTTGAAAGAACGAGAAAAACATATTTCAAGTAGTCGTTATTTCCATTTTCTCAAGGGTACAAGTTCGGCCAAATTCTAACTTATATACCTCGATAAAAGAAGATGCAAATATCCTAGATGGTTCACATGGTATTCGCTTTCAAGCATTACTCAAGTCGCAAGTATATCTACCTAGTCTTCGAGCGTAAATTTGGGCAGCACGCCCTTTGTATTTACCTATTTTCCAGCCCTTTATGGCTTCATTCTTTTCCAGCCCTTTATGGCTTCATTCTTTTCCTCAATCAGTCCCAAAGTCACACACAAAATAATCTCATTTCAATAGCCATTCCATAGGCTCAAAGTCATACAAGTACAAAATCAAGCTAGGAACATGTGCGGAAATGAAGTTTGTGTCAAGAAACAAAAGACAGATTTGACGTTGTTTTGCATAACGGACACAATCGAGGCTACGCTTATAGGATTGAGGTGAAAGTTATACCATTTCAAAGCTAAGATAGAGGGCTACAATTTTGATGAAAACCACTTAGTCCAGTTTCTAGTATATCTAGGTCAAAATTTCGAATTACCGAACCAGAATCTCACAAACAAGTCAGTTAACCGCGCTATACGTAAATGACAATAACTCAGGATACCGAAGTTCGATTGAGGTGTTTTTAGTGGCGTTGGAAATCTAAAACATAGGGCTAAAAGTTTCATATTTTGGCCAAAGACTGGTTTGATACGGATCAAGGTGAAAAACGCAGCCAACATGTTGAAATGTCAAAACTGTCTGCTGGACTCTACCTAGGGCAGTCTCAGGGGTATCTTTGTCTTTTCACGAGCTACAGTGCTCGGATTAGGCTGAAACTATAAAACATCATTCTCTACAACTTTCATGTTTTATGCTAAGACTAATTCGGCCTCCATCATGGTCAACCAGAACCGGGCAGAACAAGGTAACTTGGTTTCCAAACTCTGAAATTTGCACATTTACTCTATAAATTCATATCTAACATGTGCTCTATCATCAAACCCACCAATTACTAGCTCAATAACATCAATTAAGAGGTAGATAACCATAATCAAAGCTGAAAACATAAACCCTAGCTAAACATCCCAACATATCATTTAACCCATGAAATTTTCCCCATAAATCCATCAAAACTACAACTTTAAACTTCTAGTTTACACATATAGGAAGCAGAGGGAAGTTTCTTACCAAATTCACCTTAATCCCTATGTAAAGAAGCTGCCAAGACCTTCCTTTTCCCAAATCACTCCACCAAAACCCTTAAGCTTCCTTAGAGATCAACTTTTGTGGAGCAATTTGCAAGATTATCTGTTGAAACTCAAGATTGAGGCTTAAAATTAAGGTACAAGGTGAAGTTTTTCTCTCTTCTCTCCTCTCTATGGGTCGGCCAAGCAAGAGTGAAAAATGAAGGAATTTTGGTCAAATTTTTGTTTTATGAAGGTTAAAACAAGTTGGTCAAAATCCAACTTCCATAGATGCCTTGACACTTGTTTTCTTTCTAGCATTTTTGTCGCGCCCCACTTTTTGAGTGTGTGAAAGTAGTGTGTGAGATATGTATGTGAACGTGTGTGAAAGTGAAAATAAAAGGCCGTGGAATTGTGAAATGCGACGGTTTGGCCAAAAATATAGTTCAAAAAGGGTTTTTTGAATGGAAAATGGAGTCGCCACTTGGTATAGAGTTAGGGTGTACGAAGTCACCCAAAAATGATTTTTGTTTTTGAAAGAAAAAAGTAAACAAACCCTTTTAAAGAACTTTTAGGTCTACGTAACCAAAGAAAGGGATCGGGGGTCACATTTGATAAGGGAGAAGGCAAAGGCAAAGCCTAAGGCACTCCCTTACCCTAGCCAAAGCTAGTTGCGTGACTTAGCCCCACTTTTCCTAGTTCTTCTACCCAAAATATAAGTTGCATGTTGGATGTGACTAATGGACATGGAAAAGAAATGCAATCCTAAATCTAAAATGTCTCTTATGAGGCTTTTTGGTCCCA